>NC_041391.1:679000229-679071121 GCF_002162155.2 Triticum dicoccoides
GTGATGTCGCTCAGACGTCCGACGGTGGTATTTCATTTTAAAGCCCTGTCTATGATGTCGCTCAGACGTCTGACGGTGGTATTTCTTTTAAAGCCTTTTATGTGATGTCGCTCAGACGTCCGACTGTGGCATTTCTTTTAAAGCCCTTTATGTGATGTCGCTCAGACGTCCGACTGTGGCATTTCTTTTAAAGCCCTCTATGTGGTGTCGCTAAGACACCCGACTGCGGCATGCATTTTAATTATTTACCTTTCGAGGGGTCGCTCCAGACACCCAATCGGTTTTCAGTTATAAAATTTTGTTGCATCAAGTTCTGCATATTACTGTGTTTATTTGAGTACCATACCTCATTCATGACGCATTCATGCATTCATTGCTTATATCTTTTGTCCGAACTATCTTGCGAGTACTTTCAAGTACTCACCTGGCTTGTTGATTTGGCCAAATGCTGATGAAGGCGATCTCTTGGATGAAGAGTATGATAGCGAGTCTGACGCCTAGAGGAGTCCCAGTCAGTCCCGTGCGATCCTGTCTTGGTCACTATATTATCCGCTTCCGCAACCCCGAATAAATTCATCGAGCCTCACCTCGACGCTCTATGTACTGCCAATAGAAGTCAAGTTATCCACCACCACTTTTCCCTCAAGCTAGTAGCATGCCACCCCACCCCTGTGTCATATCCGCCCATATGTATTATATTGGCGAGACTGTAATAAATTGTTGAGCACCCTCAGCTCAACCCTGTAATATATTTGATGCTACTGGTTCTCTGTTTATCAAGCTTTGTCTACCAGAAAGGATGACTTTTCCTATACTAGGATTTAAAGATTGGTTTTCTCAATAAACATTTTATTTAAAAACCGATCATGATAGATACGCCCCATAGAAGGCCCATGGATCCTATGGCCCGCATGAGGCCCATGGATCGTACGGCCCATAGAAGGCCCATGGATCGTACGACCCATACAAGGCCCATGGACCCTACGGCCCGTAGAAGGCCCATGAATCCTAAGGCCCGTATAGAAGGCCAATGGATCCTACGGCCCGTATAGAAGGCCAATGGATCCTACGGCCAGAAGAAGGCCCATGGATCATATGGCCGGCAGGAGGCCCATGGTTACAACAGTCCGTGTGTTGCCATGATTATTTTGGCCTAGTTACCAAAAATAGGCTATTGTGGCCACTAGAAAAACACAGAAAAAGAACTATCGTGACTACAAGCAAACAACTAAAACAAGACAATAAGGAAATAAATAAGCAAGCAATTAAGGCTAGCCTATTACTGCTATTACACATATTACATCGACTGGGCATCAAAGTTCGCCACCAGTGCAAATATAGGGAACAAAGTAACATATTACATACACTGGCCGTCAAAATTGGCCACCAGTGCAAATAAACACGGCAACAAAACAAGAGCATAACTGAAACAACTTCAGAAGAGCTCAAGAAACGTTATTCTGGGTATCCACCATGCTGGCAATAAGCATAGCAAGCTTATTAGCTTTTTCCTGTTTGGCGCTAAAATCCTCCAACGCTTGCTATTGCACCAGAAAGTATGCATCTGAATGCTACAGGGACTTCCACAGTCCTTCCGCTTCTTGTCGCAGCACAGCTGATCGATGTCTTTCAGCTTGTAGTTGAGACTCAAGAAACTGAACTGATTCAGACAGTGAGTTTGAATACCTTGTGCAAGCAGTAGTGGCCAGTAACTCGAACACTAAACCAAGACATGACTTTGGGGTTGTCTCACTGTCTTCAAGATAGTCTTCCTTAGCTGTTTTATCAGCTTTGTTGGAGACCAACAAGGATGTGTCACTATCCTGAACCTTATCTGCATTACTTCCTTTACCATTCCTTAATAAGGCACTCTTCCCCAATATTCTGTCAGCATTCTAAAAGAAGAAACAAGCAGACACATAACAAGTTTAGCATGTACTAGTATATGAAACTCATTTCGATGAACCAGTTCATTAGTAAGGTGAACATGATTAAACTACCAAATCTTCTATTGCCAAGTACTAGTACATAATAAAAGCATCAAACAAACATATATCTATGTCCTATGGTCACTGCATTGTCTTGCCAAATCAAAATAGAGACACGGTTCAAATCATATCAGTTCAAGACAAAGCAACAGTGAAAGAATACAAAGTGTGGGAAACTACACGGCACAACAAGATTTCAGATGGGTACCACGGGTCTACATGTACAACAACACTATTGGCTCTGTTGTGATGCTAGTAATTTGCACGATATGAAAGTCAACTGTATACACAATTGCAATTGAAATCAACAGAGCTATTGATAAGAGCAAACCTGTTAAAGAAACATGCGTGAATATACCTATTGTGCCATTGGAGTTTCGATTGGATCCTTCAATTTAAAAATAAGTTTGTATGAGAAAATACAGTGATACAAGACCAAAGCAATCATAGTTAAAAAAGGCGCGCCTAAGCGAGCGCTTAAGCACGCCTAGGGTCTAGGCGTTGGCAAAATGCATTGCGCATAACTACACTTAATCTGTGCATAACTGCGCATAAGCATGCGCTTTGGTCAGTAAAGCGCAAGGCGGTGGCAAAACACACAATTAACGCCTAGCGCTTTTTTGAACTATGATAGCAATGGAATCTTAAATTAGAACAATTGTTCTTCACGTTTAGGCACTTCTTCTACATGAACAGAGTAAAGTAAGACGCAATAATATAATACTTAAAAATAGAAAATGAGCTCATAGACCTTACCACATTCTTGGTTCGGGACCAGTACAGAACAAGGCGTTCCCAGTCATCGTCCCGTAAATGTGTCTCAGGAGAATGTAAGGGAATTTGATGAGTTTCTTTGCTGGTGAAGTACGTTTTCTTCAAGTGATTCCGATATTGCCACCAAGCATTGTTGAAGATAGCAGAGGTATTAGCACAAGTTACCTCATCCTGAGTTTCGAAATCGGTCCTCTATAGAGAAAAATGGGAAATTTTTCTGTATTATAACCATCATGGAGGTAGGATGTATGGGATGAAGCAAAGTAATTGCCATGAATAACATTACTTACACATAACTCCTGGTCAAACACCTGCAGCTGGCATTTTCCTTCATCTTCAGTATAATATTTCCAAGATGGGAAGATACACACATACGATTTAACAACATCAAATGTGATAGATTCTAAACTACGACTAGCTGGTTGTGCTTCCTCCACAGGAATAGGCGTACTAACTGGTGGAGTTGGGGTTCGCCGTGATAGTACTGGCCCTTTGGGCACTGGAGCTGCCTTACTAACTGCTCTTGTTTGGGAGCTCTGTGGTGGAGATGGTGCTGTGTCAACAGGAACTGGGTTACTATCGGCTAGGGTTGGGGTTAGATTGGGTGAAGTTGGTTCTCTGTCCATCGCAGTAGGGGTACAACCTACGAAAGTTTGGGTTATGTGTGGTAGGGCTGGTTCCACTGACCATCGTCAACTCTGCACAGTAATAATAAACAAATTGATTATAAAAATGCGTGCATGCATCAAAGTCATACAAAAATTCGGCATGACCTTCCCCTAAAATTGGACATATATGGATCTATAGTTTGCCCGAAATTCACCGAAACGGAAATAAGTCGACATTTCGGCAAAACATAGGGAACTCAAAAGCACAATTTGGCGTCAACTCATGCCACACACACAATTTCCACAAACATATCACACACACATAAACATATTTCCATTTTGCAAAAGCATGAAATTTTCATCACCTCTAGCTCGAGATCGATCACACGGTGGAGATGATGTTGTAGGGAGATCAAAAGTGCACAAAGCTCTTCTTGACAAAGATAGATCTAGTTAGGGGGGCAAATAGGTCACTTTACTAAATCCTACATCTACCTAGCTACCTAATTTGGGAGGAGACAACTTCAACTAGTGGAGGGGAAGGAAAAAGAGAAATGAGATGCATTAATGGAGGTGGTGCAGTTAGGTAGGAGTAATGAAGAGAGAGAAAGGTAGATAGAAGAGAGAGAGTAATGGGGGAGAAGTATTGAGGAAGAAGAAGAGTGAGAGTGGGAGCATGTGGGAGGTAGGGGAAAGGGAAGAGAGGAGGGGGAGGGGGACGGTGGGGAAAATGTGGTGGGTTGGTGCGGATTAGCAGTAGCGCGGGACGTAAAACGCGCTGCTGATAAGAAAGTAGCAGCAACGCGCTTTCGGCAGAAGCGCTACTGCTAACCGAGACAAAAAGTGTGTCCAATTTGAAAATTAGCAGCAGCGACCTCAGAAAAACCGCGCTACTACTACAACTTTAGCAGTAGCGTGGCTAGCGGTACCGCGCTGCTACTAAATGGAGTTGAGGGGGCACTGTCGGTCGATATTTGTAGCAGCACGTGTTACACAGAGTGCACTACTGCTAAACACTAGTCAGTAGCGGGTTCTCCACACCCGCGCTACTGCTAATTAGCAGTAGCGCTCCTTTTTGAGCCGCGCTGCTGCTAAGATTCTATGTATAGGGTTTTCCCTAGTAGTGATGTACAACCGGGGTGCTATCTCCACCAAGAGGTAGCACTGTTTTATTTGAAGACCGTGTTTTTAGTCCGCTAGCTACTGGCATCACCCTCTCCAATTCAAATGGCTAATAAACAGGAAACATAGTTGAATGTACAGACATTTTAAGAGAGACATATGCAATAGATAGTGTGGAAAAAATAGGGCATGAAATAGTTGACATGTATATTGTTTAACTAAAACGGATAGCATGACATAATTTTACATATATGATGTCTATCTAAACTGGATAGCATAGCATAACATAATTTAAAGATATGATGAATAACTAAACATGATTGCATGACATAATTCACCTACATGTTATCGAAGTAATCAGGATCACATCATTTAATTCACATATGTGATTTATATGCTAAACAGAGGGCATTCGATATGATGTCTGAACTAAGAACATGGTGTTGAATATTGTGTATGATGTCTAAACTATGCAATGCAAGATACCATATGAAGGAAATATGCCCTAGAGGCAATAATAAAGTTATTATTTATTTCCTTATATAATGATAAATGTTTATTATTCATGCTAGAATTGTATTAACCGAAAACATAATAAATGTGTGAATACATAGACAAACATAGTGTCACTAGTATGCCTCTACTTGACTAGGTCGTTGATCAAACATGGTTGTGTTTCCTAACCATAGACATGATTTGTCATTTGATTAACGGGATCACATAATTAGGAGAATGATGTGATTGACGTGACCCATTCCATTAGCTTAGCACTTGATCATTTAGTATGTTGCTATTGCTTTCTTCATGACTTATACATGTTCCTACAGCTATGATATTATGCAACTCCCGTTTACCGGAGGAACACTTTGTGTGCTATCAAACGTCACAACGTAACTGGGTAATTATAAAGGAGCTCTACAGGTGTCTCCGAAGGTACATGTTGAGTTGGCATATTTCGAGATTAGGATTTGTCACTCCAATTGTGGGGAGGTATCTCTGGGCCCTCTCGGTAATGCACATCACTATAAGCCTTGCAAGCAATGTAGCTAATGAGTTAGTTACGGGATGATGCATTACGTAACGAGTAAAGAGACTTGCCGGTAACGAGATTGAACTAGGTATTGAGATATCGGCGATCGAATCTCGGGCAAGTAACATACCGATGACAAAGGGAACAACATATGTTGTTATGCGGTTTGACCGATAAAGATTTTTGTAGAATACGTGGGAGCCAATATGAGCATCCAGGTTCGGCTATTGGTTATTGACCAGAGACGTGTCTCGGTCATGTCTACATAGTTCTCGAACCCTTAGGGTCCGCACGCTTAAAGTTAGATGACAGTTATATTATGAGTTTATATGTTTTGATGTACCGAAGATAGTTCAGAGTCCTGGATGTGATCACGGACATGATGAGGAGTCTTGAAATGGTTGAGACATGAAGAATGATATATTAGACGACTATATTCAGACACCAGAATGGTTCCGGGGGTTATCGGATATATACCGGAGTACCGGGGGTTACCGGAATCCCCCCGGGTGGTTAATGGGCGTCATGGGCACAAAGTGGAGCAGAGGAGGGGCGGCCAGGGCAGGCTGCGCGCCCCTCCCCCTCTAGTCCGAATAGGACAAGGAGGGAGGGGGGCGGCGCCCCCTGTCGGTGTCAAAACCGGCGGATCTCGGGTAGGGTGTCCCGAACTGTGCGTCTAAGGCTAATGGTAACAGGAGGCTCCGGACACGATGTTTACCCAGGTTCGGGCCCTCTCGATGGAGGTAATACCCTACTTCCTGCTTGACCGATCTTGATGATATGAGTATTACAAGGGTTGATCTACCACGAGATCAGAGAGGCTAAACCCTCGAAGCTAGCCTATGGTATGATGTTGTTGGGTCCTACGGACTAAACCCTCCGGTTTAAATAGACACCGGAGGGAGCTAGGGTCACACAAAGTCGGTTTACAGAGGAGGAGGTCTACATCCGAATCACCAAGCTTGCCTTCCATGCCAAGGAGAGTCCCATCCGGACACGGGACGAAGTCTTCTATCTTGTATCTTCATAGTCCAACAGTCCGGCCAAAGTATATAGTCAAGTAATCCAGATACCCCCTTATCCAGGACTCCCTCAGTAGCCCCCGAACCAGGCTTCAATGACGATGAGTCCGACGCGCAGATTGTCTTCGACATTGCAAGGCGGGTTCTTCTCCAAATCCGGTGCACCCGTCGTAGCGAATAGTATTCGGTCTCCCAGTAAGGTTGTACTCCTCGGCTTCTATGCTTTAATAATGGCCACCTCCACGTGTCGATCAAAGACGAGGGGCCGTGGCATTTTTGCATTTGCCACCCTAATCCAGTAGGTGAGCCGTCTATTTGAGGAGACGGCGATCTTCAGATCCAAATCACACCATCTTCCCCAAGCAAGCATTCCGCAGAGCGCGCCCAAAAGAGGCCATCCCATCATGACCGGTCACCGCAGCCCTGCTCGCCGCTCCCCCAGCTTGAAGCCAGGGGATTGGGAAAAGTGTTCCATCCCTCACAGCCGCCTAATAGAGCTGCAGACCAAAGGGTTCCTTCCGCCTGCATTCATGGTCCCTGTCTGATCCGGACTAGCTACCTATAATGGCGGGGAGCAAGCGGAGAGATTCCCTAACCCATATCGGGGGGAGCGGGTATGCCTTGTCCCATATTTGCTAAGAGGCGTCGGGTTTCCAATCCACCCATTCCTCCGCGGGCTCCTGGAGTTCTACGGTCTCCAGTTGCATAATCTTACCCCCGCCTCCATACTGCACATCGAGGGCTACGTTGCCCTCTGCGAGCTGTTCCTGGGCTGCGAAGCTCATTTCGAGCTATGGATGAGGTTATTTTGCCTCGTCCCCCGCAACCAGGAAGGATCTATATATCAAGTGGGCGGAGCCGAAATATGGCACGTCGCCCAGACCGGATATCTATCCGGTACTCCAAAGAAGGCGTCCGAAGACTGGCCCTCGGAGTGGTTTTATGTTGATGACATTCCCCTTTCGGACCCAGTCTGGACGGGCCTTCCTGAGTTTACCAATACTCCGCTGAAGAAACGCCAAAGCTGGTGCCCTTGGAGTCCCCAGGAGGAAGAAAACAGGGAAGTCTTCTATCTGATGAGCCGGATACAAACCCTGGCCAAATCAGGATTGACAATAATCGGAGTTATGTCAATATGCGTAATAAGGGGAGTGCAGCCATTTCAATATAGGGGAAACCCCATGTGGCACTTCAATGGGGAAGATGAGGCCTCCCGCTACGGTCGCAAAGGTCCGGACTCCGCCACATCTCTAGCGAGCATACTATCCGAATTGTACAAAGGAGAAGAAGAGGAGTTCCTCCGCATTAAACCGCGGGATGGATTTTCCATGTACAATCGCCGAAGCTAGGTAAGTTGTCATCTTGTACTCGACTCTATTCATTCTTACCTTCTTTGCCACAATTATTTACCTTGCCGTTTCGAAACAGGAACTAAGGAAGGCCGTGAAAGAGTTCAACAACCCCTCTCCGTAGCCAGAGGATCCAGGCCGGGCTCTTCACCCCGGACTTGAAGAAGATCCGGACATATCCGTGGAATTCGTCGACGTGACTTTCTATCAGGCAAGCAGTGGCAGCTATTTAGTGGCCATAATTGCGGATTATCTCGGACTGCTTCCCGTGTCGCATGTAAGTAATGTCGGGGTCCCAACCTTCCAAAAGGATTCCTTCATTTTGCTGTACGTTATGATCACATGCCGTGCTTTAATAGAAACGACGGTCGGGGCGCCATGCGGAACCCGCGGGGGCCTCTCAGCATGGGGTGCCTAGACAAGGTAGGCTTAAAAGGAAGGCGATTAGGAGCGGTACGCAGGCGCAGAGGTATCATTGAACTTGCCCCGTGGTCTATTTGGTCTATTTGTTGAGGCGTGACAGCTTTAATTACGTCCTGTCAGGAAACACCGGACTATGTCCAGAGACCCTACCGGCCACACTTCTAGTAGCCGAATTCCTGGACCGGATTCACGGGCGGAGGCTGATGAGGGGACAATGCCAAACCATCCTCCTGCGGAGGATACGGATATGCTTTCTGCCACAAATTCAGAAGTGGAGAGGGCCATGAATCACCGGCGCCGACGGGCGGTACTCCGCGGTGGTATTTTTTCCGAAGAGGCGTTCAATGCCTTCAATTCCGGACACGCTTATATCTGCACTGCTCAAGATGGACTTGCCAGAGCAACGGACAAGTATGTGAAGGATATACGGGTAAGAGAATTTAATAAGTATGTGTAGTAGTAGCCCCTGAGACTTGAAACAGTTGGCACAATTGATTTAAGGATCATTAAATGTGTAGGTTCTTGTAGAGAAGAATGCCCAGTTGTCTCAAGAGCTGGTGGAGTGTAAGGCCCAAATGAAGGCTAATGTAGCCGAACAAGAGGGATCCAAAAAGACTTCTTCTGGTAATAATTTCCTTCTACCAGTTTGTGTGTTCGGCATGGTTTACAAATCTGACGAAATATTCGGCAGACAATCCCGGAGGAAATCCGGAGACTGTGGGGGATAATGAGCTGCATCTGTGAAGTCAGCTGAAGGCGGGCGAACGCGTGGTGACATAGTCTATTCAGGAGAAGAATAAGCTGCAAGATGCTAATCTCAAACTGAGCGTCGAATTGAAATATATTCTGGCTCAGCTCGCGGACTTCGTGAAGGAGAACCAGAGGCTTCGACGCAGCATTTATAGTAAGTGCTTGAACGAACTGTGGTATAGTTCGGCGAGGAGGCGTATTGACAGAGTTATGTCTGCAGGTATGTTGACGGGACGCCCTGAAGAGGAGATGCCCGGTTCCGCAGGCGATATGCTGCAAGAGCTTTCACAACAGCACGAACAAGCTCGACAAGTGATGCAGGGTAAGTCCCATGCCTTGTGGCCGTCCGCTTCCCTGCCCGGAGGCATGATCGAAGTTGTAGATATGCTCAAAGGAGCACGGCGGCGCTTCCGATTATGGAAGGTATCAGCTTGCCGGCAAGGCGCGAGGGAAGCTTGGGCCATGGTCAAGATGCGATACGCGAAGGCTGACCCGAACCATATGGCCAAAGTTGGACCGGCTGGGCTAGATGGACAAGAGATACCCGATAGTTTGCTATATGATCAAGTAGCGTTAGCTGCAAAGTATTCCCAGCAGGATTGTAAGCTAGACAACCTGTTGGATGGTATAGAGGAAGAATACAGCCAGTCTATATGATTATGTAATTTGAATGGGCTCATGTACTCCCTAGCCGGATTGAAAATAATTTGTCATCGCGGACCTTTTCGCTTCAGCCCCCGGATCCGACCATTCGGGGTGTATCTGAATACCCACACAGTCATGAAAAACCGGGGTATGCGTGGAAACCAGGCGTAGGGGTCATAAGTGCTTGAACAGACAAGTACCGAACTAGTTATGTTATATTACATGGATAGTAAGAAACATCTTCCAGAGAGAATAGTTCCGTTAGGGGTTCCTTTCTCTGGGTACGCATGCATCGATGTGCATGTCCGAACTACGAACAGAAGCGCAGGAAACAAAACATCTGGGTATTTTCGTAGTTATGAACGAGGACATCTTTTGTTCACTGACCGAATATTCCCTTAAGAACGCTAGCTTTCGGCTTCACCCAGTCTGAGGTACACATCCGGCTCAACCGGCAGTAACAATCGCAGAGGTGCTCCCCTTATGCCCTAGCCGAATTAACGGGAACGTAGGGCATAAATACAAGAGCCAGGCAACCCAGCATGGCCAAAACTTAAGTTATATCGGTGCAGATAGTGGTGAAGAAAAGGCACCTGGTGGTTAATGGGCGTCATGGGCACAAAGTGGAGCAGAGGAGGGGCGGCCAGGGCAGGCTGCATGCCCCCTCCCCCTCTAGTCCGAATAGGACAAGGAGGGAGGGGGGCGGTGCACCCTTTCGGTGTCAAAACCGGCGGATCTCGGGTAGTGTGTCCCGAACTGTGCGTCTAAGGCTAATGGTAACAGGAGGCTCCGGACACGATGTTTACCCAGGTTCGGGCCCTCTCGATGGAGGTAATACCCTACTTCCTACTTGATCGATCTTGATGATATGAGTATTACAAGGGTTGATCTACCACGAGATCAGAGAGGCTAAACCCTAGAAGCTAGCCTATGGTATGATGTTGTTGGGTCCTACGGACTAAACCCTCCGGTTTATATAGACACCGGAGGGAGCTAGGGTCACACAAAGTCGGTTTACAGAGGAGGAGGTCTACATCCGAATCACCAAGCTTGCCTTCCACGCCAAGGAGAGTCCCATCCGGACACGGGACGAAGTCTTCTATCTTGTATCTTCATAGTCCAACAGTCCGGCCAAAGTATATAGTCCAGTAATCCAGATACCCCCTTATCCAGGACTCCCTCAGTAGCCCCCGAACCAGGCTTCAATGACAATGAGTCTGACGCGCAGATTGTCTTCGGCATTGCAAGGCGGGTTCTTCTCCAAATCCGGTGCACCCGTCGTAGCGAATAGTATTCGGTCTCCCAGTAAGGTTGTACTCCTCGGCTTCTATGCTTTAATAATGGCCACCTCCACGTGTTGATCGAAGACGAGGGGCTGTGGCATTTTTGCATTTGCCACCCTAATCCAGTAGGTGAGCCGTCTATTTGAGGAGACGGCAATCTTCAGATCCAAATCACACCATCTTCCCCAAGCAAGCATTCCGTAGAGCGCGCCCAAAAGAGGCCATCCCATCATGACCGGTCACCGCAGCCCTGCTCGCCGCTCCCCCAGCTCGAAGCCAGGGGGTTGGGAAAAGTGTTCCATCCCTCACAGCCGCCTAATAGAGCTGCAGACCAAAGGGTTCCTTCCGCCTGCATACATGGTCCCTGTCTGATCCGGACTAGCTACCTATAATGGCGGGGAGCAAGCGGAGAGATTCCCTAACCCATATCGGGGGGAGCGGGTATGCCTTGTCCCATATCTGCTAAGAGGCGTCGGGTTTCCAATCCACCCATTCCTCCGCGGGCTCCTGGAGTTCTATGGTCTCCAGTTGCATAATCTTACCCCTGCCTCCATACTGCACATCGAGGGCTACGTTGCCCTCTGCGAGCTGTTCCTGGGCTGCGAAGCTCATTTCGAGCTATGGATGAGGTTATTTTGCCTCGTCCCCCGCAACCAGGAGGGATCTGTATATCAAGTGGGCGGAGCCGAAATATGGCGCGTCCCCCAGACCGGATACCTATCCGGTACTCCAAAGAAGGCGTCCAAAGACTGGCCCTCGGAGTGGTTTTATGTTGATGACGTTCCCCTTTCGGACCCAGTCCGGATGGGCCTTCCTGAGTTTACCAATACTCCGCTGAAGAAACGCCAAAGCTGGCGCCCTCGGAGTCCCCAGGAGGAAGAAAACAAGGAAGTCTTCTATCTGATGAGCCGGATACAAACCCTGGCCAAATCAGGATTGACAATAATCGGAGTTATGTCAATATGCGTAATAAGGGGAGTGCAGCCATTTCAATATAGGGGAAACCCCATGTGGCACTTCAATGGGGAAGACGAGGCCTCCCGCTACGGTCGCAAAGGTTCGGACTCCGCCACATCTCTGGCGAGCATACTATCCGAATTGTACAAAGGAGAAGAAGAGGAGTTCCTCCGCATTAAACCGCGGGATGAATTTTCCATGTACAATCCCTGAAGCTAGGTAAGTTGTCATCTTTTACTCGACTCTATTCATTCTTACCTTCTTTGCCACAATTATTTACCTTGCCGTTTTGAAACAGGAACTAAGGAAGGCCGTGAAAGAGTTCAACAACCCCTCTCCATAGCCAGAGGATCCCGGCCGGGCTCTTGACCCCGGACTTGAAGAAGATCCGGACATATCCGTGGAATTCGTCGACGTGACTTTCTATCAGGCAAGCAGTGGCGGCTCTTTAGTGGCCATAATTGCAGCTTATCTCGGACTGCTTCCCGTGTCGCATGTAAGTAAATGTCGGGGTCCCAACCTTTCAAAAGGATTCCTTCATTTTGCTGTACCTGATGATCACATGTCGTGCTTTTATAGAAACGACGGTCGGGGCGCCATGCGGAACCCGTGGGGGGCTCTCAGCAAGGGGTGCCTAGACAAGGTAGGCTCAAAAGGAAGGCGGTTAGGAGCGGTACGCAGGCGCAGAGGTATTCATTGAACTTGCCCCGTGGTCTATTTGGTCTATTTGTTGAGGCGTGACGGCTTTAATTACGTCCTGTTAGGAAACGCCGGACTATGTCCGGAGACCCTACCGGCCACACTTCTAGCAGCTGGATTCCTGGACCGGATTCACGGGCGGAGGCTGATGTGGGGACAATGCCAAACCGTCCTCCTGCGGAGGATACGGATATGCTTTCCGCCACAAATTCAGAAGTGGAGAGGGCCATGAATCACCGGCGCCGACGGGCCGTACTCCGCGGTGGTATTTTTTCCGAAGAGGCATTCAATGCCTTCAATTCCGGACACGCTTATATCCGCACTGCTCAAGATGGACTTGCCAGAGCAACAGACCAATATGTGAAGGATATACGGGTAAGAGAATTTAATAAGTATGTGTAGTAGTAGCCCCTGAGACTTGAAACAGTTGGCGCAGTTGATTTAAGGATCATTAAATGCGTAGGTTCTTGTAGAGAAGAATGCCCAGTTGTCTCAAGAGCTGGTGGAGTGTACGGCCCAAATGAAGGCTAATGTAGCCGAACAAGAGGGATCCAAAAAGACTTCTTCTGGTAATAATTTCCTTCTACCAATTTGTGTGTTTAGCATGGTTTATAAATCTGACAAAATATTCGGTAGACGATACCGGAGGAAATCCGAAGACTGTGGGGGATAATGAGCTGCATCTGCGAAGTCAGCTGAAGGCATGCGAACGCGTGCTGACATAGTCTATTCAGGAGAAGAATAAGCTGCAAGATGCTAATCTCCAACTGAGCGTCGAATTTAAATATATTCTGGCTCAGCTCGCGGACTTCGTGAAGGAGAACCGGAGGCTTCGACGCAGCATTTATAGTAAGTGCTTGTACGAACTGTGGTATAGTTCGGCGAGGAGGCGTATTGACAGAATTATGTCTGCAGGTATGTTGACGGGACGCCCTAAAGAGGAGATGCCCGGTTTCGCAGGCGATATGCTGCAAGAGCTTTCACAACAGCACGAACAAGCTCGACAGGTGATGCAGGGTATTGCCCAGGCCTTATGGCCGTCCGCTTCCCTGCCTGGAGGCATGATCGAAGTTGTAGATATTCTCAAAGGAGCACGGGGGCGCTTCTGATTATGGAAGGTATCAGCTTGCCGGCAAGGCGCGAGGGAAGCTTGGGCCATGGTGAAGACGCGATACGCGAAGGCTGACCCGAACCATATGGACGAAGTTGGACCGGCTGGGCTAGATGGACAACAGATACCCGTTAGTTTGCTATATGATCAAGTAGCGTTAGCTGCAAAGTATTCCCAGCAGGATTGTAAGCTAGACAACCTGTTGGATGGTATAGAGGAAGAATACAGCCAGTCTATATGATTATGTAATTTGAATGGGCTCATGTACTCCCTATCCGGATTGAAAATCATTTGTCATCGCGGACCTTTTTGCTTCAGCCCCCGGATCCGACCATTCGGGGTGTATCTGAATACCCACACAGTCATGAAAAACCGGGGTATGCGTGGAAACCAGGCGTAGGGGTCATAAGTGCTTGAACAGACAAGTACCGAACTAGTTATGTTATATTACATGGATAGTAAGAAACATCTTCCAGAGAGAATAGTTCTGTTAGGGGTTCCTTTCTCTGGGTACGCATGCATCGATGTGCATGTCCGAACTACGAACAGAAGCGCAGGAAACAAAACATCTGGGTGTTTTCGTTGTTATGAACGAGGACATCTTTTGTTCATTGACCGAATATTCCCTTAAGAACGCTAGCTTTCGGCTTCACCCAGTCTGAGGTACACATCCGGCTCAACCGGCAGTAAAAATCGCAGAGGTGCTCCCCTTATGCCCTAGCCGAATTAACGGGAACGTAGGGCATAAATACAAGAGCCAGGCAACCCAGCATGGCCAAAACTTAAGTCATATCGGTGCATATAGTGGTGAAGAAAAGGCACATATGGAAAGAAAAATGCATATGTGTCTAGCAAGAAGCCATTAAAGTTGTTATATTTAGCTTCTGAATAGGAAGCCCCCAGGTATATTGTGCATGCATAATGCGGCCGGAGTGCTCAGGGCATCCGTACAGTTCTAAGGCTGTAAAATAAAGGAAAAAGGGGCGAGAAAGGAGGAAAAAGAACATAATTGAAGAGGCGGAGTTAAGGAGACGAACACTGGGTCGGCGCTAGGCGTAGAATCTCCGGAGTCTGGCCGTGTTCCATGGGTTCGGCTCGAGTCTGTTATTAGATGCACTGCGCAGAAGGTACGCTCCTCCGGTGAGAACTTTATCAATGATGAAGGGACCCTCCCACTTGGGTTTGAGCTTGTCCTTCTTCTTCTCTGGTAGGCGTAGAACGAGTTTGCCAATGTTATAAGTTTTGGCCCGTACCTCTCTGCTTTGGTACCTTCAAGCCAGTTGCTGATAGAATGCGGAACGGGCTTTAGCGACATCACGCTCCTCCTCCAAAGCGTCTAGGTTGTCCTTCCAGTCTAGCTCGGCTTCCTTCTCTTCAAACATGTGCACGCGAGGTGAGTCATGAATTATATCGCAGGGCAGCACTGCTTCTGCGCCTTACACCATAAAAAATGGTGTGTATCCGGTGGTGCGATTCAGCATGGTCCGCAGCCCCCAGAGTACGGAGTCGAGTTGCTCGACACAATGCATGTCTGATTCCTTCAAGGATCGCACTGGTCTGGGTTTGATGCCGCTCATAATAAGACCATTTGCATGTTCAACTTGACCGTTTGTTTGGGGGTGATAGACAGAGGCGTAGTCGAGCTTTTACCTTCTCGGCTATAAAATTCGAGCCATTGTCAGTGATGATACTATGGGGGACACTGTAGCAGTGTACAACCTCCGTTATGAAGTCTATCACTGGTCCGGATTCGGCCGTTTTAACTGGTTTGGCTTCTATCCATTTGGTGAACTTGTCCACCATGACCAATAAGTATTTTTTCTTATGGATTCTCCCTTTAAGGGGTCCCACCATATCCAGCCCCCAGATCGCGAAGGGCGAAGTTATGGGGATCGTTTGGTGGGTGGTAGGGGGCATATGGCTCTGATTGGCAAATAGTTGACAACCAACGCAATGTCGGACAAGTTCCTGTGCATCCTCCCGGGCTGTCGGCCAGTAGAATCCTATCCGAAAGGCCTTGCTTATGAGAGCTCGGGCTGCCGCGTGGTGCCCGCCTAGTCCGGAATGGATTTCGGCTAAGAGCTGCCGCCCTTCCTCTTTGGAGATGCATCATTGGAGCACTCCGGTGGTGCTCTTCTTGTAGAGCTCTCCTTCATGGACTTTGTAGGCTTTAGAGCGTCACACAATACAACGTGCCTCATTTTGGTCCTCAGGGAGGTCTTGCCTACTAAGGTAGGCCAAGAAGGGCTCAGTCCACGGGGTGATGACAGCCATTATTTCATGGGCCGAAGATGTTATTTCAGTGGCAGAGCCTCCGATTACGTCAGAAGGTTCAGAATCTGGGGTTGTGTTCGGAGCCGGACTAATAGTGCCGGACTCCCCTTCCCATGCCACGGATGGCTTGAACAACCTTTCTAAGAAGATATTAGGTGGTACGGGGTCGCGTCAAGCGCCGATGCGGGCGAGGATATCGGTCGCTTGGTTATTTTCTCACACCACATGGTGGAATTCGAGCCCCTTGAACCAAGCTGACATTTTGAGGATGGCATTGCAATAGGCCACCATTTTCGGGTCCTTGGCGTCAAAGTCTCCATTTACCTTAGATATTGCGAGGTTTGAGTCCCCGCACACTTCGAGGCGTTGAATGCCCATGGAGACTTCCATCTGAAGACCATGCAACAAAGCCTCGTATTTGGCTGCATTGTTGGAGTCTGTGTATAATATTTGGAGGACGTACTGCACCGTGTCTCCGGTGGGCGATGTCAGGACGACACCTGCTCCCAATTTGGCCAGCATTTTAGAGCCGTCTGAATGTGCAACTATCCCAAGGTGGTTTTGGTAATTCATAACAACATATAGCTCATTGAGCTAATGCTATTCCAAGACTATTATTTCAGGAAATCTCAATGAATGGCATGGCATGGATGATGAAACTGGATCCCTCAAAATACTAAGGACAAAGGATTGGCTCAAGCTCAAAAGCTCAAGAATCTTCATTTTACATTTTAGTGATCCAAGATCACACTGAGTCTATAGGAAAAGCCAATACTATCAAGAAGGGATGAGGTGTTGCTTAATGAGCCTCTTGCTTCATGTGCTTAGTTATATGCTCCAAAACCCTCAACTACTTTCCCACATCCACAAATGACCTAAACCTAAAGCCAAAATCGGTCGCACCGATTCTTTCAATCCGGCGCCACCGATTACAAAAGTCATAGCCACTGCCACAAACCCTAAGCAAATCGGTCTTACCGATAGGGATCTCGGTCTCACCGAGATGGGATTGTAATCTCTCTGTTTCCCTTCGTAACGTTTCGGTCTAACCGAAGTGAGGGATCGGTCCCACCGAGATTGCAATGTAAACTCTTTGTTTCCTTTTTGTAACATTTCGGTCTCACCGAAAAGAGCAAATCGGTCCCACTGAGTTTACCTGACCAACTCTCTGGAAAGCTTATTACCAAAATCGGTCTTACCGAGTTTGTATAATCGGTCTTACCGAGATTACGTTATGCCCTAACCCTAACCGAATCGGTCTCACCGAGATGCATGTAGGTCCCACCGAAAATCACTAACGGTCACTAGGTTTACTAAATCGGTCCGACCGAGTTTAACTATTCGGTCCCACCGAGTTTGGTAAATTGTGTGTAACGGTTAGATTTTGTGTGGAGGCTATATATACCCCTCCACATCCTCTTCATTCGTGGAGAGAGCCATCAGACTAAACCTACACTTCCAACTTACCATTTCTGAGAAAGAACCACCTACTCATGTGTTGAGGCCAAGATATTCCATTCCTACCATATGAATCTTGATCTCTAGCCTTCCCCAAGTTGCTTTCCACTTAAACCCTCTTTCCACCAGATCCAAATCCTATGAGAGAGAGTTGAGTGTTGGGGAGACTATCATTTGAAGCACAAGAGCAAGGAGTTCATCATCAACGCACCATTTGTTACTTCTTGGAGAGTGGTGTCTCCTAGATTGGCTAGGTGTCACTTGGGAGCCTCCGAAAAGATTGTGGAGTTGAACCAAGGAGTTTGTAAGGGCAAGGAGATCGCCTACTTCGTGAAGATCTACCACTAGTGAGGCAAGTCCTTCGTGGGCGACGGCCATGGTGGGATAGACAAGGTTGCTACTTCGTGGACCCTTCGTGGGTGGAGCCCTCCGTGGACTCGCGCAGCCGTTACCCTTCATGGGTTGAAGTCTCCATCAACGTGGATGTACGATAGCACCACCTATCGGAACCACGCCAAAAACATCCGTGTCTCCAATTGCGTTTGAATCCTCCAAACCCTTCCCTTTACTTTCTTGCAAGTTGCATGCTTTAATTTCCGCTGCCTATACACTCTTTGCATGCTTGCTTGAATTGTGTGATGATTGCTTGACTTGTCCTAAAGTAGCTAAAATCTGCCATACTCTAAAATTGGGAAAAGGTTAAGTTTTTATTGGTCAAGTAGTCTAATCACCCCCCCTCTAGACATACTTCAAGGTCCTACAAGTGGTATCAGAGCCTTGGTCTCCATTTGCTTTGATTTCCATAGCTTTTGGTGGTCATAGCCTTGGTTTCACAACCTAGGAGAGTATGGCGTCTAGCGAGGGAAATTATCACCGTAGAGGTCCTTACTTTGATGGTACTAATTTTGCTAGTTGGAAGCATAAGATGAAAATGCATATTCTTGGACATAACCCCGCCGTTTGGGCAATTATTTGTATTGGCTTGCAAGGTGAATTCTTCGATGGGAGAGAACCGTGAAGCTAATGTGGAAGAATTGAAGATGCTGCAATACAACGCTCAAGCATGTGACATCATCTTCAACGGATTGTGCCCCGAAGAATTTAACAAAATCAGCCGTCTTGAGAATGCAAAGGAAATTTGGGATACTTTGATTGATATGCACGAAGGTACCGAGTCCATCAAGGAATCCAAGTTGGATGTGCTCCAAAGTCAGCTTGACAAGTTCAAAATGAAGGATGGTGAAGGTGTCGCTGAAATGTACTCTAGGCTTGCTCTTATCACAAATGAGATTGCTGGCTTAGGGAGTGAAGAGATGACCGACAAATTCATCATCAAGAAAATCCTAAGAGCATTGGATGGAAAGTATGATACCGTGTGCACATTGATCCAAATGATGCCAAACTACAAAGATCTCAAGCCAACGGAAGTCATTGGAAGGATTGTTGCTCATGAGATGTCACTCAAGGATAAGGAGGAGCTTCACAACAAGTCAAGTGGTGCTTAGAAAGCCTCAAGTGAAGTCCCCACATCATCAAGTGAGAAACAAACCTTCAATGAAGAATTGAGCTTAATGGTGAAGAACTTCAACAAATTCTACAAGAGTAGAAGCAAAGAAAGAAGCTCCAAGTCAAGGTCTTACAATGACAAGAGATCTTCTAGTCGAGAGCGCAATTGCTACAATTGTGGGAGGCCTGGACACTACTCCAATGAGTGTACGACACCCTACAAAAGAAGAGAAGATTCTCCAAGAATAAGGAGCAAAAGAGAAGAATCACCACCAAGAGAGAGGAGGAGTAGAGATGATCGTTATGAACGAAGACCCTCACGGATAAGCAATGATTCGGAAAGGAAGGACAAGTCATCAAGGAGCTACACAAAACGAAGACATGAAGCTCATGTTGGTGAATGGGTTTCCGGCTCCGACTCCGACAAACACTCCGAGAGAAGCTATCACTCCGACTCCGAATATACTCAAGATGAAGGTGTTGCCGGTCTAGCAATTGTGTCAACCAACTCCTACGACCTATTTGATTCACCAAATGAAGGAATTGGAAGATGCTTCATGGCCAAAGGTCCAAAGGTAACACATCCCGAGTATGTTGATTTTAATAGTGATGAAGATGACTTGCTTGTGGATGATGATTTACTTGTTGACAACTCTAGTGATGAATACTATGATGAAACGTCAATTAATCATGCTAGTCAAACGAATGGTAATGATAAGGAGAAAATTGAGCTTCTAACTAAAGAACTAAACACTCTTAAGTTGGCTCAGGAAACTATCTTCGAAGATCATCGAGAACTTTGAAGGGCTCATGAGAAGTTACACTTTGAAAAGCTCAATCTTGAGCAAGAGCATGAGTTCTTAAAGGCAATCAATGATGATCTCCGCAAGAAAAGTTCTTCTTACATTGCCAAGCGTTTACTCTTATCTACTTACATGCCTCAAGTCAAGTCTAGTAACAAGTACAAGAAAGATACTTCCTCTAGTAGTAACAATAATAATGTTGAATCCAATATTGTTGCTTCTAGTAGTTCTCTTGATTCCACTAATGATTCTCTTAGCCAAGTTACACTTGAGCAAGAAAATAGTTTATTGAAGGGAATTATAGAGAAAGGTGTTTACAAGAGCCTTGCCGGGTGAGGGAGTCCCGGATTAGGGGGTGTCCGGATGGCCGGACCAAGACCTTTGGCCGGACTCCCGGACTATGAAGATACAAGATTGAAGACTCCGTCCCGTGTCCGGATGGGACTTTCCTTGGCGTGGAAGGCAAGCTTGGCGATACAATATGAAGATCTGCTCCCATTGTAACCGACTCTGTGTACCCCTAGCCCTCTCCGGTGTCTATATAAACCGGAGAGTTTTAGTCCATAGGACGAAGAACAATCATACCATAGGCTAGCTTTTAGGGTTTAGCCACTCCGATCTCGTGGTAGATCTACTCTTGTACTACCCATATCATCAATATTAATCAAGCAGGAGTAGGGTTTTACCTCCATCGAGAGGACCCGGACCTGGGAAAAAACATCGTGTCCCTTGTCTCCTGTTACCATCCGCCTAGACGCACAGTTCGGGACCCCCTACCCGAGATCCGTCGGTTTTGACACCGACATTGGTGCTTTCATTGAGAGTTCCTCTGTGTCATCGCCTTTAGGCCCGATGGCTTCTTCGCTCGTCAATCGCGATGCGGTCCAGGATGAGACTTTTCTCCCCGGACAGATCTTCATATTCGGCGGCTTCGCACTGCGGGCCAACTCGTTTGGCCATCTGGAGCAGATCGAAAGCTACGGCCCTGGCCATCAGGTCAGGTTTGGAAGCTTGAACTACACGGCCGACATCCGCGGGGACTTGTTCTTCGACGGATTCGAGCCACAACCGGGCGCGCCGCACTGTCACGATGGGCATGACTTAGCTCTGCCGCCGAACAGCGCCCAGAGCATCGCTCAGGTGTCCGCTCCGACCATTAGCTCGGAGCCCACTGCGCTAGTCGGGGATGGACGGTTGGACGCCGCCCCGGAAGCCGCAACCTCTACGGCGATAGAGCCGGATACCAGCCTAGTCCTTCGCAGGGCCCGTGACTCCAAGGTGCCGGACTCCGCTCCGGACTCCGTATATCCCGCACCTCTTCCGATCAAGCCCGATTGGGCTCCGGTCACGGAGTTCACCGCCTCGGACGTCCTTCAGCACTCGCCCTTTGGCGATATTCTAAATTCACTAAAGTCTCTCTCTTTGTCGAGAGAACCCCGGCCGGACTACGGTCGGGGTGGTTGGGATGCGGACGACGAAGAAATTTGAACCCCACCCACCACCCACTTGGTAGCCACTGTCGACGATCTAACCGACATGCTCGATTTCGACTCCGAAGATATCGACGGTATGTACGCCGATAAAGGAGACGATCAGGAACCAGCACCTATAGGGCGCCGGAAAGCCACCTCATCATACGATGTATACATGGTGGACACACCTAACAGAAACGACAACGAGGATCAAAAGGATGCGGCCAGGGATCGCTCCCTCGAAAAACAATCAAAGCGGCGGCGTAAGCACAAGGCCAAGCCCCACCTCGACAAAGACCCAGCCATAGAGCAGGGTGAATCAACGGAAGACGAACTTGCCATCGAGCATCCGTCCAAACAGGGCGGACAATCCAAACAACCAATCCCCGGGAAAGATAATAGCCCGGACGACCTCACGCCGGACAAATTGTTGGAACATCAGAACCTCCACCAAAGGCTCGTTGCCGCTGCACGTAGCCTGAAAAAGCAGAAGCGGAGGCTCAAGACAGTGGAAGATGCACTCAGGATCAGATGGGGCAAAGTACTCAATACCGCACACAAGTACGGCAGCAGTCGTCACACAAAGAGCTATCCGAAGCAGAAACTACTACCGGAATTTGATGAAGAGGCCATAAAGCCCCCACGGTCAAAAAATAAGGAAGCCACAAGGTCGGATAGACGACCCTACAATCAATCTCACGCATCAAAGGATGCCGCACTCAATATGGCGCGCGATCCGTCCAAGAATTCGCATCAGAAAACTGGCCCAACCAGATCCATCTGTAGGCCAAGAAAGCAAGCTCCAGTGAGTGACGCAATGCAAAAAATACCCGAACATCGCGGCACGCCTAAATACAGGGGCGCCGCACACACCCTATGTTTTACCGATGAGGTGCTGGACCATGACTTTCCAGCCGGATTCAAGCCCGTGAACATAGAAGCATACGACAGAACAACATACCCTGGAGTCTGGATCGAGGACTACATCCTCCACATACACATGGCCAGAGGAGATGACCCCCACGCCATAAAATACTTACCCCTTAAGCTCAAAGGGCCAGCCCGGCATTGGCTTAAAAGCCTTCCCGAAAACACCATGGTAAGTTGGGAAGTTCTTGAGGATGCTTTCCAGGCAAATTTTCAAGGGACCTATGTCCGACCCCCGGATGCAGATGATCTGAGTCATATAACTCAGCAGCCCGGAAGCTTTGGAATAGATTCCTTATCAAAAAGAATCAGATAGTCGACTATCCGGACGCAGAGGCCCTAGCAGCTTTCAAACATAGCGTCCGAGACAAATGGCTCGCCAGACACCTCGGCCAAGAAAAACCGCGAACAATGGCCGCATTAACAAGCCTCATGACCCGCTTTTGTGCAGGAGAGGATAGTTGGTTGGCAAGAAGCAGCACCAGCGACCCGAATACGTCCGAACCCAGAGATGGGAATGGGAAGCCGCACCGTAAGAAAGAACCGCGCCGGATCAAGGACAACAGCCCGATGAGCACGGCAGCAAACGCCGGATTCAAAAGCTCTCAGCAAAATTAGAAAAAGCCGCCCCCCAAAGACGATAGGGACGAGCTATCCAACCTCAACGAAATCTTGGACAAAATATGTCAAATCCACAGCACTCCTGGGAGACCTGCAAACCATACCCATAGAGGTTGTTGGGTCTTTAAGCAGTCTGGCAGACTCAACGCCGAACACAAGGGGCTCGACACACCAAGCGAAGATGATGATGCACCCCACAAGCAGAACACCAGAGAACAAAAGAAGTTCCCACAAGAAGTCAAGACAGTAAATCTACTTCATGTGACAAAAGGGAAGAGCAGAACGGCACCTACGAAGACACGTGCCGTACGGCCAGCCCCAGAGGAGTAACGCCACTGGTTGTTACAACCAATCACCTTCGATCATCAGGATTACTCCAAAGGAGACCAGAACGCAGGCTGGACTGCCTTGGTCGTAAATCCAATTATTAACGGACTCTGATTTACAAACGCCCTTATGGACGGCGGCAGTGACTTGAACCTGTTATATCAGGACACAGTCTGCAAACTCGGGGTAAACCCAGTTATAATCGACCTTGGCAACACTTCCTTTCAAGGAGTCACGCTAGGCCTGGATACCCCAAGTATGGGTTCCCTTACGTTAGAAGTCACGTTCGGATCACCCGACAACTTCCGAAGTGAAAAGCTAACATCCCACATCGCCCCATTCGTAAGTCGCTATCAAGCGCTACTGGGACGTGAAGCTTTCGCCCGCTTTAACACAATACCGCATTACGCATCCCTTACACTCAAAATGCCCGGCCCAAAGGGCATCATTTCATTACAGGGGAACATAAATTGACACCCAAGGTACGGGCAAAGGTGCGGCTGCCTGGACAGCCGCCCACAAATCTAGCCCTACTATCCCGGACACGGCTCGACGAGTCCGGCGTAAACATGCTTAATAGCCGCATATCCCCGTACAAGGGGCTCCGTGTGCTCACGCCCGGAGACAATACGGCTCAACTCTTGCTCCAACTATATTTTGTTTATTTCAATATAGATTTCTCGCACGCTTATTTTTTACTAAGTTCCATTCTTTCGCAGACGAACATCGTGCTACGCTCGTCCAGGTTACGGTACAACGGAGACACAGGCACAGACGAGCAGCAGGGACCCGTTTCAAGGATTCTTTTTAGATTAAGACCCTACGTAAACCTTTTTTACTGTCTCTTGTTGATAACATCCCCCGGTTTTCTCTATAACCGAGGAGGAGGCTGGCGTCTTGGCATGTGGCCACGCCAGAATTTTTGCGCGTACCTGGACATTAGGGGCTTTTTTTTACCAAGGGCTCTATTTCGGCCCGTCCTCATAAAGACCGAATACCTTAGGGAGTGTTCGGCGTCGCGAGTTTGGACCTATATGCATCAGCTCCAAATCATGTCTTTGGTAAAATGTTGGGTTTGCCCAGCTCCTGTGTTTTGCTGCCTTACGTTCCGTTATATCGGCTAACGTGGCACTAGGAGAACTACTGCGATTGTGCCCCGGTTCGGCCAGGTGAGCACTTCAGTAGAGAAAGCCGAAAATTGACTGTCATGATATAGCGAGAGACTGGTCAACCACTCGATGACTTTCGGAATCTATAGGATTCCCCCGCATTAACGAAGGGCCGCTTCCCGGTCAGGCACACTCGCGCCCCGAATTCGGGCGAGTGCGTTGCCCCTAGGGGCTATTCAGTAGCCCCACTGTCAAACTCCTATGGCTAAGTGAAAGTGATAAAGCATTATAGTCAGGTTGCCTAGTTCACCGTGCCACCACCTCCTTTGTAGGACCAAGACATTGGATTAAGTGTGAAAAGGCGCCTTTTTGCAAACACCCCCGCATTCTATGCGTGGGGGCTGAAGCCAACGACTGCTATCTTTCAGGTTATATACAAATATATACATTAAACGGCCGCACAGGAGGCATCATGATTCTTGCAAGCACAAGTATAAAAAGCTCTTTTCATAAAAAAATTGTTTTACAAATAGTATAAGATATTCTAACACAACATCCTTAGAGCACTGCGACTCTATTATATGAGCGCCAGGAAGAACTTCCTCAAAATACTGCTTGGCAGGTACTCGGCTTTCATCCGAATCCCGGGACGCAACAATACTGGCCTTCATATCTGCCCAGTATGTTTTGACACGGGCAAGAGCCATCTGTGCACCCTCTATGCACGCCGACCTCTTCATTGCATCAGTATGCGGCACCGAACCAAGGAACTGCTGCACCAAGCCAAAATAACTCTTCGGCTCCGGCTTCTCTGGCCATAGATGACTCGCAACATACCTCATGGCGAGTCCGGATAACCTGTTCAGCTCCGCCCAGGTGGCCAAACGGTCGGATACTGACAGTGGGCGTTCTGGATTATGGTACTGCGACCAAAAAAGCTCTTCCAATCCATGGTCACCTCGGCTGCGGAAGTGTTCGGTCGCGTCCGCCGCACTTGCTGCCAAATCCAGATAAGCGTTTTCCGCACTCCACTGCTGGTCTAATGGAGCATACTTGGGGTCTCTGAACTTCATCCGCAGCAAATAAGGCTTTGCAGCTGTGATATCTCTGGCCTGACGCAGCTCCTCCTTCATCGCTCTCATTGCAGAGCGAGTATCCTTGGCTTCGGCAGTGATCTTTGCAAGGTCCTTCTGAGCCGCCCTATCTTCTTGTTCAAGAAATTTACAGCGGTCGGTAGCATCCTTCAATTTTATGGCCATCTTGGCTATTACCTTCTTGCTCTGGCAGTGAGCAGCCTGTTCGGCTTTTAGCTCTTCAGCCGCTTTAACGGCAGCCGCATCACTTTTCCTTGCTTGCTCCTTGGCTCGGGCAAGTTCCGCCCGAAGGTTCTCCACGGCAGCAGCACCATCTACATAAAACACATATATATAAGGCCCGATCATCGAGCTCCTATTACCGGGTATCTTTTGAACATACCTTGAGCCTCGTCTAGCCGCTTATTTACAAGCGCGATGTCGGCATCTGCTACGTCAAGTTGCCGCTTTAGTTCAGCAGATTTATCAGTCTGGCTAGCCACCGAACGCCTCGCCACCTTCATGGAATAGGTGACATATTATACCTGGGGTTATGATCCTCTGTGCGCCGTCACTCATGACGACACACAGAGTCTCAGGGGCTACTATTCATACAGGGCACATTTAATATGCAGCTCTACCAAAAGGTACACCTTTTTACGTACCTCAAAGCCTGTTAGTAAACTCCTGGAAGCCTCGTACAATCCGCTTTCCGCGGATGAAATCCTTCCAATCACTGTATTCATCAACACACGGTGTTCTTCTGAGATGGACGCCCTACCAAGAAGATCCTTCAGCCCATCCGACGGCGCGCCAGAGGGTGCTGGACTAGCCTGACGACCTTTTCCAGGGTCCGGACTTGGAAAAACCCTCCGGGACGATACCTCGGGGTCGCCAGCCTCGTGAGACGGTGCATCAAGGGGAGGCATTTCGCTCTCTATTATCTCTGGACGAAGATCCCCTGAAGATGAGCTCTGCTGAGAAGGGTTGAGATCCGAACTGCAAGATAATGTTTAGGTTATTTTCCTCAGGAATAAAATAGGAGTGTGATTCATTATGGAACCCCTCCCTTCAGTTACGTCTCGGGTGAGAGCGGGTCCCCTTTAGGGGGCGATTCGGCCGGGGCGTTCTCCGGTGCCGAACCCTCTGACGAAGATTTCTTTCCCCGTTTTGAGGTTATCGCCTTCGGGTCTTCAGAGGCAGTCCTTTTCTTTCCCTGGCCGGGGGAATTTTCGATTCTTCCCTTCCTAACAGCCTCCTTCGCGGAGGCGGTAGCTCCTTGGTTCCCCCCTTCGCCTTCCGCCAAAGGCGCGACCTCCAGCATCCTGGTCAGCATGGGATTCGGCACGGTCTCGGGCAGGGGGGCTGGACACCTGATAAGCTTTGCCTTCGCCATCCACTCCTGTTCAAAGGACAACTCTGCTAAAGGGTAATTTTGATAAAAATATGGATGGTGTGTCCAAATACGGGGCTACTTACTTTGGCATCCGGGCGATTGCAGCTCAGACCTGCGTCCTCGGACAAATCCGGACACCTTGCTTGTGATCCGAAGAACAATTTGTACATCTCCACGGGTGTCATTCCCATGAAATGTTGTAGGACTCGTGGTCCCTCCGGATTCAACTCCCACAGGCAGAGAGGTCGACGTTTGCAGGGCAGTATGCGGTGAATCACCATGACTTGCGCCACTATGGTCAAATTGATGTCTCTTTCTAGAAGATCTCGAATACGGCCCTGCAGCAAGGGCATGTATTTGGGCGGCCCCCAGATAAGTCCTTCATTAACCCATGACGCCAGCCGTGGTGGGGGACCCGAGCGAAAAGTAGGTGGTGCCACCCATGTGCTGCCCCTAGGGGCTGTGATGTAAAACCAGTCCCGTTGCCATAAGCCGAGCTCCTCTTAAAAAGAGCCTTCGGGCCATGGAGCGTTGTCCATATTGTTTATTATAGCTCCTCCGCACTCAGCGTGCTGCCCCTCGATCATTTTCGGTTCCACTTTGAAAGTTTTTAGCCACAATCCAAAGTGAGGAGTGATATGGAGGAAGGCCTCGCACACGACAATGAATGATGAGATCTGGAGGATGGACTCCAGAGCTAGGTCGTGGAACTCCAGCCCGTAGTAAAACATAAGCCCCCTCACGAAGGGATCGATCGGGAAGCCTAGCCCCCGAAGGAAGTGAGATGCGAACACCACGATTTCACCGGGCTGGGGAGGGGGAATAGCTTGCCCTTGAGCAGGCAGTCTATGCGTGATTTTGCCGGTTAGATACCTGGCATCTCTCAGCTTTCGCACATCTTCTTCCGTAATGGAGGAAGGCATCCACCGGCCTTGAAGGTCGGAGCCGGACATCGTCAAAAGTCCGAAGCGCCTAAAACTAGAGCTTTGGGTGTTGGAACTCGAAGCGAGGGGCGGATTTGATTGGTTTGAGAAGAAGGGAGCCGGGCCTTGGTTCCTTTATAAAGGAGGTGAATACCAAGAGCCCTCCCCGTAACCGTTTGAGACTCGCTTTCAATTAGGGAGTCATACCTAAGTCACGGTTGGGTTACCCACGCCCGTATTGATGAGAATCCCGGAATAAGGGGACACGATCTCTGCTTTGACAAGACGTGCCAGGGAAACCGCCTCGCTAAATGCGCTGAGGTGGGACAGTAAAACGGTTCAAACGAAGGCCTGGCCGTGACGTCATGCTATGGAATACGTCAGCAGATCCGATTGATGCAGATATTATTCTCTCTACGGTGGAATGTGGAAGTTTTTGTAGAGCCGGACACTACCCTAGTGTTCAACATCTTCTATGGAATATTTGGAGGAGGAACCCGCCTTGCAATGCCGAAGACAACTTGCACGCCGGACTCGTCGTCATTGAAGCCTGGTTCAGGGGCTACTGAGGGAGTCCCGAATTAGGGGGTGTCCGGATGGCCAGACCAAGACCTTTGGCCGGACTCCCGGACTATGAAGATACAAGATTGAAGACTCCGTCCCGTGTTCGGATGGGACTTTACTTAGCGTGGAAGGCAAGCTTGGCGATACAATATGAAGATCTCCTCCCATTGTAACCGACTCTGTGTAACCCTAGCCCTCTCCGGTGTCTATATAAACTGGAGAGTTTTAGTCCATAGGACGAAGAACAATCATACCATAGGCTAGCTTCTAGGGTTTAGCCACTCCGATCTCGTGGTAGATCTACTCTTGTACTACCCATATCATCAATATTAATCAAGCAGGAGTAGGGTTTTACCTCCATCGAGAGGGCCCGAACCTGGGTAAAAACATCATGTCCCTTGTCTCCTGTTACCATCCGCCTAGACGCACAGTTCGGGACCCCCTACCCGAGATCCGCCGGTTTTGACACCTGAAGAATCAAGGTGTTGGTTTTGAACGAAAGTTCAACGCCAATGGAGTTGAGTGGGAAGAAGATCAATACCCCAAGACAAAGTTTGTTCCACAACAAGAGAAGTATGATTCTACTTCCTTCAAGGGGACACAAGCTCAAGATGATCTTCCACCACAAGACCACAAGAACAAGGGCAAGGACAAGCTTCAAGAAGAGATTGATGCATTTGAAGAAGCACCTAAAGCCTCGTTCAAGTGGGTCCCCATGACTACGTCAAGTTCTACTTCATCAAGTACAACTACAACTCCAAGGATTCCCATCAAGATGATGTGGATCCCGAAGAAGAAGAACTAGAGATTTCTTGAGGGTGACTCCGCCAAAATTCTTCAGTCATATCATTTTGGCAAGAACAAGTGCAATCAACCTTCACATCTTGCACTAGTTCAAGGAGTCACAAACTCTCATGTTGGTAAGGCAAGGGACAAGGTAACCTAATGTTTTCATAGACATCATCTTGTGTGTGCATCACTCTATGTCTATGGATATTCTTGTTTGTTCCTTGTGGGACTAACCCATGTAGGTAAGTTGAAAGTGCAACTCACTCCAAAGGATTGCTCCAAATGATCTACATCAACACTGAGCATCTGCATCTTCAACACCTACATGAAGTCATCATCGACAAAACCCAAGGTTAGTTCATCCCTCTAAGGGGGGATCTCACATCTAGGGGGAGCTTAACTCAAAGAATTGAGTCAAAGCAACTCTAATGGTGTGAACACATTAATGCATTCTGTAAAGGTGGTAACCCCACTTGAGCTTAAACGATGAGTATGACCTATGATCAAATGTTCTCATTTGACTCCTAAGTCAATATACTCATATATAGATGACCTAGTAATCGCCAATTGTTTGATAGATGATAGAGTTGGTTGTGCATGCTTTGCCACATATTTCAATTGCCATCGTATTGTGTGAGCATGTTGGTGCGTATTTTACTCATTCAAGGACATCCACTTGTTGTTTTGATTGTTTGGTTCATTTCTTTGTGCCAAGTGAATGGACAAGAATGCCTAAGAACCTTCTTTAGCTATCTATGCTTTTCTCGTCTCAAACTCTATTCATGCTACATCACAAAATTTGATCAAGTCAGATTCGAACCACTCTGCGTGAGGAGCACTCGGAGTCCCCGATTCGTCATAGACTTAAACTTCCAAAACCTCTTAGTGATTCTCGGTCTGACCGATCCTTCCATTTCGGTCCTACTGAGATCATCAAGTTGATCTAAGTTTTCAATCTCGGTGCAACCGATTTGAACTTTTCGGTCTCACCGATTTGCTGTAACTGAACACAGTTATGCATCTCGGTGCCACCGAGTTGTTCCACTCGGTCACACCGACAGGGTCGGGCTAGATATAGCCACGGGCAAAATTCTGGAAATTTCTCCAAAACCCTTCACCCGTGCAACAGCTCGCTCTTCCATCGTGGTCTCCGGATCGTCTCCTCGTCGCCAGCAGCCTCATGTCGCCGGTCTTCGCCGCCGTCAACGGATTTCGTCCCCGCCGTTGCCGCCGTAGCAAGTTCGCCGCCAAGTTAGGGTATGGACTTGATCTTTGTGCTATCCACATCTGATTCCTAGCACATTGCTTTCATATTGATTCTTGCCACGATTGAAACTCTTCTATCCAGCCAAAGTAGTTCATAGATTAGATGTGATTCGAATTTTTAGGTTTAGGTTTCCGCCGAAACCATCTCGGACCCACCGAGTTGAAAAACTCGGTCTCACCGATTTGGCTTATGCCATTGCACTAGTGACTCTCGATCTGACCGAGAATTAATAATCGGTGCAACCGATTTGAGAATTCTGTGAAACCATAGCAGTCTCGGTACCACCGAACTGAAACTCGGTCCAGCCGAGATCATTAGTTTAGGTTCCAAAACTTCTTCGGTATCACCGAGTTTGAAAATCGGTGGATCCTAAATGCTTTCTATGGAAAACTAAATCTGAACTTTTGAGTCATTCTTTTGCAAAAATCTCTGCATTTTTTGATGCTCATCTTTTGTATCTCATCTATAACTCTTCACAGGGTCAGCAGTCAACTTTTGCAGTATGTCTCATCATAGTGACAGCCAGAACAGGCCAGAAGAGCAGATGGACTTGAGTGAGGGCACTAGTCCCTCCAGTACTTCAGATGAAGGGAGCAGAAGTATTCCTAGCAATTTGCCTAAGGCTGCAACTAGGCAAAGGAGGAAAAGAACTTCAGATTCAGAGGATGAAGACTACAAGGCTGAGGAAGATGAGGCTACCTCCAGGAAAGTGGTGCTCAAGAAGGAATATGGCTCAGCAAAGGATATAAAGCCAGGCATGAAGATTAAAAGTCCTGCAAGAAGGCAACCTATGCCCAAGGCCAGAGCATCAACTCAACTGCCTGAAAATCCTGATCCCAAAGGGCCAGCTGAAGAAAGCAAGAAGAGGAAGGAAAGGGTCAAGAAGACCATGGCCAGAGTTGTTGGGCAACCTTCCATGATGGAAGAGGAAGAGCTTGTTGCACCAGCACCAAAGGCACCTAAGCTTATGGGTGATGCAATCAGATCAGGGGCTGCAACATCTAAGCCCAAGGAAGCACCCAAAGCTGCCCCCAAGGCCAAGTCTGCACCAAAGAGGAATACCAGGAGTATTCCAGCTGCTGAGAAGAACAAGGCCCCAGTTCCCAATGTTGCTGAGGAGGAAGATGAAGAAGGACAGGTTCTAAGAAAACTCAAGCCTAAGATACCAGAGCACAATGATGCCCATCCTGTGGCTGAGGACATGAAAATTAGGAAGGATTCAGGGCTGAGACTGTGGAGAATGGCAGATCCATATGCCACAAGGAGAAGAACTATTTTTGATTACAGGTTCCATACAGAGGAATAGCAGGACTTCTATGAGACAATCTTATCAGACAAGAAGCCCATAGTTTGTGACATGAGGTGGGTTGACTGGAAATACATCAAGGAGAATGAACAGCACTATCCTGGAGTGCAAGACAGCTTTGTTGGATGCGGAGTTGCTGATTTTGTTGGGCAAAAGCTCACAAATTGGAATGATGAACTTATCATGCAATTCTACTCCACAGCACATTTTTATCCAGATGGGAGAATTGTTTGGATGTCTGAAGGTACAAGGTACCAATCCACTGTTGAAGAATGGGCAAGTCTGATCAATGCCCCAAAGGAAAATGATGATGATCTGTACATTTATGCAAAGAAGAAGATGGGACAAAATTCCATGGCTCACATGTACAAGGAGATCCCAGACAAAGCCCTAGAGACTTTCTCTTTTGGATCAGTCCACTTTCTACTGTCAGGGCTGGCTACTATCAATTGGATTCTGAGGCACACTCTGTTGCCCAAGTCAGGTGACCATAACATGATCAGAGGGCATGCCATCAACATGATACATTTATTTGATGTGCCACAAAAATTCAAAGTCATGAGCCTTATAGTTGAAACTATCAAGAGGACTGCAGCAGATCAGAAGAGGAGCTGTGGATATGCACCTCAGATTCAGGAATTGATCAACTCAAAGATGGGAACTGGCAAATATCAGTTGGATAAGGAACACTTTCCACTTTATCCAGACTTTGAGGACAATGAGGTTGTCATGAATGAAGATGATCCATCATCAGTTCAAGCTCAGGAGAAGAAAGAAAAGGCAAGGAAGGAGAAGGCTGCCAAGATGCCAACTCAAGAGGAGGCATCTGAATATTTCTTGAAAACCAAACAGGAGTATCTTGGTTACATGATAGCATCATCTCAGAGGATTGAGAAGGGGCTGGCCACCCTAACTCAAAACCAGGAGAGCCTGGAAAGAATCATGGAACAAAAATTCTATGATCTAGATGTCAAGGTAACTGAGATTCAGTCAGTTGTGGAGCAGCTGCAGGATGACATGCAGGAGAGGAAGGGCAAGACAACCACCAATGTGTTTGCTAGAGTGCCCAGAGCCCAGAGGTCAGTTGCAGAGCCAGTGATAGACACTAGAGCAACAACTTCAGCACCAGCTACTGCCCCTTCAGCTCCAGTGCAACCAGCTTCAGCATCAACTCCAGCACCCTCTACATCAACTGAAGTCTTCATCCTTGGAGTCATCAGGACACCAGCACCAGAAGATCAAGCCTGAGAGTCGATCTAGCACTATGCATTTTCTATGAACTTTTTGGTAACTTGTTGCCAAAGGGGGAGAAAAATGTATAGATCATAGGCTTCGAGAGAGAGTGTTGCTTTTGTTCTCTCTTGCTTTTGGTGTGTTTATCTTGTTTGCTTTTGGTTGAGATACTATGCTTGTGAGACATTGATGATCATGTGTTTGATCATAAGCTACACTTATGCATGCTTGATATTGTCTTATCTATCATATGTGATCACTCACTATGCTTGGTGATGAGTGCATGTATTCATTGTTTATTATTTTGAGCGCTCCACCAAGATGTATGTGACATGGGAGAGTAACCCATGAGCCTAATTCATTGTGCATTTGCAGTCCAAAGCAAATCTAAAATTGTGCACAAATTTAGGGGGAGCTCTTGCTTATCACATACTTCTCAAAGCGATGATGTTATTTAAATGTTATTATCATTTGTGGAAGCTTTGATCTATATGTTGTCATCAATTACCAATAAGGGGGAGATTGAAAGTGCAACTATCCCTAGGTGGTTATGGTAATTCATAACAACATATAGCTCATTGAGCTAATGCTATTCCAAGACTATTATTTCAGGAAAGCTCAATGAATGGCATGGCATGGATGATGAAAGTGGATCCCTCAAAATACTAAGGACAAAGGATTGGCTCAAGCTCAAAAGCTCAAGACTCTTCATTTTACATTTTAGTGATCCAAGATCACATTGAGTCTATAGGAAAAGCCAATACTATCAAGAAGGGATGAGGTGTTGCTTAATGAGCCTCTTGCTTCATGTGCTTAGTGATATGCTCCAAAACCCTCAACTACTTTCCCACATCCACAAATGACCTAAACCTAAAGCCAAAATCGGTCGCACCGATTCTTTCAATCCGGCGCCACCGATTCCAAAAGTCATAGCCACTGCCACAAACCCTAAGCAAATCGGTCTTACCGATAGGGATCTCGGTCTCACCGAGATGGGATTGTAATCTCTCTGTTTCCCTTCGTAACGTTTCGGTCTAACCGAAGTGAGCGATCGGTCCCACCGAGATTTCAATGTAAACTCTCTGTTTCCTTTTTGTAACATTTCGGTCTCACTGAAAAGAGCAAATCGGTCCCACCGAGTTTACCTGACCAACTCTCTGGAAAGCTTATTACCAAAATCGGTCTTACCGAGTTTGTGTAATCGGTCTTACCGAGATTACGTTATGCCCTAACCCTAACCGAATCGGTCTCACCGAGATGCATGTAGGTCCCACCGAAAATCACTAACGGTCACTAGGTTTACTAAATCGGTCCGACCGAGTTTAACTATTCGGTCCCACCGAGTTTGGTAAATTGTGTGTAACGGTTAGATTTTGTGTGGAGGCTATATATACCCCTCCACATCCTCTTCATTCGTGGAGAGAGCCGTCAGACTAAACCTACACTTCCAACTTACCATTTCTGAGAAAGAACCACCTACTCATGTGTTGAGGCCAAGATATTCCATTCCTACCATATGAATCTTGATCTCTAGCGTTCCCCAAGTTTCTTTCCACTTAAACCCTCTTTCCACCAGATCCAAATCCTATGAGAGAGAGTTGAGTGTTGGGGAGACTATCATTTGAAGCACAAGAGCAAGGAGTTCATCATCAACGCACCATTTGTTACTTCTTGGAGAGTGGTGTCTCCTAGATTGGCTAGGTGTCACTTGGGAGCCTCCGACAAGATTGTGGAGTTGAACCAAGGAGTTTGTAAGGCAAGGAGATCGCCTACTTCGTGAAGATCTACCGCTAGTGAGGCAAGTCCTTCGTGGGCGACGGCCATGGTGGGATAGACAAGGTTGCTACTTCATGGACCCTTCGTGGGTGGAGCCCTCCGTGGACTCGCGCAGCCGTTACCCTTCGTGGGTTGAAGTCTCTATCAACGTGGATGTACGATAGCACCACCTATCGGAACCACGCCAAAAACATCCGTGTCTCCAATTGTGTTTGAATCCTCCAAACCCTTCCCTTTACTTTCTTGCAAGTTGCATGCTTTAATTTTTGCTGCCTATACACTCTTTGCATGATTGCTTGAATTGTGTGATGATTGCTTGACTTGTCCTGAAGTAGCTAAAATCTGCCAAACTCTAAAATTGGGAAAAGGTTAAGTTTTTATTGGTCAAGTAGTCTAATCACCCCCCTCTAGACATACTTCAAGGTCCTACACCGTCGAAATGCATGATCCAATTTGAGTACGCGCCGTATTCTTTAGGGAGTTCGGCTTCTGTCCATTCGGCGACGAAGTCAGCCAGTACTTGCGACTTAATGGCCCGCCATGGTTTGTATGTTATGTCAAATGGAAGGAGCTCAATAGCCCATTTAGCAATTCGGCATGTTGCGTCGCGGTTATTTATTATGTCATTGAGTGGTACTTCAGAGGCCACCATGATCGAACACTCTTGAAAGTAGTGTCGTAGTTTCCGGGATGCCATGAAGACCGCATACGCTATCTTTTGATAGTGCGGGTACCGAGATTTGCATGGAGTGAGGACGGTGGATACGTAATATACCGTCTTTTGGAGCGGGAACTTGTGTCCGTCTGCCTCTTGTTCGACGACGACTACTGCGCTCACAACTTGGTTTGTTGCGGCTATGTATAATAGCATGGGTTCGCCACTGTTTGGCGCGGTCAGGACTGGGTTGGTGGCCAAGAGTGCCTTTATTTCCTCCAGTCCGGCCGTGGCCGCATCCTTCCACTCGAAGTGTTCGGTGCGTGGAAGAAGGCGATACAGGGCTAGTGCCTTTTCTCCTAAGCGGGAGATAAAGCGGCTTAAGGCAGCCACACATCCAGTTAGTTTCTGGATCTGCTTGAGGTCTGTTGGGATAGCCAACTGTGACAGAGCTCGGATTTTTGCCGGATTGGCTTCAATTCCTCTATTGGAAACTATGAAGCCGAGCAATTTTCCGGAGGGTACTCCGAAGACACACTTCTCCGGGTTGAGCTTGATGTCGTATGTTCAGAGATTATCGAACGTAAGCCTCAAGTCATCTATTAAAGTTTTGGTGTGTCTCGTTTTGATGAACACGTCGTCTACGTAGGCCTCTACTGTCTTGCTGATTTGTTTTTCCAGGCATGTCTGAATCATGCGTTGATAGGTTGTGCCGGTGTTTTTGAGCCCGAAGGGCATGGTGTTGAAACATAATGGGCCGTACGGAGTGATGAAGGCCGTTGCGGCCTGGTCGGACTCCACCATATTTATTTGATGGTATCCAGAGTATGCGTCGAGGAAACACAATGAGTCGTGTCCTGGAGTGGCATCAATTATTTGATCAATGCGGGGGAGGGGGAAGGGATCCTTAGGGCAACCTTTATTGTGGTCTTTGAAATCAACACACAAGCGCCAGGATTTGTCCTTTTTTGGTACCATTACCAAGTTTGCTAGCCAATCCTGATGTTTGATGTCTCTGATGAATCCGGCCTCGAGTAGCTTGGCTAGCACTTCCCCCATGGCTTGCCGCTTAGGCTCTAAGAAGCGTCTAAGAGTCTGCTTGACTGGCTTGTATCCTTTCAGTATATTGAGGTTGTGTTCGGCCAGCCTACATGGGATGTCGGGCATGTCTGAAGGATGCCAGGCGAAAATAACCCAATTTTCACGCAGGAAGTCTCGCAGTGCAGCGTCTATTGTGGGGTTCAGCCGTGTCCCGATGGAAGCTGTCTTCGAAGTGTCTGTTGGGTGGACCTGGAATTTGACTATCTCGTCCGCTGGTTTGAAGGAGGTGGATTTAGGTCGCTTGTTGAGTATCACATCGTCTCTGTCCACTGTCGCTCGCAGTGTTGTCAGTTCTTCGGCCGCGAGGGCTTCTGATAATGCCTCCAGGGCGAGGGCGGCAATTTTATTTTCGGCGCGGAGTGCGACATCCGGATCGCTAGCTAGAGTGATGATTCTATTGGGCCCGGGCATTTTGAGCTTCATGTACCCGTAATGGGGTATAGCGTGAAAACTTGTGAATGCGTCCCACCCCAAGAGGGCGTGGTATCCGCTGCTGAACGAACCACTTGGAATGTAATTTCTTCGGACCTGTAATTCTCCGGCGTGCCGAATACCACATCCAGTGTGATTTTTCCTGCGCATTGTGCCTCCCGACTAGGGATTATTCCCCTGAAGGTCATGCTGCTTCGTTCAATTCAGCTCTTGTCAATTTCCATCTTGTTAAGGGTTTCCTCATAGATGAGGTTTAGTCCGGTTCCGCCGTCACTGAGCACTTTAGTGAGCCTGAAGCCATCCACGATTGGGCTATGGACCAAAGCGGCTGGTGCTTGGACTGTTTGGAATTGAGGTTCGTCACTGGCATTGTAAGTTATAGCCGTGTCGTTCCATGGGTTTATTGTTGCCACGTGGCAAACTTCTGCGAGGCTGCGCTAAGCTCGCTTGCGCCTTTTATTTGAGGCGAAAGTCTCGAAGACTATAAATACCGTATTGTTGTCTCCGGCGGGATGTTCCTCTATTGTATCTTTTACGAGGAGATCCTCGCCGCTCTTTGCTACCTGCCGGAGTATCCAACATGCTCTAAGGCTATGCGTTGGCGTAGTATCCGTTGTGCTATGAATCTTGCACGACTCGTTTAGCCATTCTTCCAGTACGGTTCCACGCCTTGCGGCGGGCTTTATTTTTTTTGTACTTGAATCGGGTGACTTACCCTTTTAGTTCAGACAGAGGATTTGGCTAGAGCCGGATTGTCCCAGAAACTTGTTTGGGTTTTCTAGGCGCTTTCCATTGCGTAGTAATTTTGCACTATAGCCGCTAAGTCAGCGAAGTGTACTATGTCACGGCGACTTATAGCATTGAGAATCCCTTTGTCCGTGCAATTTTTGCAAAAGAGGGAGATTGCGTCTGCCTCCCGACAGTCCTTGACCCTGTTTATCACAAGGAGGAATCTGGCCCAGTAATGATGTACTGTTTCTTGGGGCTCTTGTCTGATCTGGGAAAGATTGGATAAACCTGGGTGGGTGGGTGCATTTGAATCCAAATCCCGACCCGATGTGGGACCCAGGGGCAAAGAGGCTTTCGATCTTAACGGCTCGGATTCTGGGGCGTTGCCCGATTTCTTCAGCCCGCCCCCCGATCCTGAGTCCGAGGCCGGGGTCATGTCCTCGCATGATCGGGTGTCTGGCTCGGAGAGCTCAGAAATCCGGACATATTTCGTCCTCAAAGTAGAGGAGAATTAGGATGATGCTCTTCCACTACCGCTATCTCATGGGTGAATCTCCCTTTGGTTAGGTTTAAGCCCGATCCGGTCATAGTCCGTAGCGACGCCCAGGGCGGCAATGTGATTCAAGAGCTCATTGAGGTAGAAGAGCTCCATTGGGTCCATCTGTTTGGCAAATTCCGAATCAACATGGAGGCTATTTTTAATGACCTGAGAAGTCATTGTCGGTGCAACAGCCGATCGGGCGGTCATAACGAAGCCGCCTAGCCGGAGAGTTTGGCCTAGAGCCAGGGCTCCACCGGAGGTAATGTTGTCTTTGACAACGAGACGAGCCATCAAGCCTTGCCGGGACGACACAATGGAACTCTCAATGAAACCACCAATGTCGGTGTCAAAACCGGCGGATCTCGGGTAGGGGGTCCTGAACTGTGCGTCTAAGGCTAATGGTAATAGGAGGCTGGGGACACAATGTTTACCCAGGTTCGGGCCCTCTCGATGGAGGTAATACCCTACTTCCTTCTTGATCGATCTTGATGATATGAGTATTACAAGGGTTGATCTACCACGAGATGAGAGAGGCTAAACCCTAGAAGCTAGCCTATGGTATGATTGTTGTTGGGTCCTACGGACTAAACCCTCCGGTTTATATAGACACCGGAGGGGGCTAGGGTTACACAAAGTCGGTTTACAGAGGAGGAGATCTACATCCGAATCGACAAGCTTGCCTTCCACGCCAAGGAGAATCCCATCCGGACACGGGACGAAGTCTTCTATCTTGTATCTTCATAGTCCAGCAGTCCGGCCAAAGTATATAGTCTGGCAGTCCGGATACCCCCTTATCCAGGACTCCCTCACCCTCCCCCCCTCCCGCTTTCCTTCCTCTTCTCTCTCCCCTTCCTTCCCCCTCTCCTACTTGGACAAGGAAAGGAGGGTGTCCTACTCCCGGCGGGAGTAGGACTCCTCCCTGGCGCGCCTCCTCCTGGCCGGCCGCCCCCTCCCCCTTGCTCCTTTATATACGAGGGCAAGGGGGCACCTCTAGACACAACACTTGATCCTTGAGATCTATTAGCCGTGTGCGGTGCCCCCCTCCACCATATTCCACCTCGATAATATCGTAGTGGAGCTTAGGCGAAGCCCTGCGTCGGTAGAACATCATCATCGTCACCACGTCGTCGTGCTGACGGAACTCTCCCTCGAAGCTCGGCTGGATCGGAGTTCGAGGGACATCATCGAGCTGAACGTGTGCTGAACTCGGAGCTGCCGTGCGTTCGGTACTTGATCGGTCGGATCATGAAGACGTACGACTACATCCGATTTCAGTCTACGAGGGTACATGGACAACACTATCCCCTCTCGTTGCTATGCATCACCATGATCTTGCGTTGGCGTAGGAATTTTTTTGAAATTACTACGTTCCCCAACAGTGACATCCGAGCGAGGTTTTATGCGTAGATGTTATATGCATGAGTAGAACACAAGTGAGTTGTGGGCGATACAAGTCATACTTCTTACCAGCATGTCATACTTTGGTTCAGCGGTATTGTTGGATGAAGCGGCCCGGACCGACATTACGCATTCGCTTACGCGAGACTGGTTCTTCCGACGTGCTTTGCACATAGGTGGCTGGCGGGTGTCACTTTCTCCAACTTTCATTGAACTGAGTGTGGCTATGCCCGGTCCTTGAGAAGGTTAAAACATCACTAACTTGATGAACTATCGTTGTGGTTTTGATGCGTAGGTAAGAATGGTTCTTGCTCAGCCCATAGCAGCCACGTAAAACTTGCAACAACAAAGTAGAGGACGTCTAACTTGTTTTTGCAGGGCATGTTGTGATGTGATATGCTCAAGATGTGATGCTATATTTTATTGTATGAGATGATCATGTTTTGTAACCAAGTTATCAGCAACTGGCAGGAGCCATATGGTTGTCGCTTTATTGTATGCATTGCAAACGCCCTGTAATTGCTTTACTTTATCACTAAGCGGTAGCGATAGTCGTAGAAGCAATAGGTGGCAAAACGACAACGATGCTACCATGGAGATCAAGGTGTCACGCCGGTGACGATGGTGATCATGACGGTGCTTCGAAGATGGAGATCACAAGCACAAGATGGTGATGGCCATATCATATCACTTATATTGATTGCATGTGATGTTTATCCTTTATGCATCTTATTTTGCTTTGATTGACGGTAGCATTATAAGATGATCTCTCACTAAATTTCAAGGTATAATTGTTCTCCCTGAGTATGCACCATTGCGAAAGTTCTTCGTGCTGAGACACCACATGATGATCGGGTGTGATAGGCTCTACGTTCAAATACAAAGGGTGCAAAATAGTTGCACATGCGGAATACCCAGGTTAAACTTGATGAGCCTAGCATATACAGATATGGCCTCGGAACACTAAGACCGAAAGGTCGAGCGTGAATCATATAGTAGATATGATCAACATAGTGATGTTCACCATTGAAAACTACTCCATCTCACATGATGATTGGACATGGTTTAGTTGATTTGGATCACTTCATCACTTAGATGATTAGAGGGATGTCTATCTACGTGGGAGTTCTTAGTAATATGATTAATTGAACTTAAATTTATCATGAACTTAGTACATGATAGTATTTTGCTTGTCTATGTTTGTTGTAGATAGATGGCTCATGATGTTGTTCTGTTGAATTTTATTGCGTTCCTTGAGAAAGGTAAGTTGAAAGATGACAGTAGAAATTACTAGGACTGGGTCCGTAACTTGTGGATTATCCTCATTGATGCACAGAAGAGTTACGTCCTGGAAGCACCATAGGGTGTACCACCTGCGCCAGCAACTGCAGACATTGTGAATGCCTGGCAGTCGCGTGTTGATGACTACTCTATAGTTCAGTGTGCCATGCTTTACGTCTTAGAATCGGGACTTCAACGAAGTTTTGAACGTCATGGAGCATATGAGATGTTCCAGGAGTTGAAATTAATATTTCAAGCAAATGCCCGAATTGAGAGATATGAAGTCTCCAATAAGTTCTATAGCAGCAAGATGGAGGAGAATAGTTATGTCAGTGAACACATACTCAAAATGTCTGGGTATTGCAATCACTTAATTCAACTGGGAGTTAATCTTCCTGATGATAGTGTCATTGACAGAATTCTTCAATCACTGCCACCAAGCTACAAGAGCTTCGTGATGAACTATAATATGCAAGGGATGAACAAGACTATTCCCTAGCTGTTCGCAATGCTAAAAGCTGCGGAGGTAGAAATCAAGAAGGAGCATCAAGTGTTGATGGTCAACAAGACCAGTAGTTTCAAGAACAAGGGTAAATGGAAGAAGAAGGGGAACTTCAAGAAGAACGGCAAACAAGTTGCTGCTCAAGAGAAGAAACCCAAGTCTGGACCTAAGCCTAAGGCTGAGTGCTTCTACCGCAAGCAGACTGGTCACTGGAAGCGGAACTGCCCCAAGTATTTAGCGGATAAGAAGGATGGCAGGGTGAACAAAGGTATATGTGATATACATGTTATTGATGTGTACCTTACTAATGCTCGTAGTAGTACCTGGGTATTTGATACTGGTTCTGTTGCTAATATTTGCAACTCGAAACAGGGACTACGGATTAAGCGAAGATTGGCTAAGGACGAGGTGACGATGTGCATGGGTAATGGTTCCAAAGTCTATGTGAGCACGGTCGGCACGCTACCTCAACATCTAATTTCGGGATTAGTTTTAGACCTGAATAAGTGTTATTTGGTGCCAGCGTTAAGCATGAACATTATATCTGGATCTTGTTTGATGCGAGACGGTTATTCATTTAACTCAGAGAATAATGGTTGTTCTATTTATATGAGTAATATCTTTTATGGTCATGCACCCTTGAAGAGAGGTCTATTTTTATTAAATCTCGATAGTCATGATACACATATTTATAATGTTGAAGCCAAAAGATGCAAAGTTGATAATGATAGTGCAACTTATTTGTGGCACTACCGTTTGGGTCATATTGGTGTAAAGCGCATGAAGAAACTCCATACTGATGGACTTCTGGAATCACTTGATTATGAATCACTTGGTACTTGTGAACCATGCCTCATGCGCAAGATGACTCAAACGCCGTTCTTCGGAACTATGGAGCGCGCAACAGATTTGTTGGAAATCATACATACTGATGTATGTGGTCCAATGAACATTGAGGCTCGCAGCGGGTATCGTTATTTTCTCACCTTCACAGATGATTTAAGCAGATATGGGTATATCTACTTAATGAAACATAAGTTTGAAACATTTGAAAAGTTCAAAGAATTTCAGAGTGAAGTGGAAAATTAACAAGAAAATAAAATTCCTACAATCTGATCGTGGAGCTAAATATTTGAGTTATGAGTTTGGTTTACATTTGAAACAATGCGGAATAGTTTCGCAACTCACGCCACCTGGAACACCACAACGTAATGGTGTGTCTGAACATCGTAATCGTACTTTACTAGATATGGTGCGATCTATGTTGTCTCTTATTGATTTAGCGCTATCGTTTTTGGGTTATGCTTTAGAGACGGCCGCATTCACGTTAAATAGGGCACCATCAAAATCCGTTGAGACGACGCCTTATGAACTGTGGTTTGGTAAGAAACCAAAGTTGTCATTTCTTAAAGTTTGGGGCTGCGATGCTTATGCGAACAAACTTCAACCAGATAAGCTCGAACCCAAATCGGAGAAATGTGTCTTCATAGGATACCCAAAATAGGCTATTGGGTACACCTTCTATCACAGATCTGAAGGCAAGACTTTTGCTGCTAAATTTGGATCCTTTCTATAGAAGGAGTTTCTCTCGAAAGAAGTGAGTGGGAGGAAAGTAGTACTTGATGAGGTAATTGTACCTGCTCCCTTATTGGAAAATAGTTCAACACAGAAACCGGTTCCTGTGACGACTACACCAATTAGTGAGGAAGCTAATGATATTGATCATGAAGCTTCAGATCAAGTTACTATCGAACCTCGTAGGTCAACCAGAGTAAGATCCGCACCAGAGTGGTACAGTAATCCTATTCTGGAAGTCATGTTACTTGACCGTGGCGAACCTACGAACTATGAGGAAGTGATGATGAGACCAGATTCCACAAAATGGCTTGAGGCCATGAATTCTGAGATGGGATCCATGTATGAGAACAAAGTATGGACTTTGGTTGACTTGCCCGATGATCGGCAAGCCATCGAGAATAAATGGATTTTCAAGAAGAAGAGTGACGTTGATGGTAATGTTACTGTCTACAAAGCTCGACTTGTTGCGAAAGGTTTTCGACAAGTTCAAGGAGTTGACTACGATGAGATTTTCTCAGCCGTAGCGATGCTTAAGTCTGTCCGAATCATGTTAGGAATTGCCGCATTTTATGATTATGTAATATGGCAAATGGATGTCAAAACTGCATTCCTGAATGGATTTCTAGAAGAAGAGATGTATATGATGCAACTAGAAGGTTTTGTCGATCCAAAAGGTGCTAACAAAGTGTGCAAGCTCCAGCGATCCATTTATGGACTGGTGCAAGCCTCTCGGAGTTGGAATAAACGGTTTGATAATGTGATCAAAGCATATGGTTTTATACAGACTTTTGGAGAAGCCTGTATTTACAAGGAAGTGAGTGGGAGCTCGGTAGCACTTCTGATATTATATGTAGATGACATATTGTTGATTGGAAATGATATAGAATTTCTGGATAGCATAAAAGGATACTTGAATAAAAGTTTTTCAATGAATGACCTCGGTGAAGATGCTTATATATTGGGCATCAAGATCTACAGAGATAGATATAAGACGCTTAATTGGACTTTCACAAAGCACATACCTTGATAAAGTTTTGAAAAACTTCAAAATGGATCAAGCAAAGAAGTTGAGTCAGACTCAATGCCCGACCACAGTAGAAGATAGAGAGAAAATGAAAGATGTTCCCTATGCTTCAGCCATATGCTCTATCATGTATGCAATGATGTGTACCAGACCTGATGTATGCTTAGCAATAAGTTTAGCAGGGAGGTACCAAAGTAATCCAGGAGTGGATCACTGGACAGCGGTCAAGAATATCCTGAAATACCTGAAAAGGACTGTCGGTGTCAAAACCGGCGAATCTCGGGTAGGGGGTCCCGAACTGTGTGTCTAGGCGGATGGTAACAGGAGACAAGGGACACGATGTTTTTACCCAAGTTCGGGCCCTCTCGATGGAGGTAAAACCCTACCTGCTTGATTAATATTGATGATATGGATAGTACAAGAGTTGATCTACCACGAGATCAGAGAGGCTAAACCCTAGAATCTAGCCTATGGTATGATTGTTATTCGTCCTATGGACTAAAACTCTCCGGTTTATATAGACACCGGAGAGGGCTAGGGTTACACAGAGTCGGTTACACTGGGAGGAGATCTTCATATCGTATCGCCAAGCTTGCCTTGCACACCAAGGAAAGTCCTATCCGGACACGGGACGGAGTCTTCAATCTTGTATCTTCATAGTACGGGAGTCCGGCCAAAGGTCATAGTCCGGCCATCCAGACACCCCCTAATCCAGGACTCCCTTAGTAGCCCCTGAACCAGGCTTCAATGACGATGAGTCCGACGCGCAAATTGTCTTCGGCATTGCAAGGCGGGTTCCTCCTCCGAATACTTCATAGAAGATGTTGAACACAAGGATAGTGTCCGGCTCTGTAAAATAGTTTCCACATACCACCATAGAGAGAATAATATTCGCACAAATCTAATCTGCTGACGCATTCCGTAGCATGACATCATGCCACAACCAAGCCTTTATTCGTTTTACTGTCCCACCTCAGCGTGTTTAGCGAGGCAGTTTCCTTGGCACGTCCTATCAAAGCAGAGATCGTGTCCCCTTATTTCGGGATTCTCATCAATACGGGCGTGGGTAACCCAACCACGCCATTAATTGCGGAGCTTGGGAGATAAGCGAGTTTTATTAGGCTGGTGGGAGATAAGGATCCACCCTTTCCATCTACGCCTTCTTCCTCCTTCGCTTATCCATTCCTACGCACTCGAGCTCCAGCGCCCAAGTCCGCAGTTCCCACCTCATCCTTCTCCAATCATGTTCGGAGCGGGAGGTAGATGGATGGCCTCCACCGTCACGGAGGGGCATATCAAAAAGTTGAGGAAGGCCGGATACTTGTCTAACGACATCGCGCACCGGCTTCCAGATGAGGGGCAACTCATCCCCACCCCTAGGCCCCATGAGAGGGTCGTGTTCCTCCCCCATTTCCGTCACGGACTGGGCTTCCCACTTCACCCATTTGTCCGGGGGCTCATGTTCTACTATGGCCTGGATTTCCATGATCTGGCCCCGAACTTCATCCTCAACATCTCGGCGTTTATCGTCGTGTGCGAGGCCTTCCTACGCATCAAGCCTCACTTCGGCCTATGGCTGAAGATCTTCAGCATCAAGGCGAAGGTCGTGCGTGGCCGGCAAGCGGAGTGTGGAGGCGCCATGGTGGGCAAGATGCCCAACGTCACATGGCTCGAGGGCTCCTTTGTGGAAACCATCAAATTGTGGCAATCGGGGTGGTTCTACATCACCGAGCCGCGTGACCCTGAGTGGGCAGCGGCCCCCAAATTCCATTCTGGCATCCCCACACGGCTCACATCTTGGAAAGGGACATGCCTGTTGTGGGGTAATATGAAAGAGGTGACCGGACTCCAAACCTGCGTCCAAGACCTGGTGAACAACAAGGTTAAACTTGTCAATGTAGTCCAGGTCATGCTCTTCCGCCGGATCCTCCCATGTCAACGACGGGCCTTCAACTTGTGGGAGTTCGACCCGGCCCAGCACCAGACTTTGTCCCGGCTCTTTGACACAAAGCACGAGGACGCCTGGAAGGTGCTATTCAAGAGCTCCGAGGTCTCCCCTCCCGTCACCGAGGATCACGGATTCTGCGCCAAGCGCCAAGCCACCGAAGTAAGCTTGTTTTTATCCTTTACAGGACACTTGATTTTCATAGTTGGACTCTATGCAGGATCTAAACTCCCGCTCCTTTAACAGGACTGGAAGAGGACGTTCGAACAGTTTGACTATCCGACCCCTTTGCCTGAAGGCCCAGCAGATGCACGCTTGATGAAACTGCTGGTTCCGGCACCTCACGTGGTGCCGGAGAAGAAGGCTAAGAAGAAGGCCACGGGGACTCGAAAGAGTTCCCTACACCTGGTGGTGTCGGATTCATCGCCCAACGACCCCGAAGCGCCCTCCGCCTCCAAAGACGAGGAGGAGGAAGAAGAAGCCTCTCCCCCTCCAGCGGGAGGAGGAAAGAAAAGGAAGGCCGCCCCAACTGGGGAGGCCGGAGGGTCCAAGAAGGGGAAGACCCTTCTTCCGGACTACGCCCCGACGCCGACGACGGCGGAGAGGAATGGTCATCCAGGGCGAAGGCCCAGGCAAAATCATAAGTATCCGGATACCAGAATAACTTATGGCGCTCCTCTATTGTACAGTACCTTCTGACGCCGAATTCAATCATGCAGTCTGCCGAAGGCTCAGCTCGGCGATTCGTCGAGCGGCTCCCTGGATTCGTCGGTTGTGAATAGCGCTTCACTCCCGACGGCCTCCTCCCCTCACCCTACGGACGATGCCGAGGTGGAGTCCCAAAAGGGACTAAACCAGGAGGAGGTGGTCCTGGAGGCGCTGCAAGGCGACCTCCCGGACTCCAGGCCCAAAGGGGATGAAGCTCCAGAGGGATCTAAGTCCGGCCCTGAGCCGGACACCGCTCCGGAACCTTCAGTGGTTCCGGAGTCCAGCAGGCGGCCCCTTCGCAAGAAGGGAAAGCCTACGACGCTGGCGGCCTCCGTCCAACCGGAGGCGCCGGACAATTTGCTGGAGGTGCTTAACGGCGCCTCAATCGACGAGGAGCACCGCACTGTTATGAGTGTGGTGATTCAGAAGGTTCAGTCCGCCAAGAGCGGGCTGACAGAAGCCTGTACCAGCCTTCTAACAGGCTTTGGGGTATGTATTTAAAACATATAAAAATGTTACCGCATAGACAGTAGGCCCTGATGCTCAGTTTGGTGTTCGGAAAGAAAAGCCAGACTAAGGATCTAAAAATGATATACGCAGTAGTCTAACATAAATATGTCAATATGGGAATGCAGGCTGCGCTGCTGACCTCTGCCGCATTGACTGCGGAGGTCGATGCATTGAAGGAGAGCCTCGAGCGGTCCGAGAACGAGCTTGGCCGTGCCAAGAAGTAGCTCGAGGACAAGGAAGGTATGTAATACCTTATGTAAGTATATAAAAAATACCTGCTTGCAAATAATGACAGGACCAACGTGAATGTTGCAGGGGCCACATCCGAGGTGGTGGCCCTGAAGGAAGCGCTGTCCAAGGCCAAAGAAAATGCGGCCATGGAGCGCACTGAGCGAGAAAAGCAAGAGGCGCGGGTGGCGGAGGTGCGGCAAGAGCTCGATGCTCTTGTGAAAAAACATGAGAGGTTAGAGCTTGACTCGAAGACTCGAGAGTCCGAGCTTGCCTCGGCACTTGAAAGCGCCAAATCTGCCAAGGCCGAAGCCCAAAAAGCCCTCCAGGAAATTGAGGCGATGAAAAGGATTGCAGCGGGTAAGGCATTCTTTATGCAAAGCAAGCACGTTAAAGTAAATTACCTGTTACTTACCCAAATCCGGAGCTCTCCAGGAGCGTTCGCAGATCTGCCCCGCAGTGTATCCGCCGCCGCCGCATTCTACCGGGCCGAGGAAGGGAGCTCGACGAAGAAGGTGTTCTGGTCCCAGTATGCTGAGGCCGAATCCCCGGTGCCCCTGAGCGACCAGCTAAAGCAGCCGGTCGAGCTTCATAAGGCAGCCGAACAGGCCATGAAGGGCCTGATAGGCCGGCTGTGGCCTGGGGAGGTCATGCCTTTGAGCTACTTTGGGCTTGTGCGGCGGCTGGTGGACGCCTGTCCTCGGCTTGAAGTCATCAAGCGCTCCGTATGCATCGAAGGCGCCCGTAGGGCCCTTGCCCGTGCTAAAGTGCATTGGGGAAAGCTGGATGCTGAGAAGCTGGTGGCTGAAGGACCACCGGAGGGGAGGGAGCATCGCAGGCCTGAGATGTATTATGAGGGCGTCCTGAAGGGTGCCCGTCGTATGGCGGATGAATGTACCAGGGATGTACTTTTTGAGTAAACTCGCTCGTGTTTGTCCTGTGCGCTGAAAACTTGTTCATATGCGCTAAGCAACGCTTTTTGAATTTAAAATATTACCTTCTGTGCGGCCGTTTATTAAATCTGAGAGATGCAAGTTGTCGGCTTCTACCCCCATGCCACAAGTGATGGGGTGTTCGGGATAAACCTGAGCGCTCTTGTTCCCATTTTTGGGTCTGTCGAGGGAGGCGCTCAACACAACGAACACGCCCATTGGACTTATAATGCTTTATCACTCTCACTTAGCCATAGAATTCTATAATTTTAAATTTCGGCGAAGCCCCTAGTATTCGGAAGACCGAGTTCGGGGCGCTATCCACGCCTAGGCTGGACAAAGCCAGCTCCTCGGTCTAAGCGGCATAAGTCTTTAAGGACTCGAAAAACCTCTCGAACAGCGACCGGTCTCTCGCCCTATCATGATGGTCAGTTTTAGCTTTCTCTACTGAGGTGTTACCCCAGCTCAACTGAGGCACAATCGCAGTAGTTCTCCCAGCGCTACCTTAGCCGACATAGCGGAACGTAAGGTACCAAAACATGGGAGCCGGGCAAACCCAACTATTGACCCAAGACATGATTCAGAGCCGATGCATATAGTGTTATAAGTTCGGGGTGCCGCACTCATGAGAGTGTTCGGTCTTCTCACACCGTATTATGGGGTACTTAAGCCCCTGGTGTATTGGCCATACCAAAGTGTACGGTTGCATAATGTCATGACTGAACATATTTATATAAAAATAAATGAATACAATAACAAACAAGAGCTATGTATTGTATATTAAAAAAGGGGCTGCTATGAGAGCAGGACGATACAAATAGTGCAATACGCAAGAGATGGGATTATTTGACATGTCCCCCTCCAAGGGGAAGCTGCGAGACTTTAAGTAAGACAGGTATTTAGCTCGTTATAGAGACCACCTGGACATTTGACGTGGCTTGTTGTCTCCCTGGCTGTTGCATCATGTGTTCGGCGAGTGTATTGCCGGACAGGCCTGCCGAATAGTGGAGTCCTGAAAGTATATATAAAAAGAAAAAGAAGAAATGGAAAAATCGGGAGCCCCTAGTGCGGTTGAGCCGCATTCTGGGCGTGCCGTGGTTGTGCCCCTCTCCTTATGCCCATGTTATTTCTAGAGCGTAATTATGTACGCGTGGTACTGCTATCGCAATTCCGCGAGGGCTGGGGTTGGGGCCGCACTGCTATGCTTGCTCGGAATGTGCCAGACAGTTTTGTTGTAGGTTACTTCGGGTGCGCTTGATGTTGTCCAGACGTTTAACAGCCGGATTGGAGGATTGCCTTGAGAGGCTACTTTGTACTTCCGCCGCTAGGGCTGCCGTGTGCTCCTCTGTTCGAAGAGAGCGTTCGGTGTTTCCATTGACTGTAATGACTCCGCGAGGGCCTGGCATCTTGAGCTTGAGATATGCGTAGTGCGGCACCGAATTAAATTTTGCGAATGTGGTTCATCCGAGCAGGGCGTGATAGCCACTGCGGAACGGGTCTATGTCGAACATTAACTCTTCGCTTCGGAAATTATCCGGGGATCCGAAGACCACTTCGAGTGTAACTGAGCCTGTACAACTGGCTTCTACACCTGGTATGACGCCTTTAAAGGTCATCTTTGTGGGTTTAATCCTTGAGGGATATATACCCATTTTTTGCACTGTGTCCTGATAAAGCAGGTTCAGGCTGCTGCCGCCGTCCATGAGGACCCTAGTGAGGTGAAATCCGTCAATGATTGGGTCTAGGACCAATGCGGCGAATCCGCCGTGATGAATGCTAGTGGGGTGGTCCCTTCGATCAAAAGTGATCGGGCAGGAGGACCATGTGTTGAACTTTGGGGCGACTGGCTCCAACGCATAGACGTCCTTGAGAGCACGCTTCTGCTCCCTTTTGGGGATATGGGTTGCGTATATCATGTTCACCGTCCGCACATGTGGGGGGAAGCCCTTCTATCCTCTGTTGTTCGACGGCCGGGGCTCCTCCTCGTCATCGCTATGCAGCCCCTTGTCTCTGTGTTCGGCACTTAACTTGCCTGCCTGCTTGAACACCCAACAATCCCTGTTGGTGTGATTGGCTGGTTGTTCGGGGGTGCCGTGTATCTAGCACGAGCGGTCGAGTATCCGGTCTAAACTGGATGGGCCCGGAGGATTTCTTTTGAATGGCTTCTTCCACTGAACGGGTTTAGAGCCTCTGGATCCGGCATTAACTGTCGTATCCTCAGTATTATCACCGTTAATGCGGCGCTTGTGCTTGTTACGATGCGACCTGCCATTGTTGACCTTGGTATATGAGTTACCAGGGCTCTTGGTCATGTTATTGCTACGAGCTAGCCAGCTGTCTTCTCCCACGCAAAAGCGGGTCATGATTTCGGCTTTTCCTGTCGTGAGGGCTGTCATAGATTTCGGCTTTTCCTGTCCTAGGTGCCGGGCAAGCCATTCGTCTCGGATGTTGTGCCTGAAGGCTGCAAGAGCCTCTGCATCCGGACAGTCGACTATTTGATTTTTCTTGGTTAGGAACCACATCCAGAATTGTTTGGCCGATTCCTCTGGCTGCCGAATTATGTGGCTTAGGTCATCGGTGTTTGGTGGTCGCACATAAGTGCCCTGGAAGTTGTCAAGGAATGCGGATTCCAGGTCCTCCCAGCAACTAATTGACTCTGCGGGCAGGCTGTTAAGCCAATGTTGTTGGGGATATTACCACTAGGCGTAAACCGGCCTACTTGGGCCGAGTTAACTTCATTAGTGGTGTAAACAGATGAAGGCCCAAGGCCTGTAGTCGGTTAGAACATGTAGCCGTAAACCGGCCTGATGTATGACTTGTATTGTAAGTAAGGAATAGAGAGATACCAACCGGAATACGAGTATGAACTGGTTAGGACTCTATGGACCGACGGGCGTCACCCGTGTATATAAGGGGACGACCCGGTGGCGGTTCAGGACAGACAACTACAACTCGAGCCTAGGCGAAGCTTGTTTGCTCCCTAGCCATCGAGATCATATCAATTCCATCACAACTAGACGTAGGCTTTTACCTTCCTCGAAGGGGCCGAACTAGTATAAAACCCTCGTGTCTTTGTGTCCGCTTTAACCCCTTCAAGTAAACTCGTAGCGATGGCTCCATGACTAAGTCCTTTCGCTAGGACATCTGCCGTGACAAATCCACGACAGTTGGCGCCCACCGTGGGGCTATCGCACGATGGTTTGACGATCTTGGAGGGCAAGCTCAAGGGACTCGAAGGCTATGTCGTGGGCTGGATGACCAAGAGTCGTCGGGGCAGGATCTACATCGACGACGCAGGATGGGGTCCTGAGGCCGATTCGATCGAGTACGGGTACCGGGTCCCCTTTGGTGGCATACACGTTTTCATTGGCAAAGTCGGTGAGCCTGGGCCTGAGTCGGACATTTGCACCAACCTTATCGAGACGGCTCAGCGTGCGAGATCTACCTGGGCTAAACCGGCCATGAAGCGTGTCTTCGTTGGAGTCGTCCACGAAGGAGAGTGTGAGGACGAATCAGAACACGGTAGTGAGACCGTTGTCTATTCCGATGACGAGTCCTCGACCGGAGAGACCGAATCGCTGTACCAGTTGCAGGACGACCAGATTAGGGGCTGTTCCGATGGCGACAGTATTCCGGACCCCCCAGGCCAGGTCAACCGGGTTGGAATATTCATGGCCGGCACACAGGCGGCGAATCACTCTTCGACCGCCGCAGCAATGCTCTCCGGATCAACAGCGCCAGCGGCAGCAGGGGCAGGAGGCCCTATGCGCCCGCCGGTTCAAGTCCTATCCGACCTGTTTGACGCACTGGCCGCGCTTATGGTGGAAGCCAATCCGGCGGATCAGGAGGCTCATGAGGCAGAAATTGCAAAGGTGAAAGAACAGATCGCGCGAGCCAAAGCGGATCTGGCGGCAGAGAAGGACAGGATGGCGGCAGAGCGGGCCGCTTTGGACGCCCAGGCCTATAAGCTCATGCTTGACCAGAATGCATCACAGGAGGTTTTGAAGCGGAAGCACAGATCACGCCTGCCGTTAGGGTTTGACCCCTGAAATCTCTTTCACACTCCAGGAGCTGGACCCAGTAATCCACCGCAGTACCCGGAGACAAACCGGATTGAGGCACCAGGACCAGGGGCGACGGTCCAACCTCGCCTGATGGAACCTCCTCACAAAAACATTGTGGTTCCTCCGCCGGTCCAGACGCCCCCGGGTCATTATTCGAATCCTATGGACAACCTTGTTGCAGCCGCTGCACGGTTAGAGGCCATCCCAGTCGAAGGGGATTCTCCGCAAGCGATAGAGACGCGCCGGGTTAAGGAGCTTCTCCGGACTGTGCTGATTCAGCAGGAGGCATACTCATACAGCCGTGATCGGATTCATTCTACGCCCCGTCCGAGCCGGAGCTATAGCAGGCGCATGGATGAGCCGGCCATATCAAGCAATGCGCGAGGCCGTGAAGCGGCCCGTGGTAATGACCCGGCAGGTGATGTTGGCGATGCTCAGGATGTGGTGGACCGGGCCCGTGCCCAAAGGGAGGCCGAGTTAGCAGCACAGGATAATGCGGGCCAACTTACACCGGTTCGTTCTACCACCTTTGCCGGACCAGGAATCACATCCGCTTTGGGAGTGCCTTGCTTGGTCCCTGCTTTACATAATGTGCGCCTGCCCAAAGATTTCAAGGGTCCACGCAAGGTGCCGAATTACACCGCTGATTTACCCCCTGAAGCATGGGTAGAGAGTTATGAGATGGCCATGGAAATGCTGGACGTGGATGAGGCCGCATGTGCAAAATACTTCACCATGATGCTTGAGGGCACGGCTCGTACTTGGTTAAAGAGCCTACAACCCAATTCTATCAGCTCATGGGCCCAGTTGCGGGCCCGGTTTATACAGAATTTTAAGGATACCTGTAAGCAGCCCAAGTCCATAGTAGACCTGGCGGCTTGTGTCCAGAAGGAAGGAGAATCAACGACCCGTTGGGTGCGCCGCGTTTCAGAAATTTTGCACTCGTCTGACAGGATTAATGCTGACTCTGCGATCTTAACTCTGGAAGGCAACTGCCGGTTTGAGCCTCTAAAATTGAAGTTGGGACGCATGAAGCGGTTCTGTAATGACATGGGAACCCTCATGGCCGCTTTAGTGAAGTATGCCAATTCGGACAGTACCAAGGATCCCGAGCCTAATGATGATGAAGCAGTGAAGGGAAAGAAGAATAGCAACTCCAAACAGCAGCAGTACAAATTAGCGGGTCATGGAAACGGAGGCAAGTGCAAAGCGGATGGCAGCATGGATTTTGTGGCCAACACTAATGCACAGGACAGGGGGCAGCGGCGCAGAGGTAAAGCGGCAAATCGTAATGGGGCTCCCAATCCTAATGCAAGCCGTTTGAACTATTTGTTGAATCAGCCTTGCCCGAAGCACGGGACGAAGGAGGCGCCGGCTAATCATCTTTGGAAAGATTGTTATATCATGCAGGAGTTCAAAAACTCTAATGCTTTCCGGTATGATCACGGATCAGGTGGCGGTTCAGGATCCGGTTTCCACGGGCCGGATCACGATGGAGTTTCCGGTTCAGGTCGCAATCAGGGCGGTCACAATCACCAGAATAATCAGAACAGCCAGCAGCAGCAGCAGCAGTCGGGTTATCAGAGCCAGCCAAAACAGTTGAACAATGGGCAGTATCATGTTTTCACAACTAGTTTGGATAAACGTGACCGAAAACTCCACAGGCGAGCGGTGAATTCTGTTGAACCGGCCTTACCATGTTACTTGCGCTGGTCGGAGCAGCCTATCGTGTGGAGCAGAGAGGATCACCCGCCCCGGGTTGATAATCCGGGCCAGCTAGCATTAGTGGTAGACCCTCAGGTGGGGGGTTATAAATTCACCAAGGTACTCATGGATGGAGGAAGCAGTATTAACATATTGTACTATGAGACATTCCGCCGCATGGGTTTAACAGACAAAGATCTCAGACCGTCGAATACGGTGTTCCATGGTGTGGTGCCTGGTAAATCTGCATATCCTGTTGGTAAGATAGCCCTGGATGTGGCCTTTGGGGACGAGCACGACTCCCGGTCGGAAAAACTAACATTTGAGGTGGTGAAGATCCGGAGCCCGTATCACGCCTTGTTTGGCCGGCCGGCTTACGCCAAGTTCATGGGGCGGCCTTGTTATATCTACTTGCAGCTCAAGATGCCGGGTTACAAGGGGACCATAACGGTTCATGGGAGCCGTAGGGTCGCTTTGGAATGTGAGGAAGGTGATGCGGCTTATGCAGAGTCGGTCTGTGCCACGGAGGAGTTGAAGTATTATAAGGACAATGTTGATCTGACGGATATGACCCCTTTAAAGAAGCCAACTATAGAGCATGATTTAGATCTGAAGTTCAAATCGGCAGCTGAGACCAAGCTTGTTGACTTCGTGCCCGGCGATTCATCCAAGCAGTTCACTATCAGTGCCAACCTGAATCCCAAATAGGAAAGCGCGCTCATCGAGTTCATCCGTGAGAATCGGGACATTTTTGCATGGAAGCCGTCTGACATGCCAGGTGTACCGAGGGAACTCGCTGAGCACACTCTTAATGTGGATCCTAAGTATAAACAGGTGAAACATTTCCTCCGCCGGTTTAACGAAGAAAGACGCAAAGCCATCGGAGAGGAAGTGGCCAGGCTTTTAGCAGCTGGTTTTATTATTGAGGTGTTCCATCCAGAGTGGCTTGCTAATCCGGTGCTGGTTCTTAAGAAAAACGGCACTTGGCGTATGTGTGTGGATTACACAGATCTTAACAAAGCATGTCCGGCAGATCCTTTTTCCCTCCCCCGTATTGACCATATCATTGATGCCACGGCGGGTTGTGAGCGTTTGAGTTTTTTGGATGCATACTCTGGATATCATCAGATCAAGATGGCGGTTAAGGACCAGGAGAAAACAGCATTTATTACTCCCTTTGGAGCCTTCTGCTATGTATCTATGCCCTTCGGGCTCAAGAGTGCCCAAGCCACCTATCAACGGTGTGTACAGAATTGCCTGCATGAGCAGATCGGCCGCAATGTGGACGCCTATGTGGATGATATTGTAGTAAAATCAAGACAGAAGGAGACGCTGGTGGATGATTTGAAGGAAACCTTTGACAACTTGCGAGCTTACAAGATGATGCTTAATCCGGCCAAGTGTGTTTTTGGTGTTCCGGCAGGCAAGTTACTGGGTTTCCTGGTGTCTAACAGAGGAATTGAGCCTAATCCAGAGAAGATTACGGCTATTACATCCCTAGCTAAACCGAAGTGTATCAACGATGTTCAGCGTTTGGCGGGCCGAATCGCTACGCTGAGCCGGTTTATCAGCCGCCTCGGGGAGAAGGCTATCCCTTTGTACCAAATGCTAAGGAAGACAGACAATTTCGTCTGGAGTCCAGCTACTGATGAGGCATTTGAGGATCTGAAGCGGCAGTTAGCCAATCCGCCTGTTCTTGCAGCTCCGGTTGACAAGGAGCCACTATTATTATACGTAGCGGCCAATGCTCAGGCAGTTAGCATGGCTATTGTGGTGGAACGCAAAGAGGCAGGCAAGGAATATCCGGTTCAGCGGCCGGTTTATTATATCAGCGAGGTGCTTATTGAATCCAAGCAAAGGTATCCGCATTGGCAGAAGCTGGTCTATGGAGTTTTTATGGCCAGTCGGAAGTTGAAGCAGTATTTTCAAGGGCACCCCATCATAGTGGTCAGTTCAGCTCCCTTGGGTGATATTATACAGAACCGGGAGGCGACTGGCCGGATTGCCAAGTGGGCTATAGAGCTTGGGCCACATGGACTGAAGTACGTGCCTCGGACGGCCGTGAAGTCTCAAGCGCTTGTTGATTTCATCAATGACTGGACGGAGTTACAAGCACCAGAGGAGAAGCCGGATCACACATATTGGACTATTCATTTTGACGGATCCAGGCAATTGGAAGGCTCGGGGGCTGGAGTCGTATTAACTTCCCCACGAGGTGATAAGTTTTGTTATGTTCTCCGCTTAATGTTCCCTTGTACTAATAATGCAGCTGAGTACGAAGCCTTGCTCCATGGTCTCCGGATGGCTAAAGAGATGAATTTAAGCCGGGTTAAGTGCTTTGGTGACTCGGACCTAGTGGCTCAACAGGTGTCTGGCACTTGGGATTCTAAGGACCCGCTCATGGCTGCATATCGTCGGGAAGTGGATAATGTTGCAGGTTGTTTCAAGGGTTATCAAGTGGAACATGTGGACCGTCGGAAGAATGAAGCGGCGGATGCTTTAAGCCGGTTGGGCTCTCAGCATAAACCGGTCCCGCCTAACGTATTTTTGGACGTGTTGCACAACCCGTCAGTCAAGCTCCCAGGTGAGGTGGCAGCCCTGCATGTTATTCCGGATTGGACAGTTCCTTATCTTGCGTACATGAACTGGGGAGAGTTACTAGAGGATGAGATTCTGGCCGGGCAGATAGTCCGGCGATCCAAGTCTATGACGATTGTCAATGGTGAATTACATCATTGCAGTGTATCAGGGGCGTTTCAACGTTGTCTTTCTCCTGAGGAAGGCTGTGAAATCTTAAGAGAAATCCATGAAGGGGATTGTGGACACGACGCTGGTTCAAAGTCTCTGGTGGCAAAGGCGTTTCATCACGGGTTCTACTGGTTGACAGCGCATGCTGATGCGGAGGACTTGGTTAAACGGTGTGATGGATGTCAGAAATTTTCAAGGCGTGTTCATGTGCCGGCTCAAGAATTGAGGATGATCCCAATAACATGGCCGTTTGCAACTTGGGGGCTGGATATGGTTGGGCCTTTTAAAAGATCCAAGGATAAGAAAACCCACCTTTTGGTGGCAGTTGACAAATTTACCAAGTGGGTTGAAGCGGAGCCTGTTAGCAAGTGTGATGCAGCAACAGCGGTGCAGTTCATCAAGAAGGTGATTTTCCGGTTTGGTTTTCCACACAGTATCATTACCGACAATGGTACCAATTTATCCAAGGGCGCTATGAAGGAGTTCTGTGAACGTGAGCACATCCGACTTGACGTGTCGTCAGTGGCACACCCCCAGTCCAATGGACAGGCAGAACGAGCTAATCAGGAAATCTTGCGAGGCATCAAACCCCGGCTTTTGGTCCCATTGCAAAGAACACCAGGATGTTGGGTTGAAGAGCTACCATCTGTATTATGGAGTATCAATACTACGCCAAACCGGTCCACAGGATACACGCCATTTTTCATGGTCTATGGAGCAGAGGCAGTTCTCCCTAGTGACATCCGGCACGATTCGCCTCGTGTGGCAGCTTATGTTGAAGCAGACAATGAGACAGCACGGCAAGACGCTTTGGACCTATTAGACGAGGAGCGTGATATAGCGGCTGCCCGTTCGGCGATTTACCAGCAAGATCTTCGTCGCTATCACAGTCGCCGGGTTAGAACCAGAACTTTTCAAGAAGGAGATTTGGTGCTTCGACTCATCCAAGATCAAACGGATATGCACAAGTTATCCCCACCTTGGGAGGGACCTTTCGTGGTCAGCAAGAATTTGCACAACTGGTCATACTATCTGATTGATATTCGAAGGCATCAAGACTCACATACATCAGAGGAGGAGACCAACAGGCCGTGGAATATAGCTCATCTTCGGCCTTACTATACTTGAGCCATCGGCTCTATCTATGTACATATCATGACAATGTATATATTATCTTTGATATATCAAACCGGAGCCTCAGCTAAAGCGGGGTCTCTGTCTTTCTCATCATGCGAGGTTACACGGAGTGGTTCTGTTTAAAGCGGCCCCCGGTTTACCCCTTGACATTTGTTTTTTATATATCACTGGGGGCCTTGGTCGTGTCCGAACCAACGAACACCCTTTGATAGGCGACAGCCACCAGATCATTTGGAGACATGGTCAAGTCTGAACCAGTCACGCCTCTTGGTCAGCCTAAGGCCACAAAATCACTTGGGGGCATGGTCGAACCCGAACCATTGTCACGCCTCTTGATCTGGCATATATGCCACGAGTCATTTGGGGACCTGGCTGACTTGAATCATTGTCACTCCTATTGGGGGCCTTGATCCTGTCCGACCATGGTAATACCATCTGAACAGCTCAGTATAGCATATTTTTGCAAATGGTTTTTATCATTGCCTTTGCTTCCATGTTGTTTTCATGGTTTGTTCGTTCTTTGCTTTTGTTGGATTTCTTTTATGTCAACAAGCATATTTTTCCGGTTCAGACAATGATTTCTGATCCCCCTTTAAAACCGGAGGAGTCTGCCTGGTTTACCTTTTCCCTGTTAACATCATGGAGTAACCAGGGGGCTCGTATTAAGTTAGTACGGTTTGTATGGGAGCTACTTTCTCCCTTTTTGACGGTAATGGTTTATAAAACCACCGCTTCAGGCTTGGCTAAAGCCAGCTTTATGCTCAAACATGGCAGGTATTTATGTATCATCTATTTGTTATATTAACTGATACACATATCAAGATCATAATCCGGCTAACGGTATAACCGCCACGGAAGTTCAAATTTTTCTGATTGCAGGAAATATGAATTAAAGTTTTTCAAGCAAAAGCTTCAGTACTTATGCATGAAGGCATATTCCAGGCAGAAGTTTTAACTATCCTATTACAAGGCAGCATGGTGCTCAAACAAAATCATTGTTTTTTTGGAAGGATGTTGCAAATAGCTCTTCAAACCGGCTTCCGGTTCAAGCCTGCTCCTCATCCTCCGCCGCTTCAGCTTCCTCGTCTCTACCCATTGGCTGGAAATCAACAGTGGTCCAGTCGATTCCCATTAAAGCTTGGAAAACAGCCTCTTCATGGATCAGGGAAGACGGTTCAATATCAGGGGCGTAAGTGTGCTTACGGATTGGAGGAATCAGATTCTCCGCTTCAATAGTTGGGGCAGGCACTCGCTTGTTTTGATTATTATATTGCGCTTGATAATGTGTCAAATCTGCCTCTTCAGCTAGCTGGCAAGCCAGAGGGCGCACTGCACGGTTTATGGCCCTTAAATCTTCTTCATTGAATTCAGAGCCATCTTCTTTCAGACTGGGATAGCCTTGAGCTGCTTCCACAGGATCAAAGTCGGGCACCCATGCCTTTGCCCGGATTAAGGCATTGATGGCTCCGGTTCGGGCAGCGGATTTTTTCAGCTCCTCAATCCGGGCTGGAAGCATTGACAACTTGCTAAGAGTGTCCTGGATTAAAGAGGGCGCCGGGTTGTTGTGAGAAGCTGTGGTGATGATCCGTTGGGCTCCGGTATACAATTGTTCCACCAAGGTGTAGGCAGCTTTCAATTTCTTCCGCACATCATTTCCTAAGTGCCCAATACGTGTGCCTGCAACAAGATTGGAATGGTCTCAAACCGGATTTACGATACAGCAGATTCAAATTTATCACAGAAGTTCCAAGGAGCTTACCAAAGATTGCAGCAGTCATGGAGTGTATTTGCCGCTGTACGGCCGTCAGTTCATCCACCACCGGTTTAAGGGCCGCTTCAGCATTTTCCGCTCTTTTGGTTAAACCGGCCTTCTCAGTGGCCCAGTCAGCCTGCTCTTTCTTGAAGCCTTGTTTCAGCCGTTCAGCAGTGCTCAAAGCGCTGGTTAATTCTTGCTTTGCCTTATCTGTTTCAGCCTGCTGGGTTTTCAAGGCCTCCTGCAAATCGGCGACTCGGTCCTCCTTGATTTTCACCTCAGCCTGCACACAGACAGAGTTTAAGCTTTGCACAGGCGATCCAAGGAGTTGAAGTATCAACCACATAACAAAGTTATATGCCTTACACTTGGGGGCTAATGCACCTTCAATTTTTATATATTACTCGACCACAAAGTCCCAAGCTCAATACAAGTATTCAACTTGGCACTTGGGGGCTAATGGCTATTTGATCAAGTTATGTTCTAAGGACAGTTTTTATTGGAGCCCCGGTTTACTTATGCTAAGTTAGACCGGTTCTTGCAGGCTATACCGATCGGTTTCCAGAATGTTCAGGATCAAGTCCCGGTTTGACCAACGTTACAAACCGGCCCTTGGGGGCTAGAAGGATGGAGATAATGGCAGCAAGGAAAGAAGTAAGTTACCTCAAATTTATCCCTCATCATTTTGACCAGGCCAGCTTCACAGTCACGGCTAGTGCAAAGCCAGTTTAAATAGCCGGAGTAAAGATCTTGGGCACTCAGAGCAGCATATGTCTCTAGTTCAACATCCCATTTTCCTTTGTTCAAAGCGGAAAAATCCTCTTTGATGGTATGCTTGGTAAGGGTGACAGGATTCCCGGGTTTAGAGCGGCCCACACTGGTAATCACAACATCATCATCTTTGGACTCGCCAGTTTGTGTTGGTGCGGCCGTTTGGTCAGCAGGAGTGTGGGATTTCTCTATCTGGATGGGGCTGGCAGGCGGATCGGCAGAGGCTGGAGTATTAACAAGCCCTTCTTCGGGAATAACGTCGTCTTGCAAAGGAGGATCATTGGGGATATCTTCAGAAGTAAACATTTCACGATCCGGCGCTTGGTCATGTTCTGGGGCTACATCTTCTTCAGCCGCTTTATCCAGGCGGGCCTTCTTGCTTGGTTTCGGTTTAGCCCTGAAAGAAAAACAAAAAGTCAAGGAAAAGCATAAGCCATTATGCGGTATACTAGAAGCATATGTTCAGTTTAACTTACCCAGCAACTGTTTTCAGAGGTGGTAGCTGAGTGGCTGATGATTCACCAGACAATGAATGAGAAGTGACCTGATAATCGGATTCGGATGGATTAAGAGGTTGACGGAAGAAACCCGCTTTACAATTTAAATCAATAAAAAGGTCGGAGACCTCGGAGCGGCGTTTTCGAACCGGACTGTTTGGTAAACCGGCAGAGGTAACTACCTGGCCACTATGCCGGGTTGTGCGGCGAGCTTCGTGTTGCTGGGTCTTCATAAGAAATTGGGAATCCAGATAAGCAAGAGGATGAGAAAATTTAACTTTCCGGTTTGCCCGGCGAAATTTTGGCAAAGGCAAGATTTCTGAATCGGAAGAGAGAATGGTTACCTCAACGAAACCTGCATTGCTGGCTTCAGCGTCATCCTGACAAGCATTATCATCAATAAGGCATGTAAAAAGCAAGCCAAGTGAATCAAGTTCTACCTCAAGATCCGGATTACCCACATCATCATCAATGGTTGGGTCAGATGAAGCGGTGGTTTTTCTCTTATGAGCTGGTTTCTTGATAACCTTGGTCTTGGGCCGGGTTGGACGTCCTGCCTTCTCCGTTTTGTCTTGAGGAAGTTTCTTGCTCCAAAACGGATTATCGTCCTGGATCAACAGTAATTAAAAGTTAAACATATAAAGCAGTAACTGGTTCAACAATAGGGCAATTAAAATATTGCCGCTGGCGGTTTGTTGGAGGTGCAGTAAGGAGGCAGACCGGTTTGAGCACAGAGGTGCTCTGGTTCATTCAGCATCTTTTTCACAGATTCTGTGACTTCGTCATCAGGGAGATGGATTTTAGTGTGTCGGAATGGGTCATCGACACTATCAGTATACTTGCACATCAAATTGGAGCGCCGGCTTAGAGGCAAAATGCTCCATGATATCCAGCAGCGTGCAAGGTCTATTCCTGTTAAACCATTGGCCATGAAGGCCCGGAGCTTGGACAGTTGAGGAGAATATTTAATTCTCTCCTTGGCGCTTAGCCTTTGTGGAAAAGGGTGAGTGTTGCTGAGCCGTTCCGGACGGAAGCCAGGCAAGGGATTTTCATTGTCAGGGGAGGTATCCTTGCAATAAAACCAAGTTGCGTTCCACTCCTTGGGGTGAGTATGGAGTTTGACGTGGGGATAAGTGACTTCTTTCCTTTTCTGAATGGCCATACCGCCCAGTTCGGTATTAGGGCCGTCAGTGAATTCAGTACGGCGATTCAGATGAAAGAGATCTCTAAATAACTCGACTGAAGGTTCCTCTTGAAGGTATGCCTCAGAAAGTACTTGAAAGTGGCATAGATTGGTGATGGAGTTGGGGCCAATATCCTGTGGACGGAGTTGAAAGTTGGCTAACACATCCCGATAAAATTTAGAGTCGGGCGGTTTGAAGCCCCGGGCCATATGATTTGCGAAGACCACGACCTCTCCTTCCTGGGGCGTAGGAGGACATTCATCTCCAGGAACCCTCCAGTGGATCGTATCTTTACTATCCAAAGCACCGATCAGGACTAGATCGTCCAACTGTGATTCTGTGACGCGAGAGAGAACCCAGTTGCACTCGTACACTTGTTTTGCCATGACGAGATCTACAAGAAATAGGTAATCCAGTTCAAGGACATGCCGGATAAAAAAATGTATTAATCTAACTACGATAAATCGGCGGCCGTACCTATAAACCGGTTTTCTACAATGCGGCGTCAAATGGATTCTGGCGGTTCAACCAGGGGACTAATGATAGATACCGGGTTAGCAGTTTTTTTTTGGTAAAGTTAAACCGCCTGATCTAGGCGACGGAAGCAATTGGAGCTATGGATAATTGTGTATGCAGAAACAAGTTTCACAAAATTGAGTTACAGTCGCGGATCTACAGCAAGATCACAAAACAGGAAATATTTCGAAGAGTAAGGCGGAAACAGAAGTGAACCATTGAGCGGATATGTGCGGGAGATCTATGGGATTAGATGAGAAGTTGCAAGCGGATGCTTAGGGGTCGCTACTGAACACATCAAGAGTTCGCAGATTCATTCAAGAGCAGAGAACAGATATGAGCACGTGATGAACACAGCATGAACACGGAACCCTAAGAACGGATCTAGGTTAAGAAGAGGAGAGAGAACTTACCGGGAACGGAGAAGATGCGGAAAGACGCCGCAACACTCTGGTACGTTCAGGTTGATGCAGCGGCCCGGGACGAGGCAGAGGTCGACGGTGGTGGCGGAGCTCCAAAGCCGGCGACGTGAGGAAGAAGAAGAAGAAGGGACGAAGGGGAAGAGAAAGGAAATGACCCTTCGGTCTTATTTATAAGGCAACCGAGCTAGGTCAAAACGCGCGAATCCAGGAGCTGTCATTAAGAGGGCGTTATGAATTTCATAATGATGTCATGCCGGTTTACAATAACCAAAACTGATGACATCATGCCGGTTTACAGCAACCAAAAATGATGACGACATGGAGATTTGCCAATTAACAGAAGATATCCAAGACGCAAGATGGTGTGAAGGATTGACATGAACCAGTTCAAATCAATCTGGGGCCTAATGTTGGGGATATTACCACTAGGCGTAAACCGGCCTACTTGGGCCGGGTTAACTTCATTAGTGGTGTAAACAGATGAAGGCCCAAGGCCTGTAGTCGGTTAGAACATGTAGCCGTAAACCGGCCTGATGTATGACTTGTATTGTAAGTAAGGAATAGAGAGATACCAACCGGAATACGAGTATGAACCGGTTAGGACTCTATGGACCGACGGGTGTCACCCGTGTATATAAGGGGACGACCGGTGGCGGTTCAGGACAGACAACTACAACTCGAGCCTAGGCGAAGCTTGTTTGCTCCCTAGCCATCGAGATCATATCAATTCCATCACAACTAGACGTAGGCTTTTACCTTCATCGAAGGGGCCGAACTAGTATAAAAACCTCGTGTCTTTGTGTCCGCTTTAACCCCTTCAAGTAAACTCGTAGCGATGGCTCCACGACTAAGTCCTTTCGCTAGGACATCTGCCGTGACAAATCCACGACAAATGCCGAGCTGGTCCTTTAAGCTTGAGCGGGAGGTATTTGATGGCGTGTAGATCATCACCACGGGCCATGTGGATATGAAGGAGATAATCCTCGATCCATACCGCATGATCTGTTGTGCCATCGTATGATTCGATGTTTACGGGTTTAAAACCCTCGGGGATTTGATGATCCATTACTTCGTCTGTGAAGCATAGTGGGTGTGGAGCGCCTTTGTACTGGGCTATATCACGACGTAGCTCGGGTGAGCTTTGTCTGTTGTGTTCGGCCTAGTCGTATTTGTCATATCCGGCGTGACGGTTATCGTCACGTGACGTGGGGCCCCCACGCGATCCGTAGATTGATCTTGTTTGCCTTGCCTTATCCTCCAATATGTCTCGCAGGTCTGGTGCGTTTCCCCGTGCTCTGGTATTTTTTGAGCGGCACTAGGGTGCGGCTTGAGTTGAGGGCCAAAAGGCCTCTCTGTCACGGCCACGGGGTGGACGATCGGCCGCATCATACGCTGGTGATGTAGGTTTAGTTGCTTCCTCCTCTAGTTGGGGTAGCAGCCTGCGCTTTGGGTAGCTCTTGGAGGGCCGTTCGAGTTTGTACTCTTCGGCCGCCAGGACTTCAGTCCATCTGTCGGCTAGCAAATCTTGGTCAGCTCTAAGTTGCTGCTGTTTTTTCTTGAGGCTGCTTGCCATGGCCATATGCCTGCGTTTGAAACTCTCTTGTTCGACGGGATCCTCTGGCATGACAAATTCGTCGTCGTCGAGGCTTGCCTCGTCTTCGGAGGGAGGCATATAATTGTCGTCCTCGACCTCCCTGTCTGCCGCTCTCTCATGAGGGCTGGCTTCTCCGTCCTCTTGCGTTAAATCCTGCTGGAGGGGGTTGTCTTCGGCACTGTCTAGGGTGTTGTTATCTCTAGTGTCGGACTCGCCGTTTTTGCTTTGGCGGGATTTAGAGCAGCGCCGCTGACACCGGCGCTTAGGTTGTTTCTTGGAGGGGTCATCCTCCGTTTTTTCATCGCCATTCCCTGCTTTTGGGGTGTCCACCATGTATATGTCATATGATGAGGTGGCTTTCTAGTGCCCTATAGGTGCTGGTTCTTGGTCGTCTCCTTCATCGGCGTCCATATCGTCGATGTCTTCGGAGTTGAAGTCGAGCATGTCGGTTAAATCGTCGACAGTGGCTACGAAGTGGGTGGTGGGTGGATTTCGAATTTCTTCGTCGTCCGCATCCCAACATTGCTAACCATAGTCCGGCCAGGGCTCTCCTGACAGAGAGAGGGACTTTAGTGAATTCAGGATGTCGCCAAAGGGCGAGTGTTGAAAGACGTCCGCAGCGGTGAACTCCATGATCAGAGCCTAATTGGGTTTGATCGGAAGGGGTGCGGAAGATTCAGAGTCCGGAAAGGAGTCCAGCAGCTTGGAGTCACATGCCTCACAAAGGACTAGGCTAGTATTTGGCTCGATGGCCATAGAGATTGCAGCTCCCGGGGCGGCGTCCAACCGTCCGTCCCCGACTGGCGCGGTCGGCTCCGAGCTAAGGGTCGGAGCGAACACCTGAGTGGCGCTCTGGGTGCTGTCTGGCGGCAGAGCTAGATCATGCCCATCGTGATAGTGCGACGCGCTCGGCCGTGGCTCGAATCCGTCGAAGATCAAGTCCCCGTGGATGTCAGCCGTGTAGTTCAAACTTTCAAATCTGACCTGATGGCCAGGGGCATAGCTTTCGATCTGCTCCAGATGGCCAAGCGAATTGGCCCGCAGTGCGAAGCCGCCAAACACGAAGATCTGTCCGGGGAGAAAGGTCTCACCCTCGACCGCGTCGTGGTTGATGATCGAAGAAGCCATTGGGCCTAAAGGTGACGACACAGAGGAACTCTTAATGAAAGCACCAATGTCGGTGTCAAAACCGACGGATCTCGGGTAGGGGTCCCGAACTGTGCGTCTAGGCGGATGGTAACAGGAGACAAGGGACATGATGTTTTTACCCAGGTTCGGGCCCTCTCGGTGGAGGTAAAACCCTACTCCTGCTTGATTAATATTGATGATATGGGTAGTACAAGAGTTGATCTACCACGATATCAGAGAGGCTAAACCCTAGAAGCTAGCCTATGGTATGATTGTTGTTCGTCCTATGGACTAAAACTCTCCGGTTTATATAGACACCGGAAAGGGCTAGGGTTACACAGAGTCGGTTACAATGGGAGGAGATCTTCATATCGTATCGCCAAGCTTGCCTTCCACGCCAAGGAAAGTCCTATCCGGACACGGGATGAAGTCTTCAATCTTGTATCTTCATAGTCCGGGAGTCCGGTCAAAGGTCATAGTCCGGCCATCCGGACACCCCCTAATCCAGAAATCCCTCAAGGACTAAGGATATATTTCTCATTTATGGAGGTGACAAAGAGCTAGTCGTAAATGGTTACGTCGATGCAAGCTTTGACACTGATCCGGACGATTCTAAATCGCAAAACGGATACGTGTTTATATTGAACGGTGGAGCTGTCAATTGGTGCAGTTCTAAACAAAGCGTCGTGGTGGGATCTACATGTGAAGTGTAGTACATAGCTGCATCAGAAGCAGCAAATGAAGGAGTTTGGATGAAGGAGTTCATATCCGATATAGGTGTCATACCTAGTGCATCGCGACCAACGAAAATCTTCTATGACAATACTGGTGGAATTGCCTTGGCAAGGGAATCTAGATTTCACAAAAGGACCAAGCACATCAAGAGACGCTTCAATTCCATCTGGGACCAAGTCCAGGTGGGAGACATAGAGATTTGCAAAATACATACGGATCTGAATGTTGCAGACCCGTTGACGAAGCCTCTTTCATGAGCAAAACATGATCAGCACCAAGACTCCATGGGTGTTAGAATCATTACTGTGTAATCTAGATTATTGACTCTAGTGCAAGTGGGAGCCTGAAGGAAATATGCCCTAGAGGCAATAATAAAGTTATTATTTATTTTCTTATATCATGATAAATGTTTGTCATTCATGCTAGAATTGTATTAACCGGAAACATAATACATGTGTGAATAAATAGACAAACATAGTGTCACTAGTATGCCTCCATTTGACTAGCTCGTTGATCAAAGATGGTTGTGTTTTCTAACCATAGACATGAGTTGTCATTTGATTAATGGGATCACATCATTAGGAGAATGATGTGATTGACTTGACCCATTCCGTTAGCTTAGCACTTGATCGTTTAGTATGTTGCTATTGCTTTCTTCATGACTTATACATGTTCCTAGGACTATGAGATTATGCAACTCCCATTTACTGGAGGAACACTTTTTGTGCTACCAAACATCACAACGTAACTGGGTGATTATAAAGGAGCTCTATAGGTGTCTCCGAAGGTACATGTTGAGTTGGCGTATTTCGAGATTAGGATTTGTCACTCCAATTGTCAGAGAGGTATCTCTGGGCCCTCTCGGTAATGCACATCACTATAAGCCTTGCAAGCAATGTAGCTAATGAGTTAGTTATGGGATGATGCATTACGTAACGAGTAATGAGGCTTGCCGGTAACGAGATTGAACTAGGTATTGAGATACCTACGATCGAATCTCGGGCAAGTAACATACCGATGACAAAGGGAACAACGTATGTTGTTATGTGGTTTGACCGATAAAGATCTTCGTAGAATATGTGGGAGCCAATATGAGCATCCAGGTTCCGCTATTGGTTATTGACCGGAGACGTATCTCGGTCATGTCTACATAGTTCTCGAACCAGTAGGGTCCGCACGCTTAAAGTTAGATGACGGTTATATTATGAGTTTATATGTTTTGTTGTACCGAAGATAGTTCGGAGTCTCGGATGTGATCACGGACATGAAGAGGAGTCTCAAAATGGTCCAGACATGAATATTGATATATTGGACGACTATATTCAGACACCGGAATGGTTTCGGGGGTTATTGGATATATACCTGAGTACCGGGGGTTACCGGAACCCCCCGGGGGGTTAATGGGCCTCATGGACCCAAAGTGGAGCAGAAGAGGGGCGGCCAGGGCAGGCCGCGTGCCCTGCCCCCTCTAGTCTGAATAGGACAAGGAGGGGGCAGCGCCCCCCCCCCCTTTCCTTCCTCTCCTCTCTCCCCTTCCTTCCCCCTCTCCTACTTGGACAAGGAAAGGAGGGAGTCCTACTCCCGGTGGGAGTAGGACTCCTCCCTGGTGCGCCTCCTCCTGGCCGGCCGGCCCCTCCCCCTTGCTCCTTTATATACGGGGTCAGGGGGGCACCTCTAGACACAACAATTGATCCTTGAGATCTATTAGCCATGTGCGGTGCCCCCCTCCACCATATTCTACCTCGATAATATTGTAGCGGTGCTTAGGCGAAGCCCTGCGTCAGTAGAACATCATCATCGTCACCATGCCGTCGTGCTAATGGAACTCTCCTCAAAGCTCGGCTGGATCGGAGTTCGAGGGATGTCATCGAGCTGAACGTGTGCTGAACTCGGAGGTGCCGTGCGTTCGGTACTTGATCGGTCGGATCGTGAAGACGTACGACTACATAAACCTCGTTGTGCTAACGCTTCCGCTTTCGGTCTACGAGGGTACGTAGACAACACACTCCCCTCTCGTTGCTATGCATCACCATGATCTTGCGTGTGCATAGGATTTTTTTTGAAATTACTACGTTCCACAACACCATATGCATGATATGAGCAGTATAACCGTGCCAAGTTAGAGCATACACCTTAGTGGGGGAATAGGACTGGTCATCTGTCTCTGAATCCATCTCTGAGGAGCTATCGGGGCCCAACAAGAGATCTACTTCGACAGGTAGCACTGTCTGCTCTAAAGGCCTTGTTTTCACTCCAGATTTTTCCATCTCCCACCCAAATGGCTGATTCACAAGAAGAGTAGTTTAATGTACAAAAAATTTCGACAAATGGAAATGTAATAAAGAAAAGGATGGGCAAGATATCATTCAAATATATGATGTTTGGTTAAACAGGATGGCATTGCACATTTCACATATATTATGGCTGGCTAAAAGACATGAGACTGCATAATTCCCATATATGATATAGAAACTAAATAGGTGGCATTACAGAACATGTCTAAACTAAGAAGATGACATATGTGATGTCAAAAGTAGGCACTGCAAGGCAACATATGCATGATATGACTAACATCATCATGCCAAGGTAGAGCAAACACCTTGGGGTAAATAGGAGTGGTCAGTGGCGTCTGAATCCGCCTCAGAATGGATATCTTCCTCTGGATTACAATCTAGAGAGGGGTGGGGAGGGTTTGCCATTGAACCCACCTTGGAGCGATGTCTGCATGACATTGTATTGCCACGCAAAACTCTTCTCTTTTTCTCTACATGTTCAGCATGACTGTGTACAATATCTAACATGCATACGAAAAAATATGGTGAGATTATGTAAGGAGAGCATGCAGAAATTTAGAGTGATGGTAACAACGAGTGGATGGATCCAAAAATAATGATAGCAGGCTGGTGATTGCTTTAAATTAATAAAAAGACAAATGATGATTGCTTTACTATTTGTTTCCCACCCAAGATGAACAACATAGGCATACCCTAGGTGAACCAAATATTAGACAGACATACTATTCATTGCTGCCTTGATATGTGCCTCACAATTAATTTAGAACTCAAGTTTGAACATTAATTTGGACCTGACTTGGGAGTCCAAGATCTGAACAGGACGATAAAATAGCAGGTAAGTTTAAGCAATGCATAACATAAGCAGAAACAAAAGAGTGCGACCTCTATTGTGGACCCGTGTACTCCTCAGGTTCATATGCTGAGTCGATGATGGTGATGCCGTTGCGGTGGGTGCTGGTGGCAGGGAAGGAGATCTAAGGGGGCGAAAACGGGCAGGAGTCATGATGTCTGGTTTGGTGGATGCTTCTGTTGATGGAGCAACTCAGGTGAGGTGGACGACGTCGCGGCAGGAGCAGGACAAACCACACAAAGTTCCCTTCGACACGTACCTGTAACTGAAGTAATTATGTAAGGGCTCATTTGGCTTGCATGATTCTTAAAACGCAGGGATAGGAAAAACACCGGAATAAGATAGGAAGGCACATGGTAAACAGAGCATTTGTAAACACAAGATTTCTGTCAACTTGGGTGTTTGGTTTACAGGAATTGGAAGAGCAGAGGAATGTAAAGAAACATGGCCAAAATAAAGTGAAACCATATGAAAGCGTGTATAGTTAGAATGTTATTCTGGCACCAATGCACTTGGTCTTGTTTTCATGCATAGGATTTTGAAAAGTAGGTCCAGGTGGATGTTTTGCTTCATTCCTTTCAACAAAATGCATCAATAATTGAATTGTAGAGTGCCATTGGAAAATTCCCTATTGCTATGTTTTTCCGTTGAACCAAAATAGCCCTAATGGATCAACGTGAATGTATAGGAATAAGTGATGCAAGAAGTGTACAACCTCTTTGTCGTAGCCGTGTCGACCTCAACATCATTGGTTGGTCGCTGAAGCAGTTGAGGCAGAGGTGGCTGTCGAAGGTGTGGAGGAAGATCTGAGGAATTTGTAGACGGCGTCCAGGGCACTGCTCTGTTGTGATGGATCATTCTGTCGTTGGAGCAGCTCCAGTGAGCCGTAAGACGTCAAGGCTGAAGCAGCACAAGACAGACATCGTCAATCTCAAGTGGGATTCTAATAGCATCTCCAATAGATGATGTAAAATAGATGTAAAATTTACATCACCACAAACCACCTGACTACAACAGATGACGTAAAAACTGTTGACTCTGAACTTAACTGCCGAAACTGAAATTTACTGTGGAATCTGAATGCTATTATCGAAACTGAACGCAATGGTAGCAGAGAGGCATTTGACATGTAGTTTAGGGAGGGTCTGCAGTTCGTCTTCAACCTGCACCCCCCTGAGCCGCCAGCCACCACCGGCCGAACCGCCGGCCCCAGTGCCGCCTCGCTGCCCCGAAACAACTCCCCACCGCCGCCCCGGCCAACCCTCTAGGCCCCCCACCCCCACCCTGAACCCTAAGATAGATAGTGGGGTACCTCTCCGGCGAGGCCCATCCCCGCTGCAGGTGGT
>NC_041391.1:679071351-679074204 GCF_002162155.2 Triticum dicoccoides
GACCCCTGAAAATCAACTAACCCAAAAGTTGATTCAGTTGACTGAAGCATGGCTAAATCGGAGCAGAGCAGCAGCACGAGCAAGGGGGGAGTAGCAGCAGCAGCTGGGCGAGCGAGCGAGTGAGCGAGAGCTGGAGCAGCAGCATCGGCGCGAGCGAGCGAGAGCCGGAGCAGCAGCAGCAGCAGATCCGGCTGGTATGGATGCTGCCACCAAAGGGGCCTCACACTGGGGGAGAGCTGTCGTCGAGATGTCGCCCGCGGCGCCGGCTTTACGGTAGCCGCTCCATGGGGGTGCGGGATGGAGCACCGTCGGCGCCGGGAGGTCGAGTTAAGAAGAAGGTGTGATGCGATGAGTGTACAAGCTCTTTGGTGGCGCCGAGTAGGCCTCGGCTTCGTCTGAGGAGTAGATGAGGATGCTGCGGTTCCGGTGGAGCAGGTTAAGGCGGCGTTGTGGGGATGGAGCAGCCGCGATAGACGAGGCGATCATCGGAGCAGCTCCTTGGAGGTGGAAGACGGGGCGGCTAAACCAGCGGGACGACGAGATGGACGACGGATCCTCATCCAGGGAGGTGGACGAGGGACGTCGAGCTGTTGCGGTGGACGACATCGTCGGGGAAGAGGCTCCGGCTGGGCAGCGGTGAGGTGGCGGACGAAGGAGGGTGGGGTTTCGCGGCTGGAGCGGAGAGGTGGCAGACGGAGGAGGGTGGGGTTTCGCGGCTGGAGCGGAGAGGTTATGGCGGCCTGCGATTTCGAATGGCGAAAAGGGGGTGACGGGAGGGGGTGAAGCATTACTTAGGGACGCACTTGTCCAAAATGTAGGGTGTGTTACAAAAGTAACCCCCACCGATTTGAACTAGCGACCCTTTCGACTCAGGGTTAGAAGGAGGATTTCGCGTGTCGGGATTTGGCGGCTGGAGGGAGTTTTCGCACGCGTTGTAATTTCGGGATAGCAAGGCGTGGGTTGTGAAGGCCCCAGTTTTGGGAGCACGATATCTGAATTTTCGGGATATAACAAGACGTGGGTTGAATTTTAGGGACAAGCCTAACGTGTAGTAATATTTTACTTGTACATACCAAATCAATTCGCACTTCCCTCAACCAAAAAGAAAACGAAAAAAATAAAACTATTCACACCACACAAAGAGAGAGTATTGCCCCATTTTACTATACAGATGCTATTCAAAGCTACTCCCTCCTTCCATCTATGTAGGGCCTAATGCGCTTTTCGATGCTAACTTTGACCAAATATTAGAGCAATAATATATGACATGCAACTTACACAAAGCACACCGTTAAATTCGTCTGTGAAAGGTTCTTTCAATGATATAATTTTCACATTGTGCATGTCATGTACTATTAATCTTGTCAATAGTCAAAGGCGGTCTTAAAAATCTCATTACGCCCTATATAGATGGAAGGAGGGAGTATGAATCCATGTTATGTCCGATTAAAAATTTTCTCTTGCTGTATAATGCATGTAACCTACTCATACCAACAGTTTAGTGCATTCAAAATGTTTATACTACCGCTGCTATTCGAACTAAATTCGAATTCATTTCTCTATTTCAATAAGAATCTACAATCATGATTGTTGCCAACTTCAACCATCATTCGTGTATTACCTTAATAACACACCACATGATTACTATAGAGATAGATATGAACTATGTGTACTACATGAACTCGAATTCTATTTTTTGAATACACTTGATGTTGATTCCAAATAATAGTACATTTGATGTACTAACTATATATTCATAATCTAAACCATGTTCCATACGTACACCGTGTTTATCACACAAAGTATAGTGCCCCGCCCCCTACATTATGACAAGTATTTATACCTGAGTTGCAAAAGCCACACATTAGCCCAAATTATAATCAATGTTCTACATTATGATATCTTCTTCAAGTATCCGTATCCACTTTTTTATAATGAATTATGATCTTTGTTCGTCTTTTACACCTTCATGATCCTCTTCTATTTGTAGCTAGCTAGCGCTAAATTTCTATCGTGCATGCACACGCCCGCCCCCCTCTCACCCACCCTTAGCGTCCCCTCCATCGCGCATGTTCATTATTTCTCTTAAGGTCATCCACCATCGGTGTGTGTAGGCCCTCGGCTCCTTCTTTCCGGCACACACCGGTCGATATACCTCTCTAGACAAGTGTGCCTACAACGAACACATACTTCCCCTCTTCTCTTCTCACCGTCCATGCCCCCCTATGTCCAATACGATTCCACGCAGGTGCACACTCCCGCCCCTCTTTTCATTAATCACGTACTCGCACACTCCTCCCCCCACGACATGGTAGGCCTCTCGCACCACCTCCTAGCCACACCCTCTCCCCCTGTCTGCCTCTCCGGAACTTATTTGCTTCTAACACAAGCATGCGTGTATATGAACTGATCTCCCTACATATAGCCAGTTCGACTATAATTCGTTTTCACCAAGCACCGATACACTTACCTCGCTAGTTATGTCTCTCCTTTTCTCGGACACACGACGGTTAATCTTCCTATGTAGTTACGTATGCTTACCACAACCATATCTTCTCCCCTCATCATCCTTGAATACCTCCCGACCCGTCTCTCACACGCAAGTGCATAGACAGACAGGCATCCCCCGCCCTCTCTTATTGATATTGCACGCATACCCTCTGTTTGTCTAGCAGGCCTCTCCCACCATTTGTGAGACGCCACTCCACCACCAATCCTCCGACGCTCGACCTTTGTCTTTTTCCCAACCTTATTCGTCTGCTACACATATCCATGGATGTCGATCGATCTCCCTCAATACATAGCTAGGTCTTTCTCCTTCCCCACACATATACTAGTCGATCGGTCTCTGCC
>NC_041391.1:679074428-679105597 GCF_002162155.2 Triticum dicoccoides
GATAGTCGAACGTTGTAGGTAGGTATCCATGCCACGGAGAAAAACTGCACCTCTGCCCTCTCAAATTCCAGTAGGCCAGCCGCCCTGTATCTTTGACATGGGAAAACACAAATTCGATGGCACTCTTTATCGATCACGCAGCCACACACTTCATCCATGTTTTCAATTCTATCGATATCTCACGTCCATGACTCCGTTTCACACACATTGCATATGTTACGTTTTTCTGTTTGAGATATCATCAACACATTGCCTCTGTTTCGCACAAACCATCTCTCTCACACCCACCCACGTACGTACCTGCACCTAAAGAAGAAGTGCACGCAGGACGCACATACTCACGTCTCGTTCCCGGCCACACCCGCGTGGGTACACGGTGGAGTTTGTTTCTGTACGAAAAGGCAGCCCACATGATATTTTGATGCGTGTAGCGGCTGTTTACTCGAAGGAGGGTCGGGTACCACACCTAGACGGACAAAGTTCGAATTCACGCGTTAGCATTAAATAAAGTTATATGTTCCTCAATGGCACATACAGAATATAAAATGATTGCCATGGGGAAAATGGAAAAATGGGTTTGTCTCTCATCACACCATTTCACAGAAGGCAGCCATGGCCTCTCTCTCTCAGCTTTGGTCAGTGATCCGGCCGCATCCCGTCCGCTGGCGGAAAGGGAGGATGTGCATCGTCTCTCCGTTCGACAGCGTTGAGGCAACATGTCCCAATCTGCGGTACCCGCCGTTCTCTCTGACCAAGCTCCGGCGCGGTAGGACCGTCGCCACTTGCTCGCAGCCGCAGTATGGGCAGATCCCAGCTGCCGGCGCCCTCCTAGTATCATCCTGACGACCCTCAGGTACAGTTTCCTCCGGCCTTGCTCCACGGCCCATCTTCCCATGTTGCTGCATGTGGATCTTCTTTAGTTGTTTGCTTAAATCGTATCTTGGTCGCCGTACTTTTCATCTTGCAATCTCATCCTCAAACCATTTTTGATAAACCACCATGTGCTATCTTTCCCTTATTATATGGAACATGCTTCTTTTTTGTCGGCATATGTGTCTTCAACTCGTGTTATTGGGCAGTAATTGTTTCCTTTCGACCTCCTTTTGCAAACAGGGCTATCCATTTTCACCTTGTTGCTATTGTGACCTTTTGGTGAACTGCACAAATCACTTTTTTTCTAAAGAGTTTTTTGTGTAGTTCCACCAAAATGTCACACGGGCAACATTTTTACATTTCTGTGGGACTGCGGAAAGGGAGATTGATTTTGCTATTCTCCTCATCCAACTCCGTGCCTAATCTTCTCCAACAAGAAGTTAGTCCTAAAGTGAGATCGTAGAGGTGATCGGCTTCTATTTATGTGTGTTATGTTTCATCATCTAGTTCCACTATTATTGTAATCACATTGACTAGATATCTTTGCAAACAGGGATGGTCCGCTCGATTCTAGTGGAGCTGCACGAAGTGATCGGATTGTGGTGTCCTTCATACACCTCTTTGTTGGCTATAGAGCTGGGTGAAACTAGCTGCCAAGCAAGGAACGCTGTGCCAAGGAAATGGAGCCATGCCTACGAACAACATCGATCAATTATATTTTTTTCTTTATTTGTACACCTTCTGACAACTTTGTCTTCAGTTGTGATGTGAATATTGGCGCTGATCTGCGAACCATTGAGATGCTTTAGCCATGGTAGTTTCATTTTGTATTTGATGGAATGTTGTAACAAGATAATCTCGAGGCAAGACACAGGAATCCTAAGTTGAAACCTTTTTTTCCTGCGGGAAACAAAGTTGAAACCTTCATAGCATCATAGTACAATTTCATCAAAATTATGCGTACATATAAACAAATCATGAAGGATTGATAGCAATGCCAGAAACAATCCAACTTCATTTCGCTGACATGTTGGACATCCTTCATCCGGCTCCACCTGCCATGCAGCAATATTGAGTGCACAACACAACTTCAGGGAAAGATTCACCCCGGTCATTGCGCCGTAGTAGTAATGACTAGTGAGCAGTCAAATCACAGAGCCCCACCTTCGCCACAGTAAGTTGCTCGGACGAAGCAACCATCATTTCTCTGTTCCTTGAATCCGCTGGTACTCCCATATTCCCAGAGTAATAAGTTGCTCGGGCAAATCAACCATCACTATATCTGCTCACGTGTGATGATGTCACGCCCAATATGCGACCCTATCCAAAAAGGAACTCGAAGGTCCCACCAAGGATAGACCCGCATATTGAAACGCTTTTGCAAGGTGGATATCATTACATCAACATTACATAATAGATGGGGATACATACATAAGACATACAAAGCCACACGAATACAACAATATATCATACATCAGAGCATCATCCGACTACGGATGAATCACAAACAGAAACTCAAACGACATCCACCCTGCTAGCCCAGGCTGCCGACCTGGAACCTATCCCCTGATCGAAGAAGCAGAAGAAGAACTCAACGCAAGCAAGCATCGCTCTCGCGTCATGATCATCGCATGAACCTGTACCTGCAACTGTTGTTGTAGTAATCTGTGAGCCACGAGGACTCAGCAATCCCATTACCATGGGTATCAAGACTAGCAAAGCTTAAAGGGAAAGGAAGGGGTAAAGTGGTGAGGCTGCAGCAGCGACTAAGCAAGTATGGTGGCTAACATACGCAAACAAGAGCTAGAAGAGAGCAAAAGGAACGGTCGTCAACTAGTAGTGATCAAGAAGTGATCCTGAACTCCTACTTACGTCAAACATAACCCAGAAACCGTGTTCACCTCCTGGACTCCGCCGAGAAAAGACCATCACGGCTACACACACGGTTGATGCGTTTTAATTCGGATCTGGTGTCAAGTTATCTACAACCGAACATTAACAAATTCCCATCTGCCTATAACCGCAGGCACGACTTTCGAAAGATTATACCCTGCAGGGGTGTCCCAACTTAGCCCAAGACAAGCTCTCGCGATCAATAAAGGAATAGACCTTCTCCCAGGAGGACCCGATCAGACTCAGAATCCCGGTGAGGGAGTCCCGGATTAGGGGGAGTCCGGATAGCCGGACTACCATCATCGGCCGAACTATCATCGACCGGACTATCATCATCATCGACCGGACTCCAAGACTATGAAGATACAAGATTGAAGACTTCGTCCCGTGTCCGGATGGGACTTTCCTTGGCGTGGATGGCAAGCTTGGCGATACGGATACATAGATCTCCTATTATTGTAACCGACTCTATGTAACCCTAGCCCTCTCCGGTGTCTATATAAACCGGATGGCTCTAGTCCGTAGGACACCACAACAACAACCATTACAATCATACCATAGGCTAGCTTCTAGGGTTTAGCCTCCTTGATCTCGTGGTAGATCCACTCTTGTAAACATCCACAATATCAATATCAATCAAGCAGGACGTAGGGTTTTACCTCCATCAAGAGGGCCCGAACCTGGGTAAAACATCGTGTCCCTTGTCTCCTGTTACCATCCGCCTAGACGCACAGTTCGGGACCCCCTACCCGAGATCTGCCGGTTTTGACACCGACACCCGGTTTACAAGACTTTTCGACAATGGTAAAACAAGACCAGCAAAGCCGCCCGATGCACCGACAATCCCGATAGGATCTGCACATATCTCGTTCTCAGGGCAACACTGGATAAGTCAAGCTACGAGTAAAACCAGCCCTCGAGTTGCCCCGAGGTGGCCCCACAGGTTGCTCGGTTCGGACCAACACTTAGACAAGCACTGGCCCGGGGGGCTAAAATAAAGATGACCCTCGGGTTGGCCGACCCAAGGGAAAGGTATAGGTGGTGGTGAGGCAAATGGTAAAACCAAGGTTGGGCCTTGCTGGAGGAGTTTTATTCAAAGCGAACTGTCAAGGGGGTCCCATAAATCACCCGACCACGTAAGGAACGCAAAATCCGGGAACATAACACCGGTATGACGGAAACTAGGGCGGCAAGAGTGGAACAAAACACTAGGCATAAGGCCGAGTCTTCCACCCTTTACCAAGTATATAGATGCATTAATAATATAAGAGATATTGTGATATCCCAACCAAAATCCTGTCCACCATGGAGAAATCTTCAACTTCACCTGCAACTAGCAACGCTATAAGAGGGGCTGAGCAAAGCGGTAACATAGCCAATCAATGGTTTGCATAGGTAAGGTGTCAAAGGTTAGAGGTTCATGGCAACAAGGGATGGCTCGATAAACAGATGATAGGTAGCGCAACAAAGTGATAGAACAAAGCAACTAGCATAGCAATGACAGTAGTGAGATCCAGGGTAGCAGTCATCTTGCCTGAAATCCCGCTAGGAAGAAGAACGAGTCCATGAAGAAGACGAACGGATGTAGTCGAACGAATCCTCACAATCGCAACATTACCGGAACTAAGAAGCAACACCGGAAAGAAACAAACAACATGTTAAACACAGAAGCATAAACATGGCATGATGCACAAACAAGAATGATGCATGTCCGGTTTAATGAGGCATGGCATGGCGAAGTGCAACAGACAATACTACAAATTAAGTGGAGCTCAATATGCAACGAGTTGCATATTGACAAAATACCACATCAAATATTTAGTTTGATCTCGGTTATGTACCCAACAATATTAAATGTTGTTAAACATGGCAAGAGGTGAGGCATAATTAAACTACCTATCTAGGCAAGTTTAAATGAGGCCGGAAACAACAAACCACAATTCCGGAAAATCCTCATGTCCATAATCTAGTTTTGGTACTCTTCTGTCTATTACATAATTTTAGAGTTGTTAAACAGTAAAACAAAGTGGACCATGTTAAACTAGGCGTTTTTCCACCCCATTTACATATAAAGAACATTAAATTCGGAGCTACGGTTATTTAGTTATGAAATAAAGCATTTTAACATGGCATATTAGCAAATTAAAGCAAACATCAATTTAAACATTTTTAACATAGATGAAAGTGGCATATTATTAATCTACACAATTTTCTGAGCATTTTGCATATATAAATCATTTTAATCCGATGCACGGTTAATTAGTTATTGATGCATGAACAAAATGGGGTTTTCTGCAAATATGCAGTTTTCTGGAAAATGCTAAATTCGTACGGACAGGAAAAAATAGATCTGGGCCCAAAACAGAGATCAGGCCCAGGGCGCGGGGGAGCTACTCACATCGGGCCTTGAGGCCTTGGAGAGGGGCGCAGCCCACGCGAGCAGGGAAGGCCGCTCGGTCGATGTGGAGGCAGTCAACGCGAGGACGACGCGTCTTCCGTGCGGAGGAAGCAGGGGCGCGGCGTCACTGATGGTCAGCGGCGCAGCAGCGGGCTCTGGCGAGGCGGGGAACTCCGACGGGACGGCGGGGATGGAGCGGACGAAGGGGTGGCGAGGTCCTGGGCGTCTGGATCTGGCCGAGAACGGGCTTGAGGAGGCTAAGGCGCCATGACGGCATCCACGGTCAGGCGGTGCTGCTGCTCGAAGGAGACGAAGGTGCGGCGACGGATCGAGAGAAGAGGCCGGCCATGGTTTCCTGCGGAGGCAACAAAGAGAGAAGTGAGAGGGAGAGAGCGCAGCGAAGGGAGGAGAAACAGGGGACGAGGGAATCCAGAGGAGGCGCGGGTCGGAGGTGGTCTCGGGCGCTCAAGGTTGTGGCCTCGATCGCAACTAGATCGAGCGCCGGCTGGAAGCAGGGTGGAGGGCGGCACTCCGAACTGCTGCTGCTGCTTGGGTGGCCGGCAACCACCGGCGAGGCACAGGCGCGAGGACAAGGAGGCACAGCCTCGTTGATTGCGATGATGTTGTTGCCGACGGCGGCAGGAACTTGGCGCCTTGCACGGGACTCCGACGACGCGAAGCTCCGGGAAGATGATGGCGGCAGCGGGCCTGCTGATTGGACGGGCATGGAAGGTGAGGGAGACCAGGGGCGGCTGGCCGGATCGATGGATGGATGGATCGAAGGGGCTGGGTTGGCTCGGCGCTGAAAACCAGGAAGGTAGTCGGGTGACTCGAATGGATCGGGCAAGATCCCGGGGAAGGGGGTGATGAGGTGGAGAAGTCAGTGGATGGTGGCGCGAGGAGGATTGGATGGATTGGACGGGCTAGGGCTAGGGTTAGGATGATATTATATAGCAGGTGAATTTGGTTAGGTGCATCTGGTCCCTCCGATTTAAATCGGACGATCGAGAAAAAAAATATACTAGGAGAGTCCAAATAAGAAAACGGTGATGTTTTGCAGACGTTTGGGGATGATCCGGACACAATGGTGGCGACTGCCCGGGTCGGGTCCGGGACAATTTCGGACGCGCACGTGAGGGGGGTTTGGTAGGGGAAGGCTAGGGATGCCCAAAAAGGAAGGAGGAGGGGCTTAAATAGGTAGGGGGTTAGGGTTAGAGGATTAGGAGGGTTTGGAGGGGGGGTTTCCGGACCCTCGGATCGCGATCGTGCACTCCGGACAGAGGGGGGGCTAGGTGGCTGCAGGTGGGCTGTGTAGAGACCACGGGCTGCAGGAGAGAAGAGGGAGAGAAGAGAGGCCCGGCAACAGTTTCGGAGACCGAAACGTCCGACGATTAAACCGACTATATCGCGGTTATAAATATAACGGTTGGGCAGTCAAACGAACTCCAAACGCGACGAAACTTGGCGTGCGGCCTGTCTATACTATAATAAGACCGCATGACAAGTTGCATCCCATTCCGAGAACATTTTTATGCCACTTATAAAACAATATTTCGGAGGTGCCGCGGGCGCGTGCGAGTGTGGTCGGGCTCAGAACGGACAACGGAGAGAACTGGCGGAACCAGAACGGATGCAAGTTTTTAGAAAACGATGCCGATGCAATGCGCATGATGATATGAGATGAAATGCAAGACAAGAACAAAATGCAAAACAACAGACAAAAACCCAACCACGAAGGAAATAATATATCACATCTCCAGAAAAGGCAAGAGCTGGAGTTACGAATATGGAAAGTTGTATCCGGGGCGTTACAACACTCCACCACTACGAGAGGATCTCGTCCCGAGATCTAGAATGGCACCGGAGGGAAAAGGAAGAGGAAGAGAGGAGGTAACCTAAGTTGCTTCTTCGACAAACGAGTGAAACCACGAACCTTGAGAGGTTGAGCAATTTAAAAGAAAGAGTACAACAGAGATGAACGAGATTGCAAACAATCCGTAGGAAAAGAGGACCAAGGAACATTACGAGAACTTTAAGGTTGCGAAAACGTGAATCAAGAGTTTAATGGACAAGAACGAATTGAACCACTCTGGTTGAAATGAGATAAGAATGAATAATAATGATATAATTTTGACAGCACTCAGACTGTAAATGGAAGGAATTGAACATGACCTTGACAAGATGAGAGGATACTTGATGAAATCAACAACACACTGCCTCCGGAACTATTGAAAGAATGGCACAAGTGGTAAGAAGGATTTCAGACCGCAATCCGGTTGAGAAGGGGGGCAAAACATGGTAAGAAGAAAGAACTTGAATGAGAGCACAACACTCCGGTTAAATGGAGAAGCAAGGAGAAGAACATGATCTTGCCAAAGCAAGATGATGAGTGAAAAGAGCAACATCACAATGCCTTCAGAAGAAAGAATAGAAGATAGATTGTTGGGATAAAAGGGACGGAGAAGAAAATGAAATCTTCTGCCACAAATGAACTTGGAAAGCATCCTTGCAAACAAGGATTGAACGAAGTTGTTGGAAAATCAACAACGAAAAACACAAGTTTGTTGTGGGCTTATGGCAAACATCTCAAAATGATGAGGTGACAACCGGCCACTAATGAAAAACAATTGATTGCTTGAGAGCAACGAAGAGATGAAAACTTCTTTCATCGAGAGGATAGGAGAAAACTTGGATCATTGATAAGCACCACAAATAGCAACATTCCCAATGGAAGGCTTTAGGTGAAATATAACCCAAGATAATTCCAACAAAGAAGTTGATTGGTCGAAAAGATCTCTTGAACGAAGAGAAAATGATGGATTTAAAATACCTCATTCTTGACAACATGTGAATCATCAAACAAGAACTCGAATTGTCAAGAATGACATAACACCACCTCAAAAGATAAGGTAAAAAGAATTGCACTTCGGAATGCAAGATGAAGAATGCTTGAACTCCTTAAAACAAAACATGTGTTGAGCACCATGTTTATTTTAGAGTAAAGCTTAGCAGATCATAACTTCTAGAGAAATCTTGAAGAACAATTGAAGAATGAAAATAATCCTTGACGAACCATCAAGTAGAGCCTCCATGAAGAACTCCGATAATAAAAGGATGATGAAAAGAAAGAGAAGTTGAAAACACAAGGTGAAGCCTTGCGATGATTTAGATGGAGCTTCGAAATGAGATAAAGCGGAAAACTTGGAACTCCGGAAAAAAGAATAGATGAAACACTGGAACCAAGAATTACTTCATCATGAACAATCTCCGGAAGAAAAGAATTAAACACTTGGATGAAACAAGAATAAGAATTACATTATGCGTATCCTTCATCAATTTAAATTGATGACAAGCAACGGATTTGGCATACTACTTATTCTCGTAGAAAGGATTAAGATAGATATAATGCAAACTTGAGAAGGTATTGATGGAACCACCGATGGGATTTGGAAACAACGAATGAATGAATGAATTGATACGATGACGAATGAAGAGAAATCTTGGACGAACCACCGTAAGAATGGAAAATGAACATAGCAAAGGCACAATTCACCGGGAAGAATTGGAAAACAAATGAAGATACTTGAGGGGATTTAAATACACGAGAACGAAGAGATCATGAGCTGATTAGAGACCGAGACCACTTGAGCGATGCACCGGTAAGATAAGGAGAAGGAGAGCTAAAAGCTGAGAATGAATAAACCCGAAATGATGGCCTTCGTAGAAATAAAATGGAAAAACTCACGAAATACTCCGGATGGGTGAAAAGAATTCCCACACTCGAAAACAATTATGAGAGGATGTCATCAAGCTTGAACTATGCATCTTCAAGAGAATGGCCAAGATTTAGAGGAAAAACTCTTCTTCGGTCTTCAAATGTTGAGATGATGATGAGAACCATCATGACAATTGTTGAGGCACTCCGGAATGAAAATTGGAAAGGTTGAGCCAAAGATGAAAATAATTTGAAAGCGACCTTGGAGAAGGCATGTGACTGATGAAAATTCATTCTTACGTCACACTTAAAAAGGAATTTGAGAATAACTCCAGGAGAATTAGAAGAGTTAGGTAAGATCCTGGGAAAAGACCTATGGGTTATGGTCCCACTCAAAAGAAAACACCGTTGAACAATTTAGAAGAGAGATTGCACCGGTTGAATTAAATGGCTTGAATGGAAACACGAATCTTCCGAGATATCTTCAACACTCAAGAACAAATGAATACCAAGAGGTGAGTGATTGAGAGGTGCACCGGCATGAGAAAGCATTTGACACGAGGAAAGGAATATGATCAACACTGAAAGCTTGAATTAACACCACCGGAGAAGAATACGAGAATGAAGAATGATGAGCTTGAAACTCCTGGCCAACTTCATGATAATCACCGGGTAAGAACATTGATTGAAAAGAGTGAATAGACTTCACATGAATAAATGGATACTTGATTAAGAAATCTGAGTCCTTGAAGAAAAAGGGTGGGAGGGCGGAAAAACAAAGGCAACTTGGGGAGATGGAATGGATACCGTTGAGAAAACTTAGAATTGATCTTGCGGATGTTGAAACGATCGAATCCCTTGAAGAGAAGCACGCCGGTTGGAAAGAATTGGGATGACAATCTCGATGATCAAGAAGGATTACCACTCCCATAGAAATATGAGAACACCACTTAGGAAAGGTATGGAATCAGCTCTTGACATTGAAGCAACTCGAATACCACAACTCAAAACAAGACAAAGGATTTGGCTTGCAGAATAAGCCGGAACAAACATATGATAGAGATTCCGTCTGAAGTTTTCGTGGTGGGGCCCACACGGGCTCGAGTGTATAGCACCATCATGTACAAGGCAGTGCACATGACATACGAAGTGTCCCCGAACCAGCATAGCCAAGGGTTCTTTAAGACACAAAGAGACCACTGTAAAAACGACCGTGGAAAGGCGGACCACTAGACGTCGAACCCCAATCTCATATCATGCATCTGTCGAAAGATATTCTAGGAGCTACTTGAATTCCCACCTATAAAACTCCCAAAACTTTCTGGTTATGCAATCTGGTGTTGGGGATACAGGGGAAGCAATATATCTCACCCAAACTAACAATACCTACATCCAAGCTGTATCCATCCATCAACACATAACCAAGAAACCTTCGGAAATCGTGTACCTCAACCTTCGAAAAGCATCCGTTATACGAGTTATGGCAATACTCCCGAGCTCGCCCCAGTACTGGGTTATCGGGGTTATCTCACCAACAACTGCATAAAAGAGATTTTCGATGTCGGCAAAACTTAGTTATTCCAGAACTGCAACGATAAAATTGTGACGACAACACCTCGGAGCTCAACTCCCCGGGTCAAAGCCACATAAATAGACAGGAGGCACCAAGAACAATGTTCTCGTCACAAAACCATCGGAACGATTCCAAGATACCCGCGTGATCCTAAATTTTTTTAGTGAAATTTGAGAAGAGGACAGTCAAAACATCTACGTCAAGAGTCCTCACCAGAGCGACGAAGGGGGCTGAGGAGTAAAAAGAATCCTACTCTCCGATATATATAATCCTAAGACTCAAAATAGTTTCTTCTAGACTCAACAACGGCCAACAATCAAGGGGGCTCCTATGGTCGGTCGAGGCTCTGATACCAACTTGTCACGCCCAATATGCGACCGTATCCAAAAAGGAACTCGAAGGTCCCACCAAGGATAGACCCGCATATTGAAGCGCTTTTGCAAGGTGGATATCATTACATCAACATTACATAATAGATGGGGATACATACATAAGACATACAAAGCCACACGAATACAACAATATATCATACATCAGAGCATCATCCGACTACGGATGAATCACAAACAGAAACTCAAACGACATCCACCCTGCTAGCCCAGGCTGCCGACCTGGAACCTATCCCCTGATCGAAGAAGCAGAAGAAGAACTCAACGCAAGCAAGCATCACTCTCGCGTCATGATCATCGCATGAACCTGTACCTGCAACTGTTGTTGTAGTAATCTGTGAGCCACGAGGACTCAGCAATCCCATTACCATGGGTATCAAGACTAGCAAAGCTTAAAGGGAAAGGAAGGGGTAAAGTGGTGAGGCTGCAGCAGCGACTAAGCAAGTATGGTGGCTAACATACGCAAACAAGAGCGAGAAGAGAGCAAAAGGAACGGTCGTCAACTAGTAATGATCAAGAAGTGATCCTGAACTCCTACTTACGTCAAACATAACCTAGAAACCATGTTCGCCTCCTGGACTCCGCCGAGAAGAGACCATCATGGCTACACACACGGTTGATGCGTTTTAATTCGGATCTGGTGTCAAGTTATCTACAACCGGACATTAACAAATTCCCATCTGCCTATAACCGCAGGCACGGCTTTCGAAAGATTATACCCTGCAGGGGTGTCCCAACTTAGCCCATGACAAGCTCTCGCGATCAACGAAGGAATAGACCTTCTCCCAGGAGGACCCGATCAGACTCGGAATCCCGGTTTACAAGACTTTTCGACAATGGTAAAACAAGACCAGCAAAGCCGCCCGATGCGCCGACAATCCCGATAGGAGCTGCACATATCTCGTTCTCATGGCAACACCGGATAAGTCAAGCTACGAGTAAAACCAGCCCTCGAGTTGCCCCGAGGTGGCCCCGCAGGTTGCTCGGTTTGGACCAACACTTAGACAAGCACTGGCCCGGGGGGGCTAAAATAAAGATGACCCTCGGGTTGGCCGACCCAAGGGAAAGGTATAGGTGGTGGTGAGGCAAATGGTAAAACCAAGGTTGGGCCTTGCTGGAGGAGTTTTATTCAAAGCGAACTGTCAAGGGGGTCCCATAAATCACCCGATCGCGTAAGGAACGCAAAATCCGGGAACATAACACCGGTATGATGGAAACTAGGGCGGCAAGAGTGGAACAAAACACTAGGCATAAGGCCGAGTCTTCCACCCTTTACCAAGTATATAGATGCATTAATAATATAAGAGATATTGTGATATCCCAACCAAAATCCTGTCCACCATGGAGAAATCTTCAACTTCACCTGCAACTAGCAACGCTATAAGAGGGGCTGAGCAAAGCGGTAACATAGCCAATCAATGGTTTGCATAGGTAAGGTGTCAAAGGTTAGAGGTTCATGGCAACAAGGGATGGCTCGATAAACAGATGATAGGTAGCGCAGCAAAGCGATAGAACAAAGCAACTAGCATAGCAATGATAGTAGTGAGATCCAGGGTAGCGGTCATCTTGCCTGAAATCCCGCTAGGAAGAAGAACGAGTCCATGAAGAAGACGAACGGACGTAGTCGAACGAATCCTCACAATCGCAACATTACCGGAACTAAGAAGCAACACCGGAAAGAAACAAACAACATGGTAAACACAGAAGCATAAACATGGCATGATGCACAAACAAGAATGATACATGTCCGGTTTAATGAGGCATGGCATGGCGAAGTGCAACAGACAATACTACAAATTAAGTGGAGCTCAATATGCAACGAGTTGCATATTGACAAAACACCACATCAAATATTTAGTTTGATCTCGGCTATGTACCCAACAATATTAAATGTTGTTAAACATGGCAAGAGGTGAGGCATAATTAAAGTACCTATCTAGGCAAGTTTAAATGAGGCCGGAAACAACAAACCACAATTCCGGAAAATCCTCATGTCCATAATCTAGTTTTGGTACTGTTCTGTCTATTACATAATTTTAGAGTTTTTAAACAGGAAAACAAAGTGGACCATGTTAAACTAGGCGTTTTTCCACCCTATTTACATAGAAAGAACATTAAATTCGGAGCTACAGTTATTTAGTTATGAAATAAAGCATTTTAACATGGCATATTAGCAAATTAAAGCAAACATCAATTTAAACATTTTTAACATAGATGAAAGTGGCATATTATTAATCTACACAATTTTCTGAGCATTTTGCATATATAAATCATTTTAATCCGATGCACGGTTAATTAGTTATTGATGCATGAACACAAGGGGGTTTTCTGCAAATATGCAGTTTTCTGGAAAATGCTAAATTCGTACGGACAGGAAAAAATAGATCTGGGCCCAAAACGGAGATCAGGCCCAGGGCGCGGGGGAGCTACTCACATCGGGCCTTGAGGCCTTGGAGAGGGGCGTAACCCACGCGAGCAGGGAAGGCCGCTCGGTCGATGTGCAGGCAGTCAACGCGAGGACGACGCGTCTTCGGTGCAGAGGAAGCAGGGGCGCGGCGTCACTGATGGTCAGTGGCGCAGCAGCGGGATCTGGCGAGGCGGGGAACTCCGACGGGACGGCGGGGATGGAGCGGACAAAGGGGCGGCGAGGTCATGGGCGTCTGGATCTGGCCGGGAACGGGCTTGAGGATGCTAAGGCGCCATGACGGCATCCATGGTAGGGCGGTGCTGCTGCTCGAAGGAGACGAAGGTGCGGCGACGGATCGAGAGAAGAGGCCGGCCATGGTTTCCTGCGGAGGCAACAGAGAGAGAAGTGAGAGGGAGAGAGCGCAGCAAAGGGAGGAGAAACAGGGGACGAGGGAATCCAGAGGAGGCGCGGGTCGGAGGTGGTCTCGGGCGCTCAAGGTTGTGGCCTCGATCGCAACTAGATCGAGCGCCGGCTGGAAGCGGGGTGGAGGGTGGCACTCCGAACTGCTGCTGCTGCTTGGGTGGCCGGCAACCACCGGCGAGGCAGAGGCGCGAGGACAAGGAGGCACAGCCTTGTTGATTGCGATGTTGTTGTTGCCGACGGCGGCAGGAACTTGGCGCATTGCGCGGGACTCCGACGACGCGAAGCTCCAGGAAGAAGATGGCGGCAGCGGGCCTGCTGATTGGATGGGCATGGAAGGAGAGGGAGACCAGGGGCGGCTGGCCAGATCGATGGATGGATGGATCGAAGGGGCTGGGTTGGCTCGGCGTTGAAAACCAGGAAGGTAGTCGGGTGACTCGAATGGATCGGGCAAGATCCCGAGGAAGGGGGGGACGAGGTGGAGAAGTTAGTGGATGGCGTCGCAAGGAGGATTGGATGGATTGGACGGGCTAGGGCTAGGGTTAGGCTGATATTATATAGCAGGTGAATTTGGTTAGGTGCATCTGGTCCCTCCGATTTAAATCGGACGATCGAGAAAAAAATATACTAGGAGAGTCCAAATAAGAAAACGGTGATGTTTTGCAGACGTTTGGGGATGATCCGGACACAACGGTGGCGACTGCCCGGGTCGGGTCCGGGACAATTTCGGACGCGCACGTGAGGGGGGTTTGGTAGGGGAAGGCTAGGGATGCCCAAAAAGGAAGGAGGAGGGGCTTAAATAGGTAGGGGGTTAGGTTTAGATGATTAGGAGGGTTTGGAGGGGGGTTTCCGGACCCTCGGATCGCGATCGTGCGCTCCGGACAGAGGGGGGGCTAGGAGGCTGCAGGTGGGCTGTGTAGAGACCACGGGCTGCAGGAGAGAAGAGGGAGAGAAGAGAGGCCCGGCAACAGTTTCGAAGACCGAAACGTCCTACGATTAAACCGACTATATCGCGGTTATAAATATAACGGTTGGGCAGTCAAACGAACTCCAAACGCGACGAAACTTGGCGGGCGGCCTGTCTATACTATAATAAGACCGCATGACAAGTTGCATCCCATTCCGAGAACATTTTTATGCCACTTATAAAACAATATTTCGGAGGTGCCGCGGGCGCGTGCGAGTGTGGTCGGGCTCAGAACGGACAACGGAGAGAACTGGCGGAACCAGAACGGATGCAAGTCTTTAGAAAACGATGCCGATGCAATGCGCATGATGATATGAGATGAAATTCAAGACAAGAACAAAATGCAAAACAACAGACAAAAACCCAACCACGGAGAAAATAATATATCGCATCTCCAGAAAAGGCAAGAGCTGGAGTTACGAATATGGAAAGTTGTATCCGGGGCGTTACAGATGACCACAGGAGCTATCCATTCAGATTGCATGTTAAAAAAATAAAGGTTGATAACTAATGGGGCAAACTTTCAAAAAAAAACTAATGCAACACCTCGGGCCAAAGCGGCCAGATTGCATCTTGCATGAGAAATTACACACCATGTTTCATCGACATGTGGTCCCGTTCCAACATATCAGTGAGACAACGGCGAGTCCTTTTCTACTAGTATTTCCGAACGGACATGTAAGCCAGGGCGCCTCTTCATGTACCGTGGCAAACTGGCAACCGTCCATCGACTCTTCGCCTTCCCCTCTCGATTTGGAACTGCTGTCGCACGCCCTTCCTCTCGCTCCTCCATTTTCCTACAACCATTCACCCTTCCTTCTGCCATTGTTCGATCATCTTCTCCATGGAGGGAACAGGCCGGAAATGACCCCGTTATTCTTGCCCCGATCTGAAAGATGATGTGGTGGAGGAACTCATTGATCGGTGCGACGTCATCACCTCGGCTAGCATGGCAGGTTCGTTCAAGACCATTCTCGACTCGACTAATAACATCATTACAAGGAACCCCCAAGAATCAAGGAGCGGTTTGATCTCCCCTATCTTCTTCGCCATGACCCTGATGACTACTGGCGCGGGGACAACGGAGGCCTCGCCTTGTGCAAGTTGATGCCGCTTGATAATGATACGTATGATGTCAAGATGCCATCGCTTGAGGGCAAGGATTGGGCAGGCACAAATGGAGATTGGGTTGTTTATATTGGGTACAATTGCGAGTGGGAATTTGTGAATGTGTACACTCTTCACCGGGTTCGACTTCGAAAAATCTCAGCAGACTACCCAGAGGTTGAGCACACCAGTATTCTACGCACGTTCAAATATGATCATGATGACTGTCTTCTACGGAAGATAGCAATTTGTCGAGTTCCCAACCGCTCTTCAGATTACAAGAACTATGAAGTTGTTGTTATCTTCGACAAGCTTGTTACCATCCTTTGTGGTTCGACTCGATGGATATTGCTCAAAAATCTGTTTCTATACACGGATGTTTACTATGATGCAATTCAATACGAGGTCTTGTGTTTGCTTCCACCGCTCATGGCACTGTTTTTGCATGGGATCCTCGTAGTTTCGGTACGTTTGTCTTCCACTGTAATTATAATTGTTTCATCCACATGCATGCGGGTTAGCAAATTTCCCTTTACTAATTAACCTTCTTCTTGTGTTTCCAAGGTCCTATGAACATTCCACCACCTATACTTGAAAAAAAATTATAACCAAGGGGGAGATGACGATGGTGATGATCACGAGCATGAGGACGAGTAGAACGTATATACTCAATGGCGTCTGGCAACTAATTTCGATGGATCACCTCTTCTTGTCTGTATACAGTGCACTGAGTTTGTTACGACTGAGGGAGCACGTGTTGTCTCCCATGGTCGCACTCTCCGGACCTATTCGAACACCCGTTGCATGGTATTCAGGATGGATACTAGTGTGCTAGCGCCAACACCTTCTCCCTGGTACATAATTGATAGTCTTGGAGAAAACTCGCTCTTCCTTGGACAAAACTATCTGATGATGGTGAAAGGCGATCCAACTGTTGTTGACACAACGTTACTAGTACCATTTATGAGAAGCAACTATGCCTATATCTCGGACATTTGGGTGGTTCCCTACCCTCGTACTGATATAGTAGGCCGCTTCAGCCTGGATGATCAGTGTTGCGTTGGTTTCCAGATCGACAATAGATGGCCCGTCCCAGAGAATCACTTGTGGTTCAAAGCAAGTGTTTCCAACGTCGAGGATTGGTTGAGTTGGAGTTCATTTCATTGCTTGTTATTTGTTGTGTGATGAAAACTTTAGTATTTATAATGTATCCTCGTTGTCGACGTGGGTTGATGACCTATTGTATGTAATAAAATGATATGCCTGTGATAAACTCACTAAATTTATGAATGGCTTTCGACTCGCTTCTCTGAGTTAGTGGTGCGACGAGGCAAAAAAATATTTTCCAAATACATAATTGTGCGTGCATTGCAACAGGTTATCGGATGAGGCCAATCAACAATAGTAGTACACTATTTGTACTAGCTTCACATGCTTCGAGCGTCGGGCGGGTGTTTTTACTGTAGCCATATGTTAATGTGTTCGCTGTATGTAACCAGCACCTCGAATCCTCGATACTAGTACTATATAGTAAGTAGTAGGAGTAGTAGGGTGGCATGGGCCAGAACAAGCATTCACGTCCAGGAGTACGACACACGCCACCAGCACGACTTCCATCTGACACCATATTTCTTGGAGTCCGTGCTAGAGCAATCTCTTCAACCTCATCGTTTCTCTAACTCAGCCATCGTGTGGTGGGCGAGGTGGGGGTTTGCCGATAGTCGGTTTCCTCAACTACGGTCCCACTTGTAAGGACAACTCCAACGCTCTATCAATATATCGATGTACTCTTCTTCCCAATACCAAAACTTGCATCCATTCTACTCCCTCCGTTCCACAATACATGCCTTCTATTTGTCAAATCATAGATGTATCTAGACATGTTTTAGTATATAGGTACATCCATTTTTGGACAAACGGAAGTCAAGTATTTTGGAATGGAGGGAGTACGCAATAAAAAATTTAAGTTAGCACAACTAGTCTAATCCGAGAGCATAATCGAAGATTTGGTCGGGTTCTTCCTCCTTCTGCCGACACGTGGGACATCCAGCATCCAGGTCGTGTCATGCAAGAAAATAGAGTGGTAGTAGTTGAAGCCACGTGATGTGCATCTTGGGTTAAACTGTAAATAGAATCTTACTACTCTCGAGTAACTCCAAAAGCGGCCACCAAAGATCTTTATCGGATTTGTTTTTCATCACCAACACGTCGAGGTGAAAGATGTGTGATGTCTACTACACAACCTTCTTCTTGTAGACGTTGTTGGGCCTCCAAGTGCAGAGGTTTGTAGGACAATAGCAAATTTCCCTCAAGTGGATGACCTAAGTTTTATCAATCTGTGGGAGGCGTAGGATGAAGATGGTCTCTCTCAAACAACCATGCGACCAAATAACAAAGAGTCTCTTGTGTCCCCAACACACCCAATACAATGGTAAATTGTATAGGTGCACTAGTTCGGCGAAAGATGGTGATACAATTGCAATATGGATAGTAGATATGGGTATTTGTAATCTGAAATTATAAAAACAGCAAGGTAACAAGTGATAAAAGTGAGCGTAAACGGTATTGCAATGGTAGGAAACAAGGCCTAAGGTTCATACTTTCACTAGTGCAAGTTCTCTCAAAAATAATAACATAATTGGATCATATAACTATCCCTCAACATGCAACAAAGAGTCACTCCAAAGACACTAATAGCCGAGAATAAACGAAGAGATAATGGTAGGGTACGAAACCACCTCAAAGTTATCCTTTTTGATCTATCTATTCAAGAGTCCGTATTAAAATAACATGAAGCTATTCTTTCCGTTCAATCTATCATAGAGTTCATACTAGAATAACACCTTAAGACACAAATCAACCAAAACCCTAATGTCACCTAGATACTCCATTGTCACCTCAAGTATCCGTGGGCATGATTATACGATATGCATCGCACAATCTCAGATTCATCTATTCAACCAACACAAAGTACTTCAAAGAGTGCCCCAAAGTTTCTACCGGAGAGTCAAGACGAAAACGTGTGCCAACCCCTATGCATAAGTTCATGGGCGGAACCCACAAGTTGATCACCAAAACATACATCAAGTGGATCACGTGAATATCCCATTGTCACCACAGATAAGCACGGCAAGACATACATCAAGTGTTCTCAAATTCTTAAAGACTCAATCCGATAAGATAACTTCAAAGGGAAAACTCAATCCATTACAAGAGAGTAGAGGGGGATAAAACATCATAAGATCCAACTATAATAGCAAAGCTTGCGATACATCAAGATCATGCCATAGAGGGAACACGAGACAGAACACGAGAAAGAGACATCAAACACATAGCTACTGGTACATACCCTCAGCCCCGAGGGTGAACTACTCCCTCCTTGTCATGGAGATCGCCGGGATGATGATGAAGATGGCCACCGGTGAGGGATCCCCCCTCCGGCAGGGTGCCGGAACAGGGTCCCGATTGACTTTTGGTGGCTACAGAGGCTTGCGGCGGCGGAACTCCCGATCTATCTTTGTTTTCGATGTTTTTAGGGTATATGGGATTATATAGGCGAAGGAAGTCGGTCGAGGGGGGGCGGCTCGAGGGGCCCAGGAGACAGGGGGCGCGCCTAGTAGGGGGGGCACCCACCTATCTCCTGGCCTCCTCGAGGCTCTTCTGACATGAACTCCAAGTCTCCCGGATCATATTCTTCTAAAAAAATCACGCTCCCGAAGGTTTCATTCCGTTTGGACTCCGTTTGATATTCATTTTCTTCGAAATACTGAAACACGCAATAAAACAACAATATGGGCGGGGCCTCCGGTTAATAGGTTAGTCCCAAAAGTAAATGAATAGCATGAATTCTTCATAAATTATAGATATGTTGGAGACATATCAGCATCCCCAAGCTTAATTCCTACTCGTCCTCGAGTAGGTAAATAATAAAGAAAGAATTTATGAAGTGTGAATGCTAGAAGGTGCACAAGTTTGCTCAATGATAATTTCAATCACCTTTTCTAGCATGTTTACATGTGATAACCGTAGTTCATCTCATAAAGCTTTTCATGATCAAGTAACAAACTATTCACATGTTAAAGCATAGACCATAAACTTTCTTGAAAACTAGCAAACTATGTTCTCAGTCATCAAATAACTGGAATTCATCTTATTTTCAGGAAGGGTCTATGTCAGAGCTTTGATTTAGCAAACTCCACATACTCAACTATCATATAATCTTCTACAATTGCTAACACTCACGCAATACTTATGGTTATGGAGTTTTAATCGAACACTGAGAAAGATAGGGGCTTATAGTGTTGCCTCCCAACGTATTCACCTTTGGGTGATGTCAACAATAATAGTTCATGCTAACTTACATGCAATTGGATATATATATATATATATATATATATATATATATCAGGATCTTTCCAACACGAGGTGCTTGCCAAAGGATAAAATAAAAAGGGAAAGGTGAAGATCACCTTGACTCTTGCATAAAGTAAAAGACATAAAGTAAAAGATAGGCCCTTCGCAGAGGGAAGCAGAGATTTGCAGAGGTGCCAGAGCTCGATTTTGAAATAGAGATAAATAATTTTGAGAGGACATAACAACCAAGAGTTCCCAATATCTTCCATACTACATACATTATAGGCGATTCCCAAACAGAATGGTAAAGTTTTTACTCCCCCTCCACCAACAATCGTCATTCCATGGCTTGCCCGAAACAACGGGTGCCTCCAACTAACATCAAACCTGGGGGAGTTTTGTTTGCAATTATTTTTGATTTGATTTTGATCTTTTGATCATGGGACTGGGCATCCTGTTTACCAGCCATTTTTCTCGTGCATGATGAGCGGTGTCCACTCATCTTGAGCATAACCCACCTAGCATGGAAGATACTGACAGCCCCTAGTCGCTACATGAGCGATTCGGGCATACAAAATAGATTATTGTTTGAAGGTTTAGAGTTTGGCACATGCAAATTTACTTGGAACGGCAGGTAAATACCGCATATAGGTAGGTATGGTGGACACTCATGGCAAAAACTTGGTTCAAGGAATTTGGATGCACAAGCAGTATTCCCGCTTAGTACAAATATTTAGGCTAGCATGAGGGGGAAAGGCAAGCTCAACATGTTTGAATGATCCATGAAAATATACTTTAACTGAGATGTGAGAAAACATAACCCATTACGTTGTCTTCCTTGTACAACATCAACTATTTAGCATGTCATACTTAATGAGTGCTCACAATTATAAAAGATATCCATGATAATATATTATATGTGAAATCTCTCTTCCTTCAATATTCTTTCATGAATTGTTCAAATGACCAATACAATGCTTGCTAACCTTCAATAAATTTACAACCTCTACTTCTTAGATGTGAAATCATTACTCCCCATGGGATAAGCAAATGAAACATATATAAATTCATATTTATGACATTCAACTCATTCAACCATTTACTCATAGGATATAAGTGAAGCACACGAGTAAATGACAAACTACTCCAAAAAGATATAAGTGAAGATCAATGAGTAGCTAAATAATAATGTAACTATGTGAAGACTCTCTCTCATTTAAGAATTTCAGATCTTGGTATTTTATTCAAATAGCAAAGCAAAATAAAATGGCATTTCAAGGATAGCACGACTCACGTGAAGAAGCAAAAACTTAGGTTCAACCGATACTAACCGATAATTGTTGAAGAAGAAAGGTGGGATGCCTACCGGGGCATCCCCAAGCTTAGATGCTTGAGACTTCTTGAAATATTACCTTGGGGTGCCTTGGGCATCCCCAAGCTTGAGATTTTGTGTCTCCTTAATTCCTTTTATATCACGGTTTCCCTAAATCTCAAAAACTTCATCCACACAAAACTCAACAAGAACTCGTGAGATAGGTTAGTACAAAACAAAGCAAAAACCTTATCATTTTCTACTGTAACATATCACTAACATTATTATTCAACATTGCATACTAAATTTCTCTGCATATTTAATACTCCTATCCTCAAATAGAATCATTAAACAAGCAAGCATATGCAAATAATGCAAACATAACAGCAATCTGTCAAAACAGTATAGTCTGTAAAGAATGCAAGATTCATCATACTTCCCTAACTCCAAAAATTATAAAAAAATATTACTATGTAAAATATTTAGCATATCTCAATATGCAAAAAGATTCAACATTATATCACTCTCTGACTTTTCTAGGGAATTTTTGCAACAGCGGTAAACTTTCTGTTTTGAAACAGCAACATGTATACTTGCAAAATAAGCATGGTAAAAGCTATCCTTGACATTTTTATTGAAAATAAATATGCAAAACATTATTCTAAATAATATCAAGCAAATACTAACAAAATAAAATGACGCTCCAAACAAAACACATATCATGTGGTAAATAAAAATATAGCTCCAAGTAAAGTTACCGATGAACAAAGACGAAAGAGGGGATGCCTTCTGGGGCATCCCCAAGCTTAGGCTCTTGGTTGTCCTTGAATATTAACTTGGGGTTACTTGGGAATCCCCAAGATTAGGCTCTTACCACTCCTTATTCCATAGTCCATCGAATCTTTACACAAAACTTGAAAACTTCACAACACGAAACTCAAAACAAAACTCGTAAGCTCCGTTAGTATATGAAAACAAACCACCACTTTAAGGTACTGTAATGAACTCATTCTTTATTTGTATTGGTGTTAAACCTACTGTATTCCAACTTCTCTACGGTTCATACTCTCCGATACTACTCATAGATTCATCAAAATAAGCAAAGAACACATTGAAAACAGAATCTGTCAAAAACAGAACAGTCTGTGGTAATCTGTATTAAACGTATACTTCTGGAACTCCAAAAATTCTGAAAGAAATTGTTGGGCCTGAGGAATTTTTCTACTAATCATCTCCAAAAATAATCAACCTAAAATCACTATCCAGTAAAAAATGACAGCTATTCTTGTGAGCGCTAAAGTTTCTGTTTTTTACAGCTAGATCATAAAGACTTCACCCAAGTCTTCCCAAAGGTTCTACTTGGCACTTTATTGAAACAAAAGCTATAAAACATGATTAATACAGTATAATAATCATGTGAACGCACAAAAACAGTAAGGGTAAATATTGGGTTGTCTCCCAACAAGCGCTTTTCTTTAATGCCTTTCTAGCTAGGCATGATGATTTCAATGATGCTCACATAAAAGATGAGAATTGAAACATAAAGAGAGCATCATGAAGAATATGACTAGCACATTTAAGTGTAACCCACTTCCTATGCATAGGTATTTTGTGAGCAAACAACTGATGGGAACAATAATCAACTAGCATAGGAAGGTAAAACAAGCATAGCTTCAAAAATTTAAGCACATAGAGAGGAAACTTGATATTATTGCAATTCCTACAAGCATATGTTCCTCTCTCATAATAATTTTCAGTAGCATCATGAATGAATTCAACAATATAACCAGCACGTAAAGCATTCTTTTCATGATCTACAAGCATAGAAAATCTACTACTCTCCACATAAGGAAATTTCTTCTCATGAATAATAGTGGGAGCAAACTCAACAAAATAACTATCATGTAAGGCATAATCCAATTGAAAACTAAAATCATGATGACAAATTTCATGGTTATCATTATTCTTAATAGCATACAAGTCATCACAATAATCATCATAAATAGCAACTTTAATCTCATAATCAATTGGAACCTCTTCCGAAATAGTGGATTCATCACTAAATAAAGTTGACACTCTTCCAAAATCCACTTTCATATTCATCACAATAAGATTCAATATCCTCCAAAATAGTGGGATCAATACTACCTAAATTTTACACTCTTCCAAACCCACTTTCATCAATATAATCATCATAAATAGGAGGCATGCTTTCATCATAATAAATATTCTCATCAAAACTTGGGGGACAAAAAATATCATATTCATCAAACATAGCATCCCCAAGCTTGTGGCTTTGCATATCATTAGCATCATGGATATTCAAGGAATTCATACTAACAACATTGCAATCATGCTCATCATTCAAATATTTAGTGCCAAATTTTTTGTAGATTTCTTCTTCTAGCACTTGAGCACAATTTTCCTTACCATCATTCTCACGAAAGATATTAAAAAGATGAAGCGTATGAGACAAACTCAATTCCATTTTTTTAGTTTTCTTTTATAGACTAAACTAGTGATAAAACAAGAAACAAAAAGATTCGATTGCAAGATCTAAAGATATACCTTCAAGCACTCACCTCCCCGGCAACGGCGCCAGAAAAGAGCTTGATGTCTACTACCCAACCTTCTTCTTGTAGACGTTGTTGGGCCTCCAAATGCAGAAGTTTGTAGGGCAGTAGCAAATTTCCCTCAAGTGGATGACCTACGGTTTATCAATCCATGGGAGGCGTAGGATGAAGATGGTCTCTCTCAAACAACCCTGCAACCAAATAACAAAGAGTCTATTATGTCCCCAACACACCCAATACAATGGTAAATTGTATAGGTGCACTAGTTCGGCGAAGAGATGGTGATACAATTGCAATATGGATAGTAGATATGGGTATTTGTAATCTGAAATTATAAAAACAGCAAGGTAACAAGTGATAAAAGTGAGCGTAAACGGTATTGCAATGGTAGGAAAAAAGGCCTAAGGTTCATACTTTCACTAGTGCAAGTTCTCTCAACAATAATAACATAATCGGATCATATAACTATCCCTTAACATGCAACAAAGAGTCACTCCAAAGACACTAATAGCGAAGAACAAACGAAGAGATTATGGTAGGGTACGAAACCACCTCAAAGTTATCCTTTTTGATCTATCTATTCAAGAGTCTGTAGTAAAATGAAGCTATTCTTTCCGTTCAATCTATCATAGGGTTCATACTAGAATAACACCTTAAGACACAAATCAACCAAAACCCTAATGTCACCTAGATACTCCATTGTCACCTCAAGTATCCGTGGGCATGATTATACGATATGCATCACACAATCTCAGATTCATCTATTCAACCAACACAAAGTACTTCAAAGAGTGCCCCCAAGTTTCTACCGGAGAGTCAAGACGAAAACGTGTGCCAACCCCTATGCATAAGTTCATGGGCGGAACCCGCAAGTTGATCACCAAAACATAACCCATTACGTTGTCTTCCTTGTACAACATCAACTATTTAGCATGTCATACTTAATGAGTGCTCACAATTATAAAAGATGTCCATGATAATATATTATATGTGAAATCTCTCTTCCTTCAATATTCTTTCATGAATTGTTCAAATGACCAATACAATGCTTGCTAACCTTCAATAAATTTACAACCTCTACTTCTTAGATGTGAAATCATTACTCCCCATGGGATAAGCAAATGAAACATATATAAATTCATATTTATGACATTCAACTCATTCAACCATTTACTCATAGGATATAAGTGAAGCACACGAGTAAATGACAAACTACTCCAAAAAGATATAAGTGAAGATCAATGAGTGGCTAAATAATAATGTAACTATGTGAAGACTCTCTCTCATTTAAGAATTTCAGATCTTGGTATTTTATTCAAATAGCAAAGCAAAATAAAATGGCATTTCAAGGATAGCACGACTCATGTGAAGAAGCAAAAACTTAGGTTCAACCGATACTAACCGATAATTGTTGAAGAAGAAAGGTGGGATGCCTACCGGGGCATCCCCAAGCTTAGATGCTTGAGACTTCTTGAAATATTACCTTGGGGTGCCTTGGGCATCCCCAAGCTTGAGATTTTGTGTCTCCTTAATTCCTTTTATATCACGGTTTCCCTAAATCTCAAAAACTTCATCCACACAAAACTCAACAAGAACTCGTGAGATAGGTTAGTACAAAACAAAGCAAAAACCTTATCATTTTCTACTGTAACATATCACTAACATTATTATTCAACATTGCATACTAAATTTCTCTGCATATTTAATACTCCTATCCTCAAATAGAATCATTAAACAAGCAAGCATATGCAAATAATGCAAACATAACAGCAATCTGTCAAAACAGTATAGTCTGTAAAGAATGCAAGATTCATCATACTTCCCTAACTCCAAAAATTATAAAAAAATATTACTATGTAAAATATTTAGCATATCTCAATATGCAAAAAGATTCAACATTATATCACTCTCTGACTTTTCTAGGGAATTTTTACAACAGCGGTAAACTTTCTGTTTTGAAACAGCAACATGTATACTTGCAAAATAAGCATGGTAAAAGCTATCCTTGACATTTTTATTGAAAATAAATATGCAAAACATTATTCTAAATAATATCAAGCAAATACTAACAAAATAAAATGACGCTCCAAACAAAACACATATCATGTGGTAAATAAAAATATAGCTCCAAGTAAAGTTACCGATGAACAAAGACGAAAGAGGGGATGCCTTCTGGGGCATCCCCAAGCTTAGGCTCTTGGTTGTCCTTGAATATTAACTTGGGGTTACTTGGGAATCCCCAAGATTAGGCTCTTACCACTCCTTATTCCATAGTCCATCGAATCTTTACCCAAAACTTGAAAACTTCACAACACGAAACTCAAAACAAAACTCGTAAGCTCCGTTAGTATATGAAAACAAACCACCACTTTAAGGTACTGTAATGAACTCATTCTTTATTTGTATTGGTGTTAAACCTACTGTATTCCAACTTCTCTACGGTTCATACTCTCCGATACTACTCATAGATTCATCAAAATAAGCAAAGAACACATTGAAAACAGAATCTGTCAAAAACAGAACAGTCTGTGGTAATCTGTATTAAACGTATACTTCTGGAACTCCAAAAATTCTGAAAGAAATTGTTGGGCCTGAGGAATTTTTCTACTAATCATCTCCAAAAATAATCAACCTAAAATCACTATCCAGTAAAAAATGACAGCTATTCTTGTGAGCGCTAAAGCTTCTGTTTTTTACAGCTAGATCATAAAGACTTCACCCAAGTCTTCCCAAAGGTTCTACTTGGCACTTTATTGAAACAAAAGCTATAAAACATGATTAATACAGTATAATAATCATGTGAACGCACAAAAACAGTAAGGGTAAATATTGGGTTGTCTCCCAACAAGCGCTTTTCTTTAATGCCTTTCTAGCTAGGCATGATGATTTCAATGATGCTCACATAAAAGATGAGAATTGAAACATAAAGAGAGCATCATGAAGAATATGACTAGCACATTTAAGTGTAACCCACTTCCTATGCATAGGTATTTTGTGAGCAAACAACTGATGGGAACAATAATCAACTAGCATAGGAAGGTAAAACAAGCATAGCTTCAAAAATTTAAGCACATAGAGAGGAAACTTGATATTATTGCAATTCCTACAAGCATATGTTCCTCTCTCATAATAATTTTCAGTAGCATCATGAATGAATTCAACAATATAACCAGCACGTAAAGCATTCTTTTCATGATCTACAAGCATAGAAAATCTACTACTCTCCACATAAGCAAATTTCTTCTCATGAATAATAGTGGGAGCAAACTCAACAAAATAACTATCATGTAAGGCATAATCCAATTGAAAACTAAAATCATGATGACAAATTTCATGGTTATCATTATTCTTAATAGCATACAAGTCATCACAATAATCATCATAAATAGCAACTTTAATCTCATAATCAATTGGAACCTCTTCCGAAATAGTGGATTCATCACTAAATAAAGTTGACACTCTTCCAAAATCCACTTTCATATTCATCACAATAAGATTCAATATCCTCCAAAATAGTGGGATCAATACTACCTAAATTTTACACTCTTCCAAACCCACTTTCATCAATATAATCATCATAAATAGGAGGCATGCTTTCATCATAATAAATATTCTCATCAAAACTTGGGGGACAAAAAATATCATATTCATCAAACATAGCATCCCCAAGCTTGTGGCTTTGCATATCATTAGCATCATGGATATTCAAGGAATTCATACTAACAACATTGCAATCATGCTCATCATTCAAATATTTAGTGCCAAATTTTTTGTAGATTTCTTCTTCTAGCACTTGAGCACAATTTTCCTTACCATCATTCTCACGAAAGATATTAAAAAGATGAAGCGTATGAGACAAACTCAATTCCATTTTTTTAGTTTTCTTTTATAGACTAAACTAGTGATAAAACAAGAAACAAAAAGATTCGATTGCAAGATCTAAAGATATACCTTCAAGCACTCACCTCCCCGGCAACGGCGCCAGAAAAGAGCTTGATGTCTACTACCCAACCTTCTTCTTGTAGACGTTGTTGGGCCTCCAAATGCAGAAGTTTGTAGGGCAGTAGCAAATTTCCCTCAAGTGGATGACCTACGGTTTATCAATCCATGGGAGGCGTAGGATGAAGATGGTCTCTCTCAAACAACCCTGCAACCAAATAACAAAGAGTCTATTATGTCCCCAACACACCCAATACAATGGTAAATTGTATAGGTGCACTAGTTCGGCGAAGAGATGGTGATACAATTGCAATATGGATAGTAGATATGGGTATTTGTAATCTGAAATTATAAAAACAGCAAGGTAACAAGTGATAAAAGTGAGCGTAAACGGTATTGCAATGGTAGGAAAAAAGGCCTAAGGTTCATACTTTCACTAGTGCAAGTTCTCTCAACAATAATAACATAATCGGATCATATAACTATCCCTCAACATGCAACAAAGAGTCACTCCAAAGACACTAATAGCGAAGAACAAACGAAGAGATTATGGTAGGGTACGAAACCACCTCAAAGTTATCCTTTTTGATCTATCTATTCAAGAGTCTGTAGTAAAATGAAGCTATTCTTTCCGTTCAATCTATCATAGGGTTCATACTAGAATAACACCTTAAGACACAAATCAACCAAAACCCTAATGTCACCTAGATACTCCATTGTCACCTCAAGTATCCGTGGGCATGATTATACGATATGCATCACACAATCTCAGATTCATCTATTCAACCAACACAAAGTACTTCAAAGAGTGCCCCCAAGTTTCTACCGGAGAGTCAAGACGAAAACGTGTGCCAACCCCTATGCATAAGTTCATGGGCGGAACCCGCAAGTTGATCACCAAAACATAACCCATTACGTTGTCTTCCTTGTACAACATCAACTATTTAGCATGTCATACTTAATGAGTGCTCACAATTATAAAAGATGTCCATGATAATATATTATATGTGAAATCTCTCTTCCTTCAATATTCTTTCATGAATTGTTCAAATGACCAATACAATGCTTGCTAACCTTCAATAAATTTACAACCTCTACTTCTTAGATGTGAAATCATTACTCCCCATGGGATAAGCAAATGAAACATATATAAATTCATATTTATGACATTCAACTCATTCAACCATTTACTCATAGGATATAAGTGAAGCACACGAGTAAATGACAAACTACTCCAAAAAGATATAAGTGAAGATCAATGAGTAGCTAAATAATAATGTAACTATGTGAAGACTCTCTCTCATTTAAGAATTTCAGATCTTGGTATTTTATTCAAATAGCAAAGCAAAATAAAATGGCATTTCAAGGATAGCACGACTCACGTGAAGAAGCAAAAACTTAGGTTCAACCGATACTAACCGATAATTGTTGAAGAAGAAAGGTGGGATGCCTACCGGGGCATCCCCAAGCTTAGATGCTTGAGACTTCTTGAAATATTACCTTGGGGTGCCTTGGGCATCCCCAAGCTTGAGATTTTGTGTCTCCTTAATTCCTTTTATATCACGGTTTCCCTAAATCTCAAAAACTTCATCCACACAAAACTCAACAAGAACTCGTGAGATAGGTTAGTACAAAACAAAGCAAAAACCTTATCATTTTCTACTGTAACATATCACTAACATTATTATTCAACATTGCATACTAAATTTCTCTGCATATTTAATACTCCTATCCTCAAATAGAATCATTAAACAAGCAAGCATATGCAAATAATGCAAACATAACAGCAATCTGTCAAAACAGTATAGTCTGTAAAGAATGCAAGATTCATCATACTTCCCTAACTCCAAAAATTATAAAAAAATATTACTATGTAAAATATTTAGCATATCTCAATATGCAAAAAGATTCAACATTATATCACTCTCTGACTTTTCTAGGGAATTTTTGCAACAGCGGTAAACTTTCTGTTTTGAAACAGCAACATGTATACTTGCAAAATAAGCATGGTAAAAGCTATCCTTGACATTTTTATTGAAAATAAATATGCAAAACATTATTCTAAATAATATCAAGCAAATACTAACAAAATAAAATGACGCTCCAAACAAAACACATATCATGTGGTAAATAAAAATATAGCTCCAAGTAAAGTTACCGATGAACAAAGACGAAAGAGGGGATGCCTTCTGGGGCATCCCCAAGCTTAGGCTCTTGGATGTCCTTGAATATTAACTTGGGGTTACTTGGGAATCCCCAAGATTAGGCTCTTACCACTCCTTATTCCATAGTCCATCGAATCTTTACCCAAAACTTGAAAACTTCACAACACGAAACTCAAAACAAAACTCGTAAGCTCCGTTAGTATATGAAAACAAACCACCACTTTAAGGTACTGTAATGAACTCATTCTTTATTTGTATTGGTGTTAAACCTACTGTATTCCAACTTCTCTACGGTTCATACTCTCCGATACTACTCATAGATTCATCAAAATAAGCAAAGAACACATTGAAAACAGAATCTGTCAAAAACAGAACAGTCTGTGGTAATCTGTATTAAACGTATACTTCTGGAACTCCAAAAATTCTGAAAGAAATTGTTGTGCCTGAGGAATTTTTCTACTAATCATCTCCAAAAATAATCAACCTAAAATCACTATCCAGTAAAAAATGACAGCTATTCTTGTGAGCGCTAAAGTTTCTGTTTTTTACAGCTAGATCATAAAGACTTCACCCAAGTCTTCCCAAAGGTTCTACTTGGCACTTTATTGAAACAAAAGCTATAAAACATGATTAATACAGTATAATAATCATGTGAACGCACAAAAACAGTAAGGGTAAATATTGGGTTGTCTCCCAACAAGCGCTTTTCTTTAATGCCTTTCTAGCTAGGCATGATGATTTCAATGATGCTCACATAAAAGATGAGAATTGAAACATAAAGAGAGCATCATGAAGAATATGACTAGCACATTTAAGTGTAACCCACTTCCTATGCATAGGTATTTTGTGAGCAAACAACTGATGGGAACAATAATCAACTAGCATAGGAAGGTAAAACAAGCATAGCTTCAAAAATTTAAGCACATAGAGAGGAAACTTGATATTATTGCAATTCCTACAAGCATATGTTCCTCTCTCATAATAATTTTCAGTAGCATCATGAATGAATTCAACAATATAACCAGCACGTAAAGCATTCTTTTCATGATCTACAAGCATAGAAAATCTACTACTCTCCACATAAG
>NC_041391.1:679105607-679106801 GCF_002162155.2 Triticum dicoccoides
AATTTCTTCTCATGAATAATAGTGGGAGCAAACTCAACAAAATAACTATCATGTAAGGCATAATCCAATTGAAAACTAAAATCATGATGACAAATTTCATGGTTATCATTATTCTTAATAGCATACAAGTCATCACAATAATCATCATAAATAGCAACTTTAATCTCATAATCAATTGGAACCTCTTCCGAAATAGTGGATTCATCACTAAATAAAGTTGACACTCTTCCAAAATCCACTTTCATATTCATCACAATAAGATTCAATATCCTCCAAAATAGTGGGATCAATACTACCTAAATTTTACACTCTTCCAAACCCACTTTCATCAATATAATCATCATAAATAGGAGGCATGCTTTCATCATAATAAATATTCTCATCAAAACTTGGGGGACAAAAAATATCATATTCATCAAACATAGCATCCCCAAGCTTGTGGCTTTGCATATCATTAGCATCATGGATATTCAAGGAATTCATACTAACAACATTGCAATCATGCTCATCATTCAAATATTTAGTGCCAAATTTTTTGTAGATTTCTTCTTCTAGCACTTGAGCACAATTTTCCTTACCATCATTCTCACGAAAGATATTAAAAAGATGAAGCGTATGAGACAAACTCAATTCCATTTTTTTAGTTTTCTTTTATAGACTAAACTAGTGATAAAACAAGAAACAAAAAGATTCGATTGCAAGATCTAAAGATATACCTTCAAGCACTCACCTCCCCGGCAACGGCGCCAGAAAAGAGCTTGATGTCTACTACCCAACCTTCTTCTTGTAGACGTTGTTGGGCCTCCAAATGCAGAAGTTTGTAGGGCAGTAGCAAATTTCCCTCAAGTGGATGACCTACGGTTTATCAATCCATGGGAGGCGTAGGATGAAGATGGTCTCTCTCAAACAACCCTGCAACCAAATAACAAAGAGTCTATTATGTCCCCAACACACCCAATACAATGGTAAATTGTATAGGTGCACTAGTTCGGCGAAGAGATGGTGATACAATTGCAATATGGATAGTAGATATGGGTATTTGTAATCTGAAATTATAAAAACAGCAAGGTAACAAGTGATAAAAGTGAGCGTAAACGGTATTGCAATGGTAGGAAAAAAGGCCTAAGGTTCATACTTTCACTAGTGCAAGTTCTCTCAACAATAATAACATAATCGGATCATATAACTATCCCT
>NC_041391.1:679108609-679117270 GCF_002162155.2 Triticum dicoccoides
GTGAAGAAGCAAAAACTTAGGTTCAACCGATACTAACCGATAATTGTTGAAGAAGAAAGGTGGGATGCCTACCGGGGCATCCCCAAGCTTAGATGCTTGAGACTTCTTGAAATATTACCTTGGGGTGCCTTGGGCATCCCCAAGCTTGAGATTTTGTGTCTCCTTAATTCCTTTTATATCACGGTTTCCCTAAATCTCAAAAACTTCATCCACACAAAACTCAACAAGAACTCGTGAGATAGGTTAGTACAAAACAAAGCAAAAACCTTATCATTTTCTACTGTAACATATCACTAACATTATTATTCAACATTGCATACTAAATTTCTCTGCATATTTAATACTCCTATCCTCAAATAGAATCATTAAACAAGCAAGCATATGCAAATAATGCAAACATAACAGCAATCTGTCAAAACAGTATAGTCTGTAAAGAATGCAAGATTCATCATACTTCCCTAACTCCAAAAATTATAAAAAAATATTACTATGTAAAATATTTAGCATATCTCAATATGCAAAAATATTCAACATTATATCACTCTCTGACTTTTCTAGGGAATTTTTGCAACAGCGGTAAACTTTCTGTTTTGAAACAGCAACATGTATACTTGCAAAATAAGCATGGTAAAAGCTATCCTTGACATTTTTATTGAAAATAAATATGCAAAACATTATTCTAAATAATATCAAGCAAATACTAACAAAATAAAATGACGCTCCAAACAAAACACATATCATGTGGTAAATAAAAATATAGCTCCAAGTAAAGTTACCGATGAACAAAGACGAAAGAGGGGATGCCTTCCGGGGCATCCCCAAGCTTAGGCTCTTGGTTGTCCTTGAATATTAACTTGGGGTTACTTGGGAATCCCCAAGATTAGGCTCTTACCACTCCTTATTCCATAGTCCATCGAATCTTTACCCAAAACTTGAAAACTTCACAACACGAAACTCAAAACAAAACTCGTAAGCTCCGTTAGTATATGAAAACAAACCACCACTTTAAGGTACTGTAATGAACTCATTCTTTATTTGTATTGGTGTTAAACCTACTGTATTCCAACTTCTCTACGGTTCATACTCTCCAATACTACTCATAGATTCATCAAAATGAGCAAAGAACACATTGAAAACAGAATCTGTCAAAAACAGAACAGTCTGTGGTAATCTGTATTAAACGTATACTTCTGGAACTCCAAAAATTCTGAAAGAAATTGTTGGGCCTGAGTAATTTTTCTACTAATCATCTCCAAAAATAATCAACCTAAAATCACTATCCAGTAAAAAATGACAGCTATTCTTGTGAGCGCTAAAGTTTCTGTTTTTTACAGCTAGATCATAAAGACTTCACCCAAGTCTTCCCAAAGGTTCTACTTGGCACTTTATTGAAACAAAAGCTATAAAACATGATTAATACAGTATAATAATCATGTGAACGCACAAAAACAGTAAGGGTAAATATTGGGTTGTCTCCCAACAAGCGCTTTTCTTTAATGCCTTTCTAGCTAGGCATGATGATTTCAATGATGCTCACATAAAAGATGAGAATTGAAACATAAAGAGAGCATCATGAAGAATATGACTAGCACATTTAAGTGTAACCCACTTCCTATGCATAGGTATTTTGTGAGCAAACAACTGATGGGAACAATAATCAACTAGCATAGGAAGGTAAAACAAGCATAGCTTCAAAAATTTAAGCACATAGAGAGGAAACTTGATATTATTGCAATTCCTACAAGCATATGTTCCTCTCTCATAATAATTTTCAGTAGCATCATGAATGAATTCAACAATATAACCAGCACGTAAAGCATTCTTTTCATGATCTACAAGCATAGAAAATCTACTACTCTCCACATAAGCGAATTTCTTCTCATGAATAATAGTGGGAGCAAACTCAACAAAATAACTATCATGTAAGGCATAATCCAATTGAAAACTAAAATCATGATGACAAATTTCATGGTTATCATTATTCTTAATAGCATACAAGTCATCACAATAATCATCATAAATAGCAACTTTAATCTCATAATCAATTGGAACCTCTTCCGAAATAGTGGATTCATCACTAAATAAAGTTGACACTCTTCCAAAATCCACTTTCATATTCATCACAATAAGATTCAATATCCTCCAAAATAGTGGGATCAATACTACCTAAATTTTACACTCTTCCAAACCCACTTTCATCAATATAATCATCATAAATAGGAGGCATGCTTTCATCATAATAAATATTCTCATCAAAACTTGGGGGACAAAAAATATCATATTCATCAAACATAGCATCCCCAAGCTTGTGGCTTTGCATATCATTAGCATCATGGATATTCAAGGAATTCATACTAACAACATTGCAATCATGCTCATCATTCAAATATTTAGTGCCAAATTTTTTGTAGATTTCTTCTTCTAGCACTTGAGCACAATTTTCCTTACCATCATTCTCACGAAAGATATTAAAAAGATGAAGCGTATGAGACAAACTCAATTCCATTTTTTTAGTTTTCTTTTATAGACTAAACTAGTGATAAAACAAGAAACAAAAAGATTCGATTGCAAGATCTAAAGATATACCTTCAAGCACTCACCTCCCCGGCAACGGCGCCAGAAAAGAGCTTGATGTCTACTACCCAACCTTCTTCTTGTAGACGTTGTTGGGCCTCCAAATGCAGAAGTTTGTAGGGCAGTAGCAAATTTCCCTCAAGTGGATGACCTACGGTTTATCAATCCATGGGAGGCGTAGGATGAAGATGGTCTCTCTCAAACAACCCTGCAACCAAATAACAAAGAGTCTATTATGTCCCCAACACACCCAATACAATGGTAAATTGTATAGGTGCACTAGTTCGGCGAAGAGATGGTGATACAATTGCAATATGGATAGTAGATATGGGTATTTGTAATCTGAAATTATAAAAACAGCAAGGTAACAAGTGATAAAAGTGAGCGTAAACGGTATTGCAATGGTAGGAAAAAAGGCCTAAGGTTCATACTTTCACTAGTGCAAGTTCTCTCAACAATAATAACATAATCGGATCATATAACTATCCCTCAACATGCAACAAAGAGTCACTCCAAAGACACTAATAGCGAAGAACAAACGAAGAGATTATGGTAGGGTACGAAACCACCTCAAAGTTATCCTTTTTGATCTATCTATTCAAGAGTCTGTAGTAAAATGAAGCTATTCTTTCCGTTCAATCTATCATAGGGTTCATAATAGAATAACACCTTAAGACACAAATCAACCAAAACCCTAATGTCACCTAGATACTCCATTGTCACCTCAAGTATCCGTGGGCATGATTATACGATATGCATCACACAATCTCAGATTCATCTATTCAACCAACACAAAGTACTTCAAAGAGTGCCCCCAAGTTTCTACCGGAGAGTCAAGACGAAAACGTGTGCCAACCCCTATGCATAAGTTCATGGGCGGAACCCGCAAGTTGATCACCAAAACATACATCAAGTGAATCATGTGAATATCCCATTGTCACCACAGATAAGCACGACAAGACATACGTCAAGTGTTCTCAAATTCTTAAAGACTCAATCCGATAAGATAACTTGAAAGAGAAAACTCAATCCATTACAAGAGAGTAGAGGGGGAGAAAACATCATAAGATCCAACTATAATAGCAAAGCTCGCGAAACATCAAGATCGTGCCATAGAGGGAACACGAGAGAGAACAAGAGAAAGAGAGATCAAACACATAGCTACTGGTACATACCCTCAGCCCCGAGGGTGAACTACTCCCTCCTCGTCATGGAGATCACCGGGATGATGATGAAGATGGCCACCGGTGAGGGATCCCCCCTCCGGCAGGGTGCCGGAATAGGGTCCCGATTGACTTTTGGTGGCTACAAAGGCTTGCGGCGGCGGAACTCCCGATCTATCTTCATTTTCGATGTTTTTAGGGTATATGGGAATATATAGGCGAAGGAAGTCAGTTGGGGGGTGCTCGAGGGGCCCAGGAGACAAGGGGTGCGCCTAGTAGGGGGGGCGTCGTCCTATCTCCTGGCCTCCTCGAGGCTCTTCTGACGTGAACTCCAAGTTCGATATTCCTTTTCTTCAAAATACTGAAACAGGCGATAAAACAGCAATATGGGCTGGGCCTCCGATTAATAGATTAGTCCCAAAAGTAATATAAAAGTGTATAATAAAGCCCGTTATCATTCAAAACAGATAATAAAATAGCATGAATGCTTCATAAATTATAGATACGTTGGAGACGTATCAATGTGCAGGTTCAGTGGGTCCTCTTGCGTTTTCACTGACATGTGGGACCGCATGTGAGCAAACAGACGATGGGCTCCGCGCGTCCGCTGGATGGCTGAGAAGAGAGATAGAGGAGGGCTGAACACGGACTCCAGGAAATTTGTTCTACATAACAGCACCTTGATATTCGCGTGTGGTTGTTTCTAGAATAAAAAAAGGAGGTACCCCTACTTATGTTACTCCCACGATCATATATATCAGAACGCATCCTTTTGATTTGGACATAATTATTGGCATGCTGCGATGCTTTCGATCTTTGGAGAATTTATACATAGAGGTGATGATATCATGCACATTGAAAGCCCGTATATATTGTACTGGAATTAACTGCTCAGCTGTCGTTCTTTCGACATACTCTTTTTTCAGACCTTAACTGTTTTCAATCTTCGTGTCTACTTAGGCAGAACCACATGGAGAAAAATATATAACCAATTGGTGGCGTACTAAGCACAAGGATTTTCTCACTTCTCATGACATTCGTTTGAGGACAATAACGATGGGACGATATGCATCCAACCAGGCAAAAAGAAGCTTTGTCACATTCTTCCTGTTGAATGCGAGGTTACTATTGTCCATGAGGCTTAATTTTTAAAGTAAGAGATTTCTCATGGACGAAAATGTTGAACAGCAAAAAAAGAAGTTTCAAGTGGACAAATGGGCTTCTAAACCTGCTCGGCTTCTATTTACAACAAGTTTTAGACATCCTGCAATAATTGTTTTGCACAGGATGTTGATTTTATGGATCAGACCGATCCATTTGTTTGTGACTGCAAAAAAGAGTGGTTGGGTTAGATGTTACTATCATGTTCAATCTGGGTTTTGTCTAAAAATTTGATGAACAATTAATCCTTGGGCTTTTTGTACCATTTGTATGCTTGACTTGCATGTTGTTGCCCTCGTACTCCCCTCCACCTGCCACTACACTACCGCATCTTCCATGGCTGATGTTCGTTCCCGTTCGAGGCCTTGCAGTCGTTCTCCGTCTTGGTTCACTCGCTGTGCCCGCTGCCGTCTGGCGTTGTCAACATGGTCAACAACCAAGAGGAATCAGGAGATGACTGTATGTGGAGAGGCTGATAGTAGGGACCCACCAGGGTCATTGCATTTCGCAAGCAGGTGCCTCGTTATTACAAGCCAAAAAAAATACTTCCTCCTAATTGTTTGACAACTAGGTCCGACGCCATTGTCAGTGTAGTCAATAAATGAGAAAATTCCACAACGAGCGGATAACACTAGGGACCCAGCAGCTCGCCTAGCTGTTTTTCAGTTTTAGAGACGGAGCTCAACTGCGCGCTGTGCGGGGGTTATGGCCCGTGTAGCCCATGCTTACGCTGTTATTAAGCACATGATGAGCCCAGTTGATATATTTTTTCTTTCTGAAATTGGCTAGCCCCGTTCTTTCTTTTTGGAGAACACCAAAACCGAGGCCTACTTGCTTTTCTCAGCCCTGCTGGGCTGCAAATCTTTCAAGACGAGGAGGGATGTAAGTAGTAAGAAATGGGCTTCCCCAGAAAACGGGCTATAAGTTGTAAGAAATGGGCTGTAAATTTTTAAACCAAAGCCAACCGGAAATTCCATTAAAATGTCATTTTTTTCAGGATTTCTCTACTCTCTACTCTTTTAAAAACCAAAGCCAACTGGCAATTACATTAAAATATCATCTTTTCTCCCACAAGATAAACTACTCATACAAATGCATCTAAATTTCATTCATTTTTTTGCGGAGAATTGTTTTTTGAATTTTATTTTGATATAATTTTTTGAAAATTATTTTTAACGTGACTCGAAATTTCTTAAATTAATGAGTTCGGACCCCACCGAAATATGCAAAATTTCGTTGAATTTTTTAGCAGTGCCCAAAATATATGGTCTGTAATGCTAGTAAAAAGAATATGGGCTTCAAATATCCTTAAGAAATAGCAAATAGGCTGTAAATTATTGAAAATAATGGCTAATGGGTTGTATGCTGTTTTCCACATATTTGGAGGCTGACTTCTGGGCCTACTAGGTTGACGATGACGCTGTCCTAAAAAAAATTGACGGGTACACAAGGCTTTGTCAAGTTAGTCAACACACAGCAGTGACTGTTGGATGTCCATCCAACGGCCGCCGTGCTTCTTCAATCTTTGATCTTCCTGCTCCAGCCGCCCAAACCAGCCCGGCGGGACTGCCTGCTCCCTCCTCTCGTGGCTGGTTGTGCTGCCGCCAGGCCATCCCTCTAACCACCCACACATCCTGTTATTTTTCGGCGACGTCACCCTCACCCCGCAGCCGACCAGTCAGTGCTTGTACTCCGCTCAGCGTGGGCATCCGCTGCGGTGGCTTTGCCGGCTCCAGGTGGTCCTCTTCCTGGGCCTCGCCCTCGTCCACCGCATTTGTGCTCTCGGCGCGGCGAGGTCAACATGGTCAACAAACAACAGCCATCGGAAGAGGCTGACAGTAGGGGCCCACACAGGGAAATGCCTCCTTATTACGAGCAAAATAATGATTCCTCCTCCTGATAGCTTGGACCCACCAGAAGGGCCTCTGTATTTCGCGAATAAACGTTCCCCCCGCTGTCAGCTTGGACCTACCAGAAATGCCTCCTTATTACTCACAAAAAAATGAATACTCCCCCTGCTAGCTGGGACTCACCTTGGTGGGAGGCTGACTTGTGGGCCTACTAAGTTGACGGGGACAGAAGGCTTTGTCAACTTAGTCAATATGAATGATTCTAGCTCCAGTGATCGTATGATTTCCATCCAACGGCCATAGTGGTTCTTCAACCTCTGGTCTTCGTGCTCCAGCCGCCCAAAGCAGCGCCGGTCGTGCGGCATGCTCCTGCCTCCCATGGCCAGCTGTGATGCCGCGGAGGCCTCACCACCCCCTACTACTCCCATCGCTGGCCAGACCATCCCACTACTCACCCACACCCCCTGTTATTATGCGGCGACGACAGCCTCATAGCGCAGCCGAACCAGTGAACCCTCGTACTCCTCTTCGCGTGGGCATCCACTGCTATGTCTTCCCCGGCTCCAAGTCGTCCCCTTCCTAGGCCTCGCCGTCGTCCACCGTTGTGGTGCTCTCGGTGCGGCGTGGTCAATGTGGTCAACGACCGACTTCCATCGGAAGAGTACTGTACGTGGAGAGGCTGATAGCTGGGTCCACGGCAGCCGCAAGGAAGTGCCTCCTTATTACGCCTAAAATAATTCCTCCACCTGACAGCAAGGACCCACCGGATGGGCCACCGTATTTCGCTAAAAAAATGATTCACCCCCTGACTACTGGGACCCACCAGCTACATCTTTGCACGCAAGGAAGTGCGTCCAAGAAAAAAACGATTCGCCCCCTGACTGCTGGGACCCACCAGCTACATCTTCGCACGCAAGGAAGTGCGCCCAAAAAAACGATTCGCCCCCGTGACTGCCGGGACCCGCCGGCTACATCTTCGCACACAAGGAAGTGCCTGACAGTCGGGACCCACCTGGTCGAAGCATACGTAGCCTTGTCATTCTGGTCGCGAACGTGTACGTACATACTGGTGGATATAGAGGCGCGCACGTGTCATAGTAGAGGCACGCACGTAGCATGTACACGTACGTACATCGGCCAGTGTGCAAGAAAGAAAATACCACCACGTATGTGTACATACGGGTGGGGTCTCGAACACCTACTCGCGCATACGTATGGCCAGGGCTCGTGTACATGGCTGGGTCGGAACGGAGAAACAGTGTCGTCGTCGTGTTCATGGGGAGGCAACTGGCTGGGTAGGAACGGAATGCGTCGCTGTGTTCATCGGGAGGGCTTGGATGGAACAGGCAATGGAAACGAGGCTTGGCATACCGCAGAACGGAGGAAACGGCCTTGTGTTCGACCGGCCACGTTCGAAACGGGATCCTGTTCAACGGGAGGGGTCTGGCGTACCGCAAAACGGAGGAAACAGACCTCCTACGGTCGAAACGGGGGTCCTGTTGATCGGGAGGGGTGTCGCGTACCGCAAAACGGACGAAACGGACTTGTGTTGGAGCGCTACGGTCGAAACGGGGGTCCTGTTCATCGGGAGGGGTCTGGCGTACCGCAAAACAGGACTCCATGGGATACTGTTCATCTCCACCGTCGACCTCCTCCAGCCTCCACGGGCTACCGTCAACCTCCTCCGGGCTCCACGGGCTCTTGTTCATCCAGCCTCCACCGCGCGCTACTCCACCGGCTACTGTTCAACCACCACTCCACGGGCACCCCTCCACCGTCTACTATTCATCCAGCCCTCCACGGGATCGTCCTATACATCCAGCCCTCCACGGGGTCTTGTTCATCCAGCCCAAACCGGCTCGATCGATTTGGTTCCTGTTCGTCCAGAGGCAACGCCACCGCTCACTGTTCAT
>NC_041391.1:679117395-679120545 GCF_002162155.2 Triticum dicoccoides
TCACTGTTCATCCCAGAGGCAGCATCGATCGGCTTCAGTTAGCAGCAACAGCGAAGGAATCGCTCGATCGGGTTCAGTTAACAGCCATCGATCGATTGCTCAGGTTCAGTAACGCGTAGCCTGCAGTGCAATCGCTCGGGTTCAGTTAGAGCCCAACGCCTCGCTCGGGTTCAGTTAGAGCCAATGCCTCACACACACACGCGTACGTGTACAAGAGAAACGTGCATCGCTCGGCCCCCGACCACCCACCGTAACAGGGAACTCCCCGAAATTTTCCTCGCCCTCACTTCTACCATGGTATTTTCCATCATGGATAGCCCAAAGAATGTCATGCAGCTGCGTCTCCGGCCCGCCCAGGACGAAAAGCTCATTTTCTGTCATGATTTTTTGTCATAGAAGTAGGAGCCCACCACATCTATGATGCTACCGGGTTTTGTCACAATTATCGTCATAGAAGTGTCATATGTATGACAGGAAAAAAATTCGTTCGGCCCAAAATGTCACGGATGTGTCTTTTTTTGTAGTGCATACTCACGCGTTTGGCGGAGGCAGGGAGGGAAGTGGGGGTGGGCCCTATGCTTGCTTCCTTTCCGCCGCGGCTACGACCATATTCCAGACTAAGAAGTTCTTGGGTGATAGGAATGAGGGGAGCACGACAGCCTTGGAAAAAAACGAGGTTCCATACTTCCCAAGTTTCATACGGGAATGCATGAAAAAGGATGGGAAAACTTATCTGAATCTACAGCCCCCGGCAACCTTGACTCGCCATGGGTGGATCTCCGTGTCTTCTGCCCTCGGCAAGCTCGGCTTGCCGGGCCTGGGGCGCTGGCTCGTTTTCTTCCTTCCACTTGGCTTGGCGGAAACATATCATACCCTGCATACCAAAGAGAATGGACAGGAACAAAACGACGCAAACTCGACCTCTATGCTAGGGGTCAGTCGCCGCTAAGCACTATCAACCCTAACCGGGGTAGAGACTCATCTAGCATGCATGCTATGACTTAGGGCGCCAGTATTTCGTTTATTTATGCTCAGGGTCTGCGCCTGGCTTTGTACAAATGGTCACATGCCTTGCCGGCAAGGCTTGTACAAAAGGGGGATTGTCAGGGGGCCCGGAAGCCGCGCCTTATGGGAAAACTTGCGAAGATGCTCGATGTTCCAGGAGTTGCTCACTGGAATGTCATCTTCGGCGGACTGCGGTGGGCCTGGTGACTCGTGTTACCCGATAAGGGCCTTCCCACTTCAGCGTCAACTTATTGGAATTCTTTGCCGACTGGATGTGCCGAAGAACAAGGTCGCCTTCCTCAAAGCTCCGGGCATGAACCTTGCGGCTATGGTAGCGACGCAAGGCTTGCTGGTAGCGCGCTGCTCTCACAGCCGCCCGGAGATAATCTTCCTCAAGGAACGTTGTGTCATCTTGCCGCAATCGCTCTTGCTCAAGCTCATCATAAGCGAGCACTCAAGGCGACCCGTATGTGAGTTCTGTGGGGAGAACTGCTTCTGCCCCGTAGACCAGGGCAAAGGGTGTCTGGCCGGTGGATCAATTTGGCGTCGTTCTGATTGACCAAAGAACCGCCGACAACTCGTCAATCCAGCGCCTTCCACTCCTGTGCAGCCTGTCAAAACTCTTTGTTCTTAAGCCTCGCAGAACTTCAGCATTTGCTCTCTCTGCCTGGCCGTTGCTTCGTGGGTGTGCCACGGAAGCAAAACAGACCTTGCTACCGAGATCCTCAATGTACTGCATGAAGGCGTCGCTTGTGAACTGTGTCCCGTTGTCGGTGATGTTCATGTTGGGTACCTCAAAACGGCAAACTAGCCCCTAGAAGAACTCGATGGCTGATTGCGCTGTCACCTTCCTCGCTGCTTCCACCTATGGCCACTTTGTGAACTTATCGATTGCAACGTACAAGTACTCAAAGCCCCCGACGGCATGAGGGAAAGGGCCCAATATGTTGAGCCCCCAGACCGAGAAGGGCCAGCAGAGAGGGATAGTTTGAAGAGCTTGAGCTAGTTGATGAAGCTTCTTCTAATGGAACTGGCACGCTTCACACTTGGTTACAAGTGTCGTCGCATCCTGGAGGGCAGTGGGGAGAAGAAACCTTGCCGGAAAGCCTTGCCAGCAAGGGCCCTCGACCCTATGTGGGAGCCACATATGCCTCCATGTATCTCTGCCAACAGCTCTAGTCCTTCCTCCTGGAAGATGCATTTCAATTTCACCCCATTCGGTCTTTTTCCGTACAATACGTTGTCAACGAATTGGTACAGAGCAGACCGGCGAGCTACTCTCTCTGCCTCTTCCTGCTCCTCAGGAAGCTCTCCTATTTGGAGGAATCGGACGGTGTGATGCGCCCATGCCGGAGCCCGTGGCTCAACGACAAGGATCAAAGGCATCTCTTCTGCCACGGGAGCGGCCGTCTCTACGGCCATGGCCTGAGGCCCTACCGGAGTCGGTTGCCCCGCGGCAGGATCGGCATCCACGGCAACATCTTCGCCAGCGGCTCCGGGGAGCTCGGTGAGGAAGTACTTGCCGGGGCCTAGCTTCCTCCGCTTGTTCTGCCCGGTTGATGGTTCGACATATGGTTGAGTTAACCGAAGCACAAAAGTACCTGGTTCCATAGGTAGCTTGAGGGCAGCGCGCTTTGACAGGTAGTCGGTGATGTCGTTTTCCGTCTGAGGGACATGCTCTGCTCATATACCGTCAAAGCGCTCATCTAGTTTCCTCACTTCATCCATGTAAGCTTCCATCAACGGGCTTTGGTAGTCTTTGTTGATCTGCCTGACGACGAGCTGTGAATCACCCCTGACGATGAGCTTTTTGACTCCGAGGTCTGCCGCGATCCTGAGACTGGCAAGCAAGCCCTCATACTCAACGGTGTTGTTAGTTGACATCTCCCGGGAAAGTGCATTTGGACGACATACTTGAGGTGCTCTCCAGTGGGTGCGACAAGCAGCACACTAGCACCGGTGTCTTGCAGCGAAAAAGCCCCATCAAAGTACATGATCCAGTTGCGGCTCGTTTCCTTGTCGGGGAGAGTGGTCTCCTGTACCTCTTCGTCGGGCATCGAGGTCCATTCTGCAACAAACTCCGCCAAGACTCTGCTCTGAATTGTCGAGGTGCTTTCGAACTTTAAACCGAAACTCTACAGCTCC
>NC_041391.1:679120744-679139212 GCF_002162155.2 Triticum dicoccoides
GTAACGGTAGGCGGGTGACCACGGTGATCTCGTGCACTTGGAAGTAATGACGCAGCTTCCTCGAGGCCATAAGGAGGCCGAAGAGCAATTTTTGCACACCTGAGTACCTCGACCTAGCCCCCTGCAAGAGGGAGCTGATGAAGTAAACTGGGTGCTGCACCATTTTCTTCTTCAGCGCCACTCCACTCAATTGCGCAGGCCCTATCGCACTGGCATCAGCCTCTGCCGGGGACTCAGTCTTTCCGGGACCAAGCCCTACCAGGGAGGGTTCTGGCTCGCCATCCGTTGACTCTGCCGTTGTCGCTGCCCCTTCGTCGACCTCTCTCTGCGCCACTAGTGCGGCGCTAACCACCTGATTCGTTGCCGCTAGGTACAGCAGTAACGATTCTTGTGGTTTGTGCGCAACCAGCACTGGGGTAGAGGAGAGGTACTTCTTCAAATCCTGCAGCGCTGCCTCGGCCTCCGGGGTCCACTCCATTGGGCCCGTCTTCTTCAAGATCTTGAAAAAAGGAAGGGCACACTCCGTGGACGTGAGATGAATCTGCTCATGGCGGCAACGCAGCCAGGGAGCCAACGCACGTCTTTGATCCGTTTAGGTGCCTCAATCTGCTCGATTGCCTTCATCTTATCTGGGTTTGCCTCAATCCCGCGCTGTGACACAAAGAACCCGAGAAGCTTGCCGGACGAGACACCGAAGACATACTTCTCAGGGTTCAACTTGAGATTGATCTTGCGGAGGTTCACAAATGTTTCCTCCAGATCTTGCACAAGTGTTGCTTTGTCCTTGGTTTTGACCATTATGTCATCCATATAAGCTTCCATATTTCTATGTAGCTGGGGCTCAAAACCAATTTGGACTGCTCTTGCAAAGGTTGAGCCAGCACTCTTCAACCCGAAAGGCATCCGTAAAAAGCAATACGTACCACATGGGGTGATGAACGTTCTCTTCTCCTCGTCTTCTTTTGTCATGAAGATCTGGTGGTACCCTGAGTAGGCGTCGAGGAATGATCACAGGTCACACCCAGCCGTGGAGTCAACAATTTGGTTGATGCGCGGTAACGGGAAGGGATCCTTTGGACAAGCCTTATTGATGTCTGTGTAATCAATACACAGTCTCCACTTCCCGTTTGCCTTGCGCACCACTACCGGGTTGGCCAACCATGTCGGATGGAGCACCCCTCTTACCAAGCCTGCCACCTCTAGTTTTCTGATCTCCTCCGTGATGAACTCCTGCCTCTCCAGAGCTTGCTTCCTGACCTTTTGCTTGACGGGCTGTGCATAAGGACAGATAGCAAGATGGTGCTCAATCACTTCCCTAGGAATGCCGGGGATGTCGGAGGCTTGCCATGCAAACACATCAACATTCGCCCGCAGGAAAGTGACAAGCTCGCTTTCCTATTTGCTGCCGAGGGTGGAGCTTATGGTAAAAGCTTCCCCCGTGTCGTCCTCCTTGACAGGCACCTTCTTGGTCTCTGGTGGTGCAGCTCTGGACTTCTTGCTCTTGCCGGTGGAGCTCTCTGGCACGTCCTCAACGGGAGCGCAACACCCCGAAGAGGTGCGCTTGCCGGAGTGGGTGCAAGGGGTCTCGCCAGTCTTTTTCCCTCCCAGAACTCCGTCGGCAGGAGCAGGTGCCTTGCCGGCAGCTGCTGCAACTGCTTCCTGGTAGAGTTGGTTGGCGCAAATCAACACGTCTTTCTTATCGGAGGGGACGGTGGTGATGTTCATCGGCCCGGGCATCTTCAGCGTGTTGTAGGCATAATGTGAAGCCGCCATGAACTTGGCTAGTGCCGGGCGGCCGAGGATCCCGTTGTAGGGCAAGGGGATCTCGGCTACATCAAAGACAATCCTCTCCATCCTATAGTTTAGCTCGCCTCCAAACGTCATGGGCAGCATGACCTTTCCCTTCGGTTGGCTCCTCCCCGGGTTGACCCCTTGGAACGTGCCCGTCTCCTCGAGGTCTCCATCAGGGATCTGTAGCCTCTTGATCACAACAGGCGAGATCAAGTTCAGACCGGCCCCGCTGTCAACCAGCAACTTCGTCACCTTAAGGTTGCAGATTGTTGGTGAAACCAACAACGGCAAGCACCCAACCGCAGTAGTGCAGTCAGGATGGTCCTCGGTGTCGAAGATGATAGGCGTGCTGGACCACTTCAGCGGCTTCCGTGCATCGAACAACGACTCCACCGCTGTGATCTTACGCGCCCACTGCTTGAGCTGGTGGTGCGATGTATGCAGCGAGGCGCCACCATCGAAGCACATGGCTTCTGTAGCTTTCTGAAACTCGTGGTCGCCGGACTCATCATCCTCGTTGTGATCGTCGTCTTCCTGCTTCTTGTCGCGGCCCTGGGCGGGCCTCTCCTGCTAATTATCTTTGCCGCGGTGGCCTCCTTGGCCGCCATGCTTCTTGCCGGATCCCTCGACACCCTCTTGGCCCTTCTCCTTGTCCCGCCACTCATACTCGGCTTTCTGCTTCTTAGTGAGCAGCTCCACTTGCCGGCAGTTCTGGAGGTCATGGCCCTTGGTGCGGTTGATCTTGCAATACTGCTTATCGGAGCCCCCTGGCTTATCGGCATCTGCCAAGGCCCGGCAAATGACACACCCGGCAACCTCCTTGCCGGGGTCGGTCGCCTTGGGTTTCTTGGTGGTGCCGGTATCATCAGACCCCTCGACAGCAAGCATGGTCTTGCCCTTGCGCTTCCTGTTATGGAGCCGGCCCTTCTTCACTGGTGTGGCGGTATCATCCATGGAGTCAGTTTCCGCGCCGGTGTCTTCGCCAGGGTACTTCCTTCCCTCTTCAGCGAGAGCGCATCGATCGGCTAGAACATAATGCTCGGCCTCATCCTTGACCTTGTTCATCGCCAGCTCCTCATGCATGTTGCGATTGCACACATTCTGATGGAATGCACTGATCACGGCAGTAGGATGAACGTCGGGAATGTTGTACCGCACTCGACTGATCACTTGTGCAAGTCGTTCGCCTGGCCATGAGCTTGGTGGCCTCCAGTAAAGGCGCCAACAAACTCATGACACAGATCCGCCCAAGAAGAAATGGAGTCCCCCGGCAAGTGCATCAACCATGACATAACATTGCGCTTGAGTGCCAACGGGAAGTAATTGGCAAGCACCTTATTGTCACGGGCCCCAGCAGCTTGCATCGCGATGGTGTATATGATGAGGAACTCTGATGGGTGAGTCTTGCCGGTGTACTTCTCGCCAACGTTGGGCTTGAACATGCGGTGGGAGGGCCACTGGAACTGCCGCAGCTCACGGGTGAAGGCCGGAAAACCCACCTCGTAGGGTAGGCCACCGTAGCTTCCCAGTGCTGGGTGGTCCGTAGTGGGCCCTACCCGCCTGTCCGTCTGGTGGCGCATGTCACGTCGGCGCTCGATGGTGGTTCGAGCGTCTTCATGAGCTCGCTCCCAAAGAACTTGACGTTGGTCGCGGTGGGTTCGCGGGTCGTACGACGCTATGGAGATATCATCACGAACGTCATCGCAATGGACTGACACCCGCGATGGCCGGTATGGAGGAGGGGAGTGCACCGTGGCCGCGTCGCCTCTGGCCCGACATCCGCTGGCATGCGGTGGCTCGACGGAGCGACGGCCTACGGGTCCCGCCGGCTGCAACTCGTCGTTGTTAGCAATGCCGACGAGGTTCCGGATGATGGCCCTCCATTCGTCAAGCTTCTCCGCAGCGGGAGGAAAGTCGAGGAGTAGCTGCGCGCGTGCTAGGGCTTCTGCTGGCGTGGGCGGCGGCGAAGGCTGTGTGGACCGCGATGCGCTTCGACTTCTAACCGCGTTAGAAGGAGCCCCATCATGGCCCCGCAGCCATCTGCCACCTCCGCCAGCACCTCGGCGCGCATGCTGGCCCTCCTCATCATGTGAAGGGCACATGGGACTCTTCCCAGGGCGGCGCCCAGGGTCACCAGCAGGGCGGCGCTGCTCATCGTGCACGACCTGAGAAGAGCGCTTCCGCACGCGATCTACAAGTGGTATGTAGATGCAATCACTCTCCCATGACTCGTTGCTAGATGAACTCATAGATGGATCTTGGTGAAACCGTAGGAAAAATTTTAATTTTCTGCAACGTTCCCCAACAGTGGCATCATGAGCTAGGTCTATGCGTAGTTCTCTATTGCACGAGTAGAACACAATTTTGTTGTGGGCGTAGATCTTGTCAACTTGCTTGCCGCTACTAGTCTTATCTTGCTTCAGCGGTATTGTGGGATGAAGCGGCCCGGACCAACCTTACACGTACGCTTACGTGAGACCGGTTCCACCGACTGACATGCACTAGTTGCATAAGGTGGCTGGCGGGTGTCTGTCTCTCCCACTTCAGTTGGAGCGGATTCGATGAAAAGTGTCCTTATGAAGGGTAAATAGAAGTTGACAAAATCACGTTGTGGTTATTCGTAGGTAAGAAAACGTTCTTGCTAGAACCCAATTGCAGCCACGTAAAAGATGCAACAACAATTAGAGGATGTCTAACTTGTTTTTGCAGCAATTGTCATGTGATGTGATATGGCCAGAAGTTGTGATGAATGATGAATGATATATTGTGATGTATGAGATCATGTTCTTGTAATAGGAATCACGACTTGCATGTCGATGAGTATGACAACCGGCAGGAGCCATAGGAGTTGTCTTTATTTTTTTGTATGACCTGCGTGTCATTGAAGAACGCCATGTAAACTACTTTACTTTATTGCTAAACGCGTTAGTCATAGAAGTAGAAGTAGTCGTTGGCGTGACAACTTCATGAAGACACGATGATGGAGATCATGGTGTCATGCCGGTGACAAGATGATCATGGATCCCCGAAGATGAAGATCAAAGGAGCTATATGATTGGCCATATCATGTCACTACTTTATATAATTGCATGTGATGTTTATTATGTTTTATGCATCTTGTTTACTTAGAACGACGGTAGTAAATAAGATGATCCCTTACAACAATTTCAAGAAGTGTTCTCCCCTAACTGTGCACCGTTGCTAAAGTTCGTCGTTTCGAAGCACCACGTGATGATCGGGTGTGATAGATCCTAACGTTCACATACAACGGGTGTAAGACAGTTTTACACATGCAAAACACTTAGGGTCAACTTGACGAGCCTAGCATGTACAGACATGGCCTCGGAACACGGAGACCGAAAGGTCGAACACGAGTCGTATGGAAGATACGATCAACATGAGAATGTTCACCGACGATGACTAGTCCGTCTCACGTGATGATCGGACAAAGCCTAGTCGACTCGGATCGTGTATCTCTTAGATGACTAAGGGGATGTCAAATCTGAGTGGGAGTTCATTAAATAATTTGATTAGATGAACTTAATTATCATGAACTTAGTCTAAAATCTTTGCAAAATATGTCTTGTAGATCAAATGGCCAACGCTCATGTCAACATGAACTTCAACGCGTTCCTAGAGAAAACCAAGCTGAAAGATGATGGCAGCAACTATACAGACTGGGTCCGGAACCTTAGGATCATCCTCATAGCTGCCAAGAAAGCATATGTCCTTGAAGCACCGTTAGGTGACCCACCTGCTTTCCCAGCACTGCAAGACGATTTGAACGTTTGGCAGACACGTGCTGATGATTACTCCCTCGTTCAGTGCGGCATGCTTTACAGCTTAGAACCGGGGCTCCAAAAGCGTTTTGAGCATCACGGAGCATATGAGATGTTCGAGGAGCTGAAACTAGTTTTCCAAGCCCACGCCCGGGTCGAGAGATATGACATCTCCGACAAGTTCTATAGTTGTAAGATGGAGGAAAATAGTTCTGTCAGTGAGCACATACTCAAGATGTCTGGGTTGCACAACCGTATGACCCAGCTGAATATTAACCTCCCTGATGAGGCGGTCATTGACAGAATCCTTCAGTCGCTCCGGAGGGTTTGGGTTTGGGTCATTGACAGAATTGCCGCATACTATGATTATGAGATATGGCAGATGGACGTCAAAACGGCATTCCTTAACGGGCATCTTAAGGAAGAACTGTATATGATGCAGCCGGACGGTTTTGTCGATTCTAAGAATGCTAACAAAGTATGCAAGCTCCAGCGATCCATTTATGGGCTGGTGCAAGCATCTCGGAGTTGGAACATTCGCTTTGATGAAATGATCAAAGCGTTTGGGTTTATGCAGACTTATGGAGAAGCCTGCGTTTACAAGAAAGTGAGTGGGAGCTCTGTAGCATTTCTCATATTATATGTAGATGACATACTTTTGATGGGAAATGATATAGAATTCTTGGACAGCATTAAGACCTACTTGAATAAGTGTTTTTCAATGAAGGACCTTGGAGAAGCTGCTTATATATTAGGCATCAAGATCTATAGAGATAGATCGGGACGCCTCATAGGTCTTTCACAAAGCACATACCTTGATAAGATTTTGAAGAAGTTCAAAATGGATCAGTCCAAGAAGGGGTTCTTGCCTGTATTGCAAGGTGTGAGATTGAGCTCGGCTCAATGCCCGACCACGGCAAAAGATAAAGAAGAGATGAGCGTCATCCCCTATGCCTCAGCCATAGGATCTATTATGTATGCCATGTTGTGTACCAGACCTGATGTAAACCTTGCCGTAAGTTTGGTAGGAAGGTACCAAAGTAATCCCGGCAAGGAACACTGGATAGCGGTCAAGAATATCCTAAAGTACCTAAAAAGGACGAAGGACATGTTTCTCGTTTATGGAGGTGACGAAGAGCTCGTCGTAAAGGGTTACGTCGACGCTAGCTTCAACACAGATCTGGATGACTCTAAGTCACAAACCGGATACGTGTATATGTTGAATGGTGGGGCAGTAAGCTGGTGCAGCTGCAAGCAGAGCGTCGTGGCGGGATCTACATGTGAAGCGGAGTACATGGCAGCCTTGGAGGCAGCCCATGAAGCAATTTGGGTGAAGGAGTTCATCACCGACCTAGGAGTCATACCCAATGCGTCGGGGCCGATCAAACTCTTCTGTGACAACACTGGAGCTATTGCCCTTGCCAAGGAGCCCAGGTTTCACAAGAAGACCAGGCACATCAAGCGTCGTTTCAACTCCGTCCGTGAAAATGTTCAAGATGGAGACATAGATATTTGCAAAGTACATACGGATCTGAATGTCGCAGATCCGTTGACTAAACCTCTCTCGCGAGCAAAACATGATCAACACCAGAACTCTATGGGTGTTCGATTCATCACAATGTAACTAGATTATTGACTCTAGTGCAAGTGGGAGACTGTTGGAAATATGCCCTAGAGGCAATAAGAAAAGCATTATTATTATATTTCCTTGTTCATGATAATTGTCTTTTATTCATGCTATAATTGTATTATCCGGAAATCGTAATACACGTGTGAATATATAGACCATAACATGTCCCTAGTGAGCCTCTAGTTGACTAGCTCGTTGGTCAACAGATAGTCATGGTTTCCTGACTATGGACATTAGATGTCATTGACAACGGGATCACATCATTAGGAGAATGATGTGATGGACAAGACCCAATCTTAAGCATAGCACAAGATCGTGTAGTTCGTTTTGCTAGAGCTTTTTCAATGTCAAGTATCTCTTCCTTAGACCATGAGATCGTGTAACTCCCGGATACCGTAAGAGTGCTTTGGGTGTACCAAACGTCACAACATAACTGGGTGACTATAAAGGTGCACTACTGGTATCTCCGAAAGTGTCTGTTGGGTTGACACGGATCGAGACTGGGATTTGTCACTCCGTATGACGGAGAGGTATCTCTGGGCCCACTTGGTAATGCATCATCATAATGAGCTCAAAGTGACCAAGTGTTTGGTCACGGGATCATGCATTACGGTACGAGTAAAGTGACTTGCCGGTAACAAGACTGAACGAGGTATTGGGATACCGACGATCGAGTCTTGGGCATGTAACGTACCGATTGACAAAGGGAATTGTATACGGGGTTTGATCGAATCCTCGACATCGTGGTTCATCCGATGACATCATCGAGGAGCATGTGGGAGCCAACATGGGTATCCAGATCTCGCTGTTGGTTATTGCCCGAGAACCGTCTCGGTCATGTGTACGTGTCTCCCGAACCCGTAGGGTCTACACACTTAAGGTTCGGTGACGCTAGGGTTGTATGAATATGAGTATGCAGAAAACCGAATGTTGTTCGGAGTCCCGGATGAGATCCCGGACGTCACGAGGAGTTCCGGAATGGTCCAGAGGTAAAGATTTATATATAGGAAGTCTTATTTTGGTCGCCGGAAAAGTTTCGCACTTTATCGGTATTGTACCGGGAGTGCCGAAAGGGGTCCGGGGGTCCACCGGGGGGGTCCACCTGCCCCGGGGGGCCACATGGGCTGTAAGGGGTGTGCCTTGGCCTATATGGGCCAAGGGCACCAGCCCCAAGAGGCCCATGCGCCAAGAAGACTTGGAGAGGGGAGAGTCCAAAGAGGGGAAGGCACCTCCGAGGTGCCTTGGGGAGGATGGACTCCTCCCCCCCTCTTGGCCGCACCCCTTCCTTGGAGGAAGGGGCAAGGCTGCGCCCTCCCCCCTCTCTTGCGCCTATATAAAGGGAGGGGAGGGAGGGGTGGCCACACCCATAAGCCCTGGCGCCTCCCTCCTCCCTGCAACACCTCCTCCTCCTTCTGTAGTTGCTTAGCGAAGCCCTGCCGAAGTTCTGCTGCATCCACCACAACGCTGTCGTGCTGCTGGATCTTCATCAACCTCTCCTTCCCCCTTGCTGGATCAAGAAGGAGGAGATGTCATCCGCTCCGTACGTGTGTTGAACGCGAAGGTGCTGTCCGTTCGGCACTAGGTCATCGGTGATCTGAATCACGGCGAGTACGACTCCATCAACCCCGTTCCATTGAACGCTTCCGCACGCGATCTACAAGTGGTATGTAGATGCAATCACTCTCCAATGACTCGTTGCTAGATGAACTCATAGATGGATCTTGGTGAAACCGTAGGAAAAATTTTAATTTTCTGCAACGTTCCCCAACAGTCTTGGATGTCGCCGCACCGCCGTCTGGCGGCACGACGACGCCCCTGGAGGGCCCGCGCCGCCTGCGGGGGGGCCGACTCCATCTCTGGAGCTCGCGACGCGTGCCTTGTTGCCTGGCATACGAATGACGCCACTCACCAGGCCTGGACTGCCAAGGTGATGTGGATGTTCGCGGGCCGCGCCACGGGTTCTCTCTGCGACTGGCCCGCTACTGGTCCGCACTGGTACTGGCAGTCCGGTCCCGGACGAACCGATCGACGTGGTCGTCTTCTTCTTAGGAGCCATGGTGAAGAACTGCTAGGCCAACTACTAGACCAGATTCTCACAATTGCGCCCACTACCTGGCGCGCTAAAGATGTCAGTGGGAAACAACACCTATGGGATCATGAGGATCCCTTTTGTGGTTGCCGGGGCACTGGGCTGTGAGAAGAGCAGGATTAGCAATCAGCACAAGGATCGTTTACCCAGGTTTGGGCCACGAGGATGCGTAAAACCCTAGTCCTGCTTTGGTGGATGTATTGGGTGTTCTTGAGCTCTTGAACTAGCTACGGTGGTTGTGTGGCTCAAAAGAGCCGAATCCCTCTCCAGTACGCCATGGGCCTCCTTTTATAGTTGAAAGGGGCTGCCACAGTGGCACACGGGAGGTTGAAAGGACTACAGTGCTATCAGCTTATTGCTTGTATTACAGGACAAGACACATTTAATGCGTTGCTTAGGTGCCTTCTTGCTTTATCGAGGACGGGAGCAAGGCCCGTCCTGTCCGTCGCCGCTCCTCCTTGCTTCGACACGCGCCCTGGCCAGCGATGCGTGCGGCGCCATGTAGGCAGGCAAGCAGCTGAGGTGGTGCGGTGTTAGAGCCTTCACGAAGATCTGCATACCGCCATGCAGGTGTGTGCTGAGTTGTCCTGGAAGCTGCATGTTGCCACGCAGGTGCCTGCCCAGCTGGTTGGGCTGGCAGCTGCATGTGAACGGCGATGGAGACTTGGTTGGTGCGGGCCTGGCAGTGGCCCCGCTGAAGCCCTTGGCAAGGGCCTTGCCGGGAGGCCCGGCAAGGGTCTTGCCATGGCGCGCTGTCATCCCCGGCAAGGATCTTGCCGGGGGTCTTGTGGGTCTCCTCGGCAAGAATCTTGTCGAGGATCGTTGCCTTCCAATCCTCATCTGATCTTGAATATTCTCTGTCTTCACAAAGATCTGCATGCCACCATGGAGGTGCCTCCCGAGCCCTGGCCCAACGTGGTTGATGGTGATGGAGACCGTGGGTTCGAGGGTGGCTCACTCCGCTGATGTGGGCGAGCCGCCCCGGCAAGGGTCTTGCCGGGGAAACCTGCTTCGTCCATATGCTCTCTGTGGTCTCGGTCTTCATTGTTGCGCTGATTGTTTCTGTGTTTGTGGCTCTGATTTCCTGTCTCTGCCCTGCTTAAGTGTGGCCGTGGGCGCGGCTCTGACTGCCCGTGCACAAATAAGGGGTATAAAAGAGCGCCCCTATTTTAGTACACCTACAGAAGGTACGTGTTGTTCATCGCCTATGGGTCTAGCGACCCCTCCGAAGAGGAGGACAGCGCGATGTTGTACTGGGCCGGACTGCAAGTGCACGATCTAGCACATTAAAAACAATAAGTGAAAAGGTCGGATACATTACTGTGTCCGGGTACTTATGATTTGGCCAGGGGCTTGACCCTGGGCTCCCACTTCCCGCCGCTGTTGGTGGCCGCCGCAGAGTTGTCCGGAAGGGAAGTTTTCCCCTTCTTGGATGCCTCGGCCTCCCTGTGTGAGGAGGCTGTTGGGGAACGTTGCAGAAAATTAAAATTTTTCCTACGGTTTCACCAATATCCATCTATGAGTTCATCTAGCAACGAGTCATGGGAAAGTGAATGCATCTACATACCACTGTAGATCACGTGCGGAAGCGTTCAATGGAACGGGGTTGATGGAGTCGTACTCGCCGTGATTCAGATCACCGATGACCTAGTGCCGAACGGACAGCACCTCCGCGTTCAACACACGTACGGAGCGAATGACGTCTCCTCCTTCTTGATCCAGCAAGGGGGAAGGAGAGGTTGATGAAGATCCAGCAGCACGACGGCGTGGTGATGGATGCAGCAGAACTCCGGCAGGGCTTTGCTAAGCAACTACGGGAGGAGGAGGAGGTGTTGCAGGGAGGAGGGAGGCGCCAGGGCTTATAGGTGCGGCCACCCCTCCCTCCCCTCCCTTTATATAGGTGCAAGAGAGGGCGGAGGGCGCAGCCTTGCCCCTTCCTCCAATGAAGGGGTGCGGCCAAGAGGGGGGAGGAGTCCATCCTCCCCAAGGCACCTCGGAGGTGCCTTCCCCTCTTTGGACTCTCCCCTCTCCAAGTCTTCTTGGTGCATGGACCTCTTGGGGCTGGTGCCCTTGGCCCATATAGGCCAAGGTGCACCCCCTACAGCCCATGTGGCCCCCCGGGGCAGGTGGACCCCCCCGGTGGACCCTCGGACCCCTTTCGGCACTCCCGGTACAATACCGATAAAGTGCGAAACTTTTCCGGCGACCAAAATAAGACTTCCTATATATAAATCTTTACCTCCGGACCATTCCGGAACTCCTGTGACGTCTGGGATCTCATCCGGGACTCTGAACAACATTCGATTTGCTGCATACTCATATTCATACAACCCTAGCGTCACTGAACCTTAAGTGTGTAGACCCTACGGGTTCGGGAGACACGTAGACATGACCGAGACGGTTCTCGGGCAATAACCAACAGCGGGATGTGGATACCCATGTTGGCTCCCACATGCTCCTCGATGATGTCATCGGATGAACCACGATGTCGAGGATTCTATCAAACCCCGTATACAATTCCCTTTGTCAATCGGTACGTTACATGCCCGAGACTCGATCGTCGGTATCCCAATACCTCGTTCAGTCTCGTTACCGGCAAGTCACTTTACTCGTACCGTAACGCATGATCCCATGACCAAACACTTGGTCACTTTGAGCTCATTGTGATGATGCATTACCGAGTGGGCCCAGAGATACCTCTCCGTCATACGGAGTGACAAATCCTAGTCTCGATTCGTGTCAACCCAACAGACACTTTCGGAGATACCTGTAGTGCACCTTTATAGTCACCCAGTTACGTTGTGACGTTTGGTACACCCAAAGCACTCCTACGGTATCCGGGAGTTACACGATCTCATGGTCTAAGGAAAAGATACTTGACATTGGAAAAGCTCTAGCAAAACGAACTACACGATCTTGTGCTATGCTTAGGATTGGGTCTTGTCCATCACATCATTCTCCTAATAATGTGATCCCGTTGTCAATGACATCTAATGTCCATAGTCAGGAAACCATGACTATCTGTTGACCAACGAGCTAGTCAACTAGAGGCTCACTAGGGACATGTTATGGTCTATGTATTCACACGTGTATTACGATTTCCAGATAATACAGTTATAGCATGAATAAAAGACAATTATCATGAACAAGGAAATATAATAATAACCTTTTTATTATTGCCTCTAGGGCATATTTCCAACAGTCTCCCACTTGCACTAGAGTCAATAATCTAGTTACATTGTGATGAATCGAACACCCATAGAGTTCTGGTGTTGATCATGTTTTGCTCGCGAGAGAGGTTTAGTCAACGGATCTGGGACATTCAGATCCGTATGTACTTTGCAAATATCTATGTCTCCATCTTGAACATTTTCACGGATGGAGTTGAAACGACGCTTGATGTGCCTGGTCTTCTTGTGAAACCTGGGCTCCTTGGCAAGGGCAATAGCTCTAGTGTTGTCACAGAAGAGTTTGATCGGCCCCGACGCATTGGGTATGACTCCTAGGTCGGTGCTGAACTCCTTCACCCAAATTGCTTCATGCGCTGCCTCCGAGGCCGCCATGTACTCCGCTTCACATGTAGATCCCGCCACGACGCTCTCCTTGCAGCTGCACCAGCTTACTGCTCCACCATTCAACATATACACGTATCCGGTTTGTGACTTAGAGTCATCCAGATCTGTGTCGAAGCTAGCGTCAACGTAACCCTTTACGACGAGCTCTTCGTCACCTCCATAAATGAGAAACATGTCCTTTGTCCTTTTCAGGTACTTCAGGATATTCTTGACCGCTGTCCAGTGTTCCTTGCCGGGATTACTTTGGTACCTTCCTACCAAACTTACGGCAAGGTTTACATCAGGTCTGGTACACAGCATGGCATACATAATAGATCCTATGGCTGAGGCATAGGGGATGACGCTCATCTCTTCTTTATCTTTTGCCGTGGTCGGGCATTGAGCCGAGCTCAATCTCACACCTTGCAGTACAGGCAAGAACCCTTTCTTGGACTGATCCATTTTGAACTTCTTCAAAATTTTATCAAGGTATGTGCTTTGTGAAAGACCTATGAGGCGTCTTGATCTATCCCTATAGATCTTGATGCCTAATATGTAAGCAGCTTCTCCAAGATCCTTCATTGAAAAACACTTATTCAAGTAGGCCTTAATACTGTCCAAGAATTCTATATTATTTCCCATCAAAAGTATGCCATCTACATATAATATGAGAAATGCTACAGAGCTCCCACTCACTTTCTTGTAAACGCAGGCTTCTCCATAAATCTGCATAAACCCAAAAGCTTTGATCATTTCATCAAAGCGAATGTTCCAACTCCGAGATGCTTGCACCAGCCCATAAATGGATCGCTGGAGCTTGCATACTTTGTCAGCGTTCTTAGGATCGACAAAACCTTCCGGCTGCATCATATACAGTTCTTCCTTAAGATGCCCGTTAAGGAATGCCGTTTTGACGTCCATCTGCCATATCTCATAATCATAGTATGCGGCAATTGCTAACATGATTCGGACGGACTTAAGCTTCGCTACGGGAGAGAAAGTCTCATCGTAGTCAATCCCTTGAACTTGCCGATAACCCTTAGCGACAAGTCGAGCTTTATAGATGGTGACATTACCATCTGCGTCCGTCTTCTTCTTAAAGATCCATTTGTTTTCTATCGCTCGCCGATCATCGGGCAAGTCAGTCAAAGTCCATACTTTGTTTTCATACATGGATTCTATCTCGGATTTCATGGCTTCTAGCCATTTGTTGGAATCTGGGCCCGCCATCGCTTCTTCATAGTTCGAAGGTTCACCGTTGTCTAACAACATGATTTCCAGGACAGGGTTGCCGTACCACTCTGGTGCGGAACGTGTCCTTGTGGACCTACGAAGTTCAGTAGCAACTTGATCCGAAGTACCTTGATCATCATCATTATTTTCCTCTTCAGTTGGTGTAGGCATCACAGGAACATTTTCCTGAGCTGCACTACTTTCCCGTTCAAGAGGTAGTACTTCATCGAGTTCTACTTTCCTCCCACTTACTTCTTTCGAGAGAAACTCTTTTTCCAGAAAGGATCCGTTCTTGGCAACAAAGATCTTGCGCTCGGATCTTAAGTAGAAGGTATACCCAATGGTTTCCCTAGGGTATCCTATGAAGACGCATTTTTCCGACTTGGGTTCGAGCTTTTCAGGTTGAAGTTTCTTGACATAAGCATCGCATCCCCAAACTTTTAGAAACGACAGCTTAGGTTTCTTCCCAAACGATAATTCATACGGTGTCGTCTCAACGGATTTAGACCGTGCCCTATTTAGAGTGAATGTAACTGTCTCTAGAGCGTATCCCCAAAATGATAGTGGTAAATCGGTAAGCGACATCATAGATCGCACCATATCCAGTAGAGTGCGATTACGACATTCGGACACACCGTTACGCTGAGGTGTTCCAGGCGGCGTTAGTTGTGAAACTATTCCACATTTTCTTAAGTGTGTACCAAACTCGTGACTTCAATATTCTCCTCCACGATCCGATCGTAAGAATTTTATCTTTCGGTCACGTTGATTCTCTACTTCATTCTGAAATTCCTTGAACTTTTCAAAGGTCTCAGACTTGTGTTTCATCAAATAGACATACCCATATCTACTCAAGTCATCAGTGAGAGTGAGAACATAATGATATCCTCCGCGAGCCTCAACGCTCATTGGACCGCACACATCGGTATGTATGATTTCCAACAAGTTGGTTGCTCGCTCCATTGTTCCGGAGAACGGGGTCTTGGTCATTTTGCCCATGAGGCATGGTTCGCATGTGTCAAATGATTCATAATCGAGAGACACTAAAAGTCCATCAGCATGGAGCTTCTTCATGCGCTTGACACCAATGTGACCAAGGCGGCAGTGCCACAAGTATGTGGGACTATCGTTATCAACTTTACATCTTTTGGTATTCACGCTATGAATATGTGTAACACTACGTTCGAGATTCATTAAGAATCAACCATTGACCATCGGGGCATGACCATAAAACATATCTCTCATATAAATAGAACAACCATTATTCTCGGATTTAAATGAGTAGCCATCTCGTATTAAACGAGATCCAGATACAATGTTCATGCTCAAACTTGGCACCAAATAACAATTATTAAGGTTCAAAACTAATCCCGTAGGTAAATGTAGAGGTAGCGTGCCGACGGCGATCACATCGACCCTGGAACCATTCCCGACGTGCATCGTCACCTCGTCCTTCGCCAGTCTCTGCTTATTCCGCAGCTCATGCTGTGAGTTACAAATATGAGCAACGGCACTGGTATCAAATACCCAGGAGTTACTACGAGTACTGGTAAGGTACACATCAATTACATGTATATCAAATATACCTTTAGTATTGCCAGCCTTCTTATCCGCTAAGTATTTGGGGCAGTTCCGCTTCCAGTGACCCTTCCCCTTGCAATAAAAGCACTCAGTCTCAGGCTTGGGTCCATTCTTTGACTTCTTCCCGGTAACTGGCTTACCAGGCGCGGCAACCTCCTAGCCGTCCTTCTTGAAGTTCTTCTTACCCTTGCCCTTCTTGAACTTAGTGGTCATATTGACCATCAACACTTGATGTTCTTTCTTGATTTCATCCTCTGCTGACTTCAGCATAGAAAATACTTCAGGAATGGTCTTTACCATCCCCTGCATATTGTAGTTCATCACAAAGCTCTTGTAGCTTGGTGGGAGCGACTGAAGGATTCTGTCAATGACCGCCTCATCAGGGAGGTTAATATTCAGCTGGGTCATACGGTTGTGCAACCCAGACATCTTGAGTATGTGCTCACTGACAGAACTATTTTCCTCCATCTTATAACTATAGAACTTGTCGGAGATGTCATATCTCTCGACCCGGGCGTGAGCTTGGAAAACTAGTTTCAGCTCCTCGAACATCTCATATGCTCCGTGATGCTCAAAACGCTTTTGGAGCCCCGGTTCTAAGCTGTAAATCATGCCGCACTGAACGAGGGAGTAATCATCAGCACGTGTCTGCCAAACGTTCAAATCGTCTTGCAGTGCTGGGAGAGCAGGTGGGTCACCTAACGGTGCTTCAAGGACATATGCTTTCTTGGCAGCTATGAGGATGATCCTAAGGTTCTGGACCCAGTCTGTATAGTTGCTGCCATCATCTTTCAGCTTGGTTTTCTCTAGGAACGTGTTGAAGTTCATGTTGACATGAGCGTTGGCCATTTGATCTACAAGACATATTTTGCAAAGATTTTAGACTAAGTTCATGATAATTAAGTTCATCTAATCAAATTATTTAATGAACTCCCACTCAGATTTGACATCCCCTTAGTCATCTAAGTGTTACACGATCCGAGTCGACTAGGCCGTGTCCGATCATCACGTGAGACGGACTAGTCATCGTCGGTGAACATTCTCATGTTGATCGTATCTTCCATACGACTCGTGTTCGACCTTTCGGTCTCCGTGTTCCGAGGCCATGTTTGTACATGCTAGGCTCGTCAAGTTAACCCTAAGTGTTTTGCATGTGTAAAACTGTCTTACACCCGTTGTATGTGAACGTAAGGATCTATCACACCCGATCATCACGTGGTGCTTCGAAACAACGAACTTTAGCAACGGTGCACAATTAGGGGAGAACACTTCTTGAAATTGTTGTAAGGGATCATCTTATTTACTACCGTCGTTCTAAGTAAACAAGATGCATAAAACATAATAAACATCACATGCAATTATATAAAGTAGTGACATGATATGGCCCATATCATATAGCTCCTTTGATCTTCATCTTCGGGGCTCCATGATCATCTTGTCACCGGCATGACACCATGATCTCCATCATCGTGTCTTCATGAAGTTGTCACGCCAACGACTACTTCTACTTCTATGACTAACGCATTTAGCAATAAAGTAAAGTAGTTTACATGGCGTTCTTCAATGACACGCAGGTCATACAAAAAAATAAAGACAACTCCTATGGCTCCTGCCGGTTGTCATACTCATCGACATGCAAGTCGTGATTCCTATTACAAGAACATGATCTCATACATCACAATATATCATTCATCATTCATCACAACTTCTGGTCATATCACATCACATGACAATTGCTGCAGAAACAAGTTAAACATCCTCTAATTGTTGTTGCATCTTTTACGTGGCTGCAATTGGGTTCTAGCAAGAACGTTTTCTTACCTACGAATAACCACAACGTGATTTTGTCAACTTCTATTTACCCTTCATAAGGACCCTTTTCATCGAATCCGCTCCAACTAAAGTAGGAGAGACAGACACCCGCCAGCCACCTTATGCAACTAGTGCATGTCAGTCGGTGGAACCGGACTCACGTAAGCGTACGTGTAAGGTTGGTCCGGGCCGCTTCATCCCACAATACCGCTGAAGCAAGATAAGACTAGTAGCGGCAAGCAAGTTGACAAGATCTACGCCCACAACAAAATTGTGTTCTACTCGTGCAATAGAGAACTATGCATAGACCTAGCTCATGATGCCACTTTTGGGGAACGTTGCAGAAAATTAAAAATTTTCCTACGGTTTCACCAAGATCCATCTATGAGTTCATCTAGCAACGAGTCATGGGAGAGTGATTGCATCTACATACCACTTGTAGATCACGTGCGGAAGCGTTCAATGGAACGGGGTTGATGGAGTCGTACTCGCCGTGATTCAGATCACCGATGACCTAGTGCCGAACGGACAGCACCTCCGCGTTCAACACACGTATGGAGCGAATGACGTCTCCTCCTTCTTGATCCAGCAAGGGGGAAGGAGAGGTTGATGAAGATCCAGCAGCACGACGGCGTGGTGATGGATGCAGCAGAACTCCGGCAGGGCTTCGCTAAGCAACTACGGGAGGAGGAGGAGGTGTTGCAGGGAGGAGGGAGGCGCCAGGGCTTATAGGTGCGGCCACCCCTCCCTCCCCTCCCTTTATATAGGCGCAAGAGAGGGGGGAGGGCGCAGCCTTGCCCCTTCCTCCAATGAAGGGGTGCGTCCAAGAGGGGGGAGGAGTCCATCCTCCCCAAGGCACCTCGGAGGTGCCTTCCCCTCTTTGGACTCTCCCCTCTCCAAGTCTTCTTGGTGCATGGGCCTCTTGGGGCTGGTGTCCTTGGCCCATATAGGCCAAGGCGCACCCCCTACAGCCCATGTGGCCCCCCGGGGCAGGTGGAC
>NC_041391.1:679139442-679142062 GCF_002162155.2 Triticum dicoccoides
CCCGGTACAATACCGATAAAGTGTGAAACTTTTTCGGCGACCAAAATAAGACTTCCTATATATAAATCTTTACCTCCGGACCATTCCGGAACTCCTGTGACGTCCGGGATCTCATCCGGGACTCTGAACAACATTCGGTTTGCTGCATACTCATATTCATACAACCCTAGCGTCACCGAACCTTAAGTGTGTAGACCCTACAGGTTCGGGAGACACGTAGACATGACCGAGACGGTTCTCGGGCAATAACCAATAGCAGGATCTGGATACCCATGTTGGCTCCCACATGCTCCTCGATGATGTCATCGGATGAACCACGATGTCGAGGATTCGATCAAACCCCGTATACAATTCCCTTTGTCAATCGGTACGTTACATGCCCGAGACTCGATCGTCGGTATCCCAATACCTCGTTCAGTCTCGTTACCGGTAAGTCACTTTACTCGTACCGTAATGCATGATTCCATGACCAAACACTTGGTCACTTTGAGCTCATTGTGATGATGCATTACCGAGTGGGCCCAGAGATACCTCTTCGTCATACGGAGTGACAAATCCCAGTCTCGATCCGTGTCAACCCAACAGACACTTTCAGAGATACCTGTAGTGCACCTTTATAGTCACCCAGTTACGTTGTGACGTTTGGTACACCCAAAGCACTCCTACGGTATCCGGGAGTTACACGATCTCATGGTCTAAGGAAAAGATACTTGACATTGGAAAAGCTCTAGCAAAACGAACTACACGATCTTGTGCTATGCTTAGGATTGGGTCTTGTCCATCACATCATTCTCCTAATAATGTGATCCCGTTGTCAATGACATCTAATGTCCATAGTCAGGAAACCATGACTATCTGTTGACCAACGAGCCTTCGGGCAGCGGAGCTGGACAGTCAATCTGCTCCGCTCTGTCCAATCTTGAAATGATCGATAGGGAGATTTAGATGCCTTCCTCCAATATGCGAGTAAAGGGTACACCTTGAAAACATGAAAGGACTTACCAGATTTGCAGGGTGAGTTAGGTCGTGCCCGCGGTCCTCGTCTGTGGTCGGAGGCACCTCATTGGCCTTGAAGAGTAGCTTCCATATATCTCCATGCATTGTGCCGAAGAGCTCTAATAGGGTCTGGTGCTTGGCCGGGTCATACTCCCACAGATAGCAAGTCCGGCGTTGGCATGGAAGAATCTGGCGGACGAGCATAACCTGGACTACGTTGACGAGCTTGACTTTCTTGATTATCATACTCTGGACGTGCGTCTGGAGCGCTGTCAGCTCATCCGGGGAACCCCAGGTCAGGCCCTTCTCTTGCCAGGAGGTGAGCCGCATTGGAATGCCGGATCGGAACGCGGGGGCCGCCGCCCAGTTGGTGTCGCGCGGCTCGGTGATGTGGAACCACCCCGATTGCAACCCTTTCACAGTCTCCACAAAGGAGCCTTCAGGCCAGGTGACAATGGGCATCTTGCCCACCATGGCGCCCCCGCACTCAGCTTGTTGGCCGCTCACCACCTTGGGCTTCACATTGAAAGTCTTCAGCCATAAGCCGAAGTGAGGTGGGATGCGGAGGAAGGCCTCGCACACGACAATAAATGCTGAGATGTTGAGGATAGAGTTGGGGGCCAAATCATGGAAGTCCAGCCCAAAGTAAAACATCAGTCCGCGGACAAATGGGTGGAGAGGGAATCCCAGCCCGGGGACGAAGTGTGTGAGGAACACAACCCTCTCATGGGGCTCTGGAGTAGGGACGATCTATCCCTTGGCTGGAAGTCGGTGAAAGATCTCTCGAGCCAGGTACCCGGCTTCCCGGAGCTCCTTGATGTCCTTCTTCTTGACGGAGGAGGCCATCCACTTGCCTCCAGCTCCGAATTCGGACATGATTGGAGTGCTTTTTTGGGCGGAGAAGGAGAGAGCTTGGGCGCTGGAGCTCGAGAATGGATGAGCAGAGGAAGGAGAAGGCGTGGGTGAACGAGGATGAATACTTATCCCTTTATAAAGGCAGTAAAAGTTATGCGCCTCCCTACTCGCCTTAAAATCTGCCTATTCCCAAGCACCGTGCAAATGACACGGTTGGGTTACCCATGCCCGTATTGATGAGAATCCCATGATAAGGGGACACGATCTCTGCTTTGACAAGACGTGCCAGTGATACCGCACCTCGAAATACGGAGTGGCAGGCTAAAAACGGTTCGAATAAGGACCAGGCAGTGGCGTGATGTCACGCTACAAAAAGTTGTCATCGGATTGGACTCGTGAAATACTATACTCTCTACGGTTGTGTGTGGTACTTGTTTTGCAGAGCCGGACATGTTTTCTATGTTCGGAAGACTATGTTGGAGTATTTGGAGAAGGAACCCGCCTTGCAATGCCGAAGACAATCTGCGCGCCGGACTCATCGTCATTGAAGCCTGGTTCAGGCGCTACTGAGGGAGTCCTGGACTAAGGGGTCCTCGGACAGCCGGACTATATACTTTAGCCGGACTGTTGGGCTATGAAGATACAAGATAGAAGACTTCGTACCGTGTACGTATGGGGCTCTCCTTTGCGTGGAAGGCAAGCTTGGCGATTTGGATATGTAGATTCATTTCTCTGTAACCGAATTTGTAAAACTCTAGTCCCCCCCCCC
>NC_041391.1:679142284-679220554 GCF_002162155.2 Triticum dicoccoides
TATAAACCAGAGGGTTTAGACTTCTAGGGTTTAACCACAACCATCATAACCTCATAGTCTAGACTTCTAGGGTTTAGCCATTACGATCTCGTGGTAGATCAACTCTTGTAATACTCATATTCATCAAGATCAATCAAGCAGGAAGTAGGGTATTACCTCCATAGAGAGGGCCCGAACCTGGGTAAACATTGTGTCCCCCGCCTCCTGTTACCATTAGCCTTAGATGCACAGTTCGGGACCCCCTACCCGAGATCCGCCGGTTTTGACACCGACAGGAGGACTTAAGTCCAAACCCTGACCCAATCTGGGATCCGGAGTTTGAGAAACTTCCGAGCTTAACAGTCTGGGCTCCTGGATATCAACCAATTTTCCAGGACCACAGTCCGACTCTAGGTTCGGAGTATGGGGCACGTCTTCCCACGGGCGGGTATCAGGCTCTATGAGCTCGGAAATCCGAACATAGTTTGTCCTCAATATAGAGGACGAGTTGTCGTATTGCTCCTCCACTACCGCTATCTGATGGGTGATCGGCGGAGATTGAATTTCTCTCTGATCGGGTTTAAGCCCGACCCGATCGTAGTCCGTAGCGACTCCCAAGGCGGTGATGCGATCCAGGAATTTGTTTAAAGACGACAACTCTGTCAGATCCATCTGTTCGGAGTATTCTGAGCTGACGCAGAGGCGATTTTCGATGACCCGAGAAGTCATTGTCAGCCCGACGGCCGAACGGGCGGTCATAGTGAAGCCGCCTACCCGGAGGGTTTGGCCTGAGGCCAGGGCTCCTCCGGAGGTTATGTTGTCCTTGATAACAAGGCGAGCCATCAAGCCTATCTTCGACGTCACAGCGGAACTCTCAATGAAAACACCAATGTCGGAGTCAAAAGCGGCGGATCTCGGGTAGGGGGTCCCGAACTGTGCGTCTTAGGTCGATGGTAACAGGAGACGGGGGACACGATGTTTTACCCAGGTTCGTGCCCTCTCTATGGAGGTAATACCCTACTTCCTGCTTGATTGATCTTGATGAATATGAGTATTAGAAGAGTTGATCTACCACGAGATCGTAATGGCTAAAACCCTAGAAGTCTAGCCTATGACATTATGATTGTCCCCTATGGACTAAACCCTCCGGTTTATATAGACACCGGAGGGGGCTAGGGTTGTACAAAGTCGGTTACAGAAAAAGGAATCTACATATCCGAATCGCAAAGCTTGCCTTCCACGCAAAGGAGAGTCCCATTCAGACACGGAAAGAAGTCTTTTGTCTTGTATCTTCATAGCCCAACAGTCCGGCCCATGTATGCAGTCCGGCTGTCTGAGGACCCCTTAATCCTGGACTCCCTCAGCCGCCAGTTGCCTGGCTTTGACATTGCGGCCAACAACCTTGCGTTGAAGCACAACCTTGCCCCACAGGTTCGCGAGATTGATCACGCCCGATCTTCACCAAATAAATGAGATGAAGACATGAGTTGTAACAACACGTTTGGTAACCTTTGATGCAGGGACTAGGAGTGTGTACAAGGGAGCTCATCTAGACATTAAGCATGGAAAATACTCCCTCCGTCCCAAAATAAGTGTCTCAATCTTAATACAACTTTGTACTAAAGTTTATACAAAATTAAGACACTAATTTTGGGACGGAGAGAGTACACTTTAACTGCCATTTCCTTCTCAGAAATTTGTGCCGGAAATTTCTCAATTACCTTCATTGCCATGGCTCACCCTTTGTGCGCCTCTAGCCACCCTCAGGTTTTGCTCCCCTTTTCGTGGTAGGGATGCGCTGCTGGGGTTCCATGTTGGTTGTGTTTTGGTGGCACAAAAGATCCCATTAGTTTTCACCAAAGTTGTTCCAAGCAAAAAAAAAGGGTAGATAAGATTTTTGGTGACCTTGTTAGAAAGATGTTTGCATGGCTTCTGCAGGCCAAGATCTCCATGGCCATACTTTTAGCATCACATGTCAACATGGCCCGGCCCAAGCTGCAGGCAGTGGCAGACCTAGCCCAGTGGGCTAGGGTGGGGCCAACAATGAAAATGTTGATAAAATTTATTTATCTATTTATAGTTGTTATATTATTATTTTTCTATGAGATAAAGGTAATTGAGAAATTTCCGGGCCGGTCATGACCCACCCTGACCGCCCTCTAGCTCCACCACTGGCTGCAAGCGATAATGACTACTAAAAGCACAAGTGATAGCCAACGTAACCAGCACCAATGTTCCTGTTTTTGGATGAATTTTCCCTGAAAGAACTTGTGCTCTAGATAAGCCTTCTGCACCAAGCGCCCAACTTGATAAGCTAACAACAAATAATTACAATCAAGGATAAACCTTCTACAAGGGACGTGATTATATTGATGGCCATATGCAACGAGCTGTTGGCCGGCTAGAGGTGGAAAGCTACCTAACATAACTTAAACCATGGCTCCTAACTAATGCACATCGAGTTAATCGCTGTTAAAAAACTGAAAATTTACAGCTGATTGAGCCATTGTTATCGTTTACTCACCAGATGGTGATGATGACCCGGTGGCCTCGGTAAAGTCGACCAAGCAATTGATTACTGTGAGGAAAACCGGCCGATTATTGTAGGAGATGTACGCGTGTGCCTGGTTGCATTCATCGATTGTATACATTACTCGTAGAACATTCTAGTCTTCCATGGCGATAACTCATCAAGTACTACTGCTAATACCACTCTGGGCTAAGTCAGACAAAGCATATAGGTCAGTGATTGATACCCTACGCTTATCTCAAGAGATATTTCTGCAGGTGGTGTTGAAATAAGCTTCTTCGACCTCTACCTTATTAAACAGCCAAGAGATAATGATGCATGCAGTATCATCTGCTAAGTAATTAAGTCATATGTCCCAATCGTGTAAAGTGCCCTCTGACGTTAGGAGTCCTATGTTTTGGCTAAGCATGTACCAAATATTAAAACTAATCAAGTCACTGATTGACAAAGACATAGCACTGATCTAGGCTTATCAAGGTATCTAATTTAGCTTGCACCATCAAAGTGCAGCCAATTGCATATATAGGGTCCGAGAAAATTGAGCGGCTCTTTGTTGAACTTACGGCCTACCCTCTGTTCCTCACCCAAATCTGTCCCTCACAATGATATTGAGACCAGAGGGTAGAGACCAATATATATAGAGTTATTCCGGTTTAGTTTAAACCGTATATAGATAAGTTTCCAGACAATCAATCTGTTTAAACAAAGACTTCAGATTAGCACAACCAACCACGATTGTTAGTAACCAAATAGGAGTCTCAACTTAATCTGCAACAAGATCTCATCACGCATGTGTGAGTCATACACCGGATTTGAATAAATTCCCATTCAAATCCGCAGGCTCTTAATCAATCCATATTGCCATTCCTATCATGCTATCATGCTGTACCAGGGTTATATAAACAATGTTTAATTTCCAGTACACACACGTACTGTACTTCCAGCATGAAAGTATCTGTTTACTCGGACTAAGTTTTCATGTATATTATGCTTTCAATTCCACATCAACAATTTCCAGGAGATAAAAAGAGCAGTAATATAAATGTTCTAAGCCACACAGAAATATACTGAATGTTCCAACACTATTCCCCTCAAGACGTTTTTTGGTACTAGCTCATGGTTGATTCTTCTGTAGAACAGATAAGTGACACTGTCGCCCACATGAAACGGGCCTTCGCTAACAAAGGACGACATGCATGATCTGATTGTCATATACTTTTTTTTTTGCATGGCAATACGTGTCTCATTATATCATAAGGATCATAGTACAAGGCACGTACAAACCGACCTGGCAAAACTGAAAAGACAGCAAATCGCTAACCTTTTCACAAAGGAACAACAGCCAAGAAGTAAAATTACAATCAAGACCGAAGAAACCTTTGAACTTGACACCAACGCCCGTCACCTGCCTCTGGAACCACCATAGCAGCCACCAAAGGAAAAAAAATGACGAATCAACTTCACACCCGAGCTCGAAGCGGCTCCATCGCAGATATGCAGCTTTGCGGACCTCCAAGGTGGCTCACCAAAAGCGAAACCATTACCGTTGAACGAATCAGACCGGGGCAACACCCCAGACACGCCATCGAACTCTAGATCTGGCACCCCCACACGACTAAGACACCGGAGGAGAAAACCACACATGCCATCCACGAACCACAATCCCAGCACACGATCAACCATCTTCCAGATGCCGCCGATGCAGACCACAATCTGCATCCGCTCCTGGCTACCTCCTAAGCTCCGCGCCGGTGCTGGAGCAAACGCCATCGCAATGGCGGGGCCCGAGGACACAGGTCCACCACGAGGATGTCGCCGCCGCCACGCTATCCTTACTTGAACAGATTGATTTCCAAATCCATCCCCAACAATAGAACTGATCGCCTCGTCGGAGTAGGATCTGAAGAAACTTTATTCAGCGCCGACATCGCCGCCGCCGAAGCAAAGACGATGAACAACCTAAAAATCTAAACTACTAGAGTAAAAACCGATCCACACGTGTGAATCCGGCGACCCCCCTCACCACCGACGACCGAGGCCGCCGGAGGGCGGCGGCGTGGGAAACTCCTGGCGACAAGGTCGCCTTTTCTTTCTTCTAGCGGAGGAAAGAAAAGCGATCTGGAACAAATACTACTCCACATGATTTTCAGGCAAGCAATAAGCCAATAATGTAGTGCCTACACGGTACAGTACTGCACAAAATATAACAAAAGAAAAAAAAGTTAGGCACACACTAAAGGCTCTCCGACGGAGTCCGACAAGAGAAGCGGCCATTCTGCTGGCTGAGTCATGGCGGATCCACGCGTGCATGTACTCGACCACGCAATCGCAATCACGCTGCCGGAATTAGGCATGTTGGCGTCCTGGATAAAAGAAATGTGTGCAGGGTAGCCGTATGATATTTTGGCAAGAAAAGAAAACATGCTGGGCCTGAGCTATGAGGCGATTGGGTGAGCGAACTCCTCCCTCCAATGGAGGGCAAAAGTAGGCTCTGCTTGCTGACAGAGTTGCATAATAAGCTCAGCTCTTGCGTGCGCTCCTGACTGCAGAAACGGAACCGGGCAATAATACAGGATCCCAGATCCGATCCAACGCACACTGCTGGATGAAGAATGTATCACAGTGTAGGATGCGCTCAAGCTTACTGCTCGACCATGAGTTTTTTGCCAGTCAGATATTCAGAACACATAGCGCACATCGTCAACCTGCCGCAGTTTGGCTTATCCTGATTGTCCATTTCGGTCGGGGGACATGACCTAGCTAATTAGTACTCCCTCCGTTCCTAAATATAAGTCTTTCTAGAGATTTCACTAAAGACTACATACGGAGCAAAATGAGCAAACCTACACTCTAAAGTGCGTCTACATACATCCATATGTAGTTTTCATTGAAATCTTTAGAAAGACTTACATTTAGGAACGGAAGGAGTAGTAATTAGAAACGCGAGTAAACAATTGCGTGATGCTCACGAGGCATGTAATTTATAGATACTCGATCTTTCTAGAAGAATTTAGAGAAACAAAATGTAAAACTCGATACCCGCAGGGGCGGATGGTCCTAGCTACGAACGGATGCATGTGAAAATTTGATCCGGATTCACCTGTCGGCCTGTCGCTAGCTCGCGCAATTATGTTAATCTAGACACGCTCGGCCGCAATCCTGGCGACAGGAACCGCGCGTCGTGGATGCTTAATTTCCTGGCGCCTCGCTGTGTCGCTGTTACGGCGTAGATCCGTATCGTCGGACCCAATTAAAAATCTATACAAGTACTATGGATCAATATTCTGCTAAGTAAACTAGGTGCGCTGTCTCTGCCTGCGTCGACGCGAAAGAGAGAGCTAGCTGGTGATCTAAATAGTGGTAGTTTTCTAGCTAGGTCGTCCTCGTACATGACTACATCCAAATAATGAGTCCTCGTTCGATGTGTCCTCAGCGCTATGCCAACCTTTGCACTGACTGTTCTTCGAGTGCCAAAGAAACTACTCAAGGAGATAGACAACTGCCGGCGTAGATTCCTCTGAAAACAAGATGAGGAGATCACAGGTGGCAGCTGCAAGGTCAATTGGTCAGTGGTGTGCACTCCTACAATGCAAGGAGGACTAAGGATCCTCGACCTTGAGCGTTTCAGCCACGCCCTTAGATTGCGGTGGCTCTGGATCTCCTGGACCAATCGGGAGCGGCCTTGGGTCGGCACGGAGCCACCATGCAACGACAGCGACAGGGCCCTCTTCACGGCAGTGACCACGGTCACCATCAGCCACGGTGCAACGACACTCTTCTGGCATTCCCCATGGATCGGGTCGAGCACCCTCGCCAGCTCCTACCCCCTCCTCTACTCGCACTCTAGGCGAAAAAACAGGACGGTGCGCGATGCCCTTACGGATGAAACGCGGATAAAGGACCTGCAACACGGGAATGTCCAGCCATTACTGCAGGAATTCATCCGGCCGCACCGCACGATCGCGTCGACCACCGCCGAGCTAACGGAGGGGTGCAGGGACCAGATCAGGTGGAATCTAGAGGCTAGGGGGCAATACTCGGCAAGTTCGGCTTATGCTGTGCAATTCCAAGGCAGAGTTCATGCTGATTGGCAGCAGTTGATCTGGGAAGCAAAGGTACCTGGGTGCATAAAGATATTCACCTGGTTCCTCCTGGAAAACCGCCTCTGGACTAGCGACAGGCTGCAGCGGCGCGGCTGGCCGAACAACTACTTCTGTCCATCGTGCGTTCGCAACCTGGAGACGGCGCACCACCTCATATGAAGCTGCCCACTAGCCCGAGAGGTTTGGAAAAGGGTGGCCGCAAGAAGGGGATGTCGACAGCTACACCCAAGGCACCACGTGCAAGGAGAAAGCGCCATTGTTACATTCCAACGGATGCCGGCAAGCACCCAGCCAGCACAAAGAAGGGCCAGCAATGCCACCATGCTCCTAACATATGCTGGGAAATTTGGCAAGAGCGGAACCGGTGTGTGTTCAGAGGAAAGACACCTTCTGTGAAAGACATCATCAAGGCCATTGAGCATTCCATTGAGTTTTGGCGGCAAGCTGGAGCAGTCCATTTAGCGAGACCCTTTTGGGATCCACCGTGAGAATTAGAACATGAGTTTTTTTTTCAAGGTTTACAGTGTTGTAACCAACACTGGTCCTAGGACCCTCACCTCATCCTTTGTATTTTTTCCCACTGCTTTCTGCTTATGAAATGAAATGCCAGCAGCATGCTGAATCTTTCAAAAAAAATTAAAAAATAATGATTAATGCGTTGCATGTGGGTGTATGTGGCTGGGATTAGGCTCGGTATATATCGAATCGATCGGTGGTCATTTCTGTGCTCTGTACAGTTGTCGTGTTGTTCGAATTTGCACCCCCACAGGATGCAGATATCGAAAAATATTTCCCTCACATGTAAGAATAGAATGTGGATTTCTTTAGATAACCCATGGCCAGCACGAACAGCAGTAAATAGAGTACGTACCGTTACGCCTCGGCCTGCTTTGACAGCCCGACCGTCTCCTAAAGTATACTCCCAAAGAGACTGTATAAGGAAGGTAGCCAGCCTCGCCGAGACGCCGACCGGCGACCACTTTCACATCCGACGCGTGCTAGCCGATCCGTCTGTTGCCGGTGCAGATGGGTAATCCAACGGCCAACCGAATGGCTTCACGGTCGAAACTTCCAGTTCCATCACACATGCACACGTACGCCCGCTCTCGCGCTGGCCGGTGGCTCCGCTGCGCTGGGCACGTCATGGTCGAGGTGCCTTCGTTGCCAAACCTAGCGGCTAGCTCCTCCATCCCGATTAAGGATACGGTGTCCAGTAGTTATAGATTGTATGATCTTGCTTCACTTGTGAGATTGTGACGGAGCAAGCATTTCCGATCGCATAGGTGAATCTCATGAGATCAGGCCACATCGAGCATGGGTCGGGCCTGGATTAGACCAGCTCAGCTCTACACGTACGATGCATGTTTTGGATGAAAAGGACTACCAAGATCTTCCTCTTTCGAAACGTATTAAGAAATTCTTCTAAATACCGCATCCATGAAGGGCGGAGTACTCGACCGGCTCCCGTGTCGCTCCCGCGAGCGGCTCGGGAGCAAACCCTAGCCGCCGCCAGCACCCCACCCACCCTCCCTTCCTCCCCACGCCGCCGCCAGCAGAGATCGCCGGCGAAGCCCGCACGGCTCGACGGCGGCGGGGCCCTTTTCCTCCTCCGCCCAGGGCTGGCTGGTGCAGGCCAGTAACATCGGGGGGAGCTCGAGCGGCGGCGCACGCTCGAGGCGGCGCTTCTGGCCGCCGAGGCCGCGCACGGAGGCGCACGGGGCTTCGGAGCGCGCGGATCTGGCGAGGAGCGACGCAGGCTGGCCGCGGCCGGTTCGCGAGCGCAGGGATCTGGCGCGGGCGTGGCGTGTGGTGGTTGCGGGCAGTTCGCGGGCGCGCGTGGTGACCGTGGTGGCTCAGCTGGGCAACGATGGTCGCCGTGTGCGCGACGTGGCTGCTTGGCTAGGCGGCTGCGGGTGGTGTTCGGCGGTGGACCTGGATCTGGCAGGTCTGCCGTGGGCTGGCGGTGCCCGTTGGCGATTGCTGGAGCAGGAAGGCTTCGCCCGTGGTTTGGACGCGGGGTGCAGGACCGGATCTAGTTTCCTGCAGGCCCGTCGACGAGGAGGCTTGCCGGTGGCTCTGCACAGCGTTGGCACGCTCGCTATGTGGGGGTGCACGGTCCAGTGGAGGTACGGGTCGGCCTCGGCTGGCTGCGTGGCAGTGGCTGCCCCGGGCAAATAGCCTGGCCGGTGCTAGCCGGCCGGCGGCGACGGCGCTCGTGGGCGTCGCTATCCTCCTTGGAGGCGTCGTCGGGAATCTTCATAGCCTCTAGTTCCGGATAAAGTTCTTCGGGTGAAAGCCTAGATCCTGCTGTAGGGTCGGGCGGTGGCGTCGTCTTCAACGTCGTCCCCCTCTTTAGGGCGCCGTCTTGAAGACCTCGATCCCATTAGTGCTTCCTACGGCTGGACGTGCACGGTGACTTCTGTGGCAACAATTACGGCAGTGAACAATGTCGGAGGCGTGGCCTTGGTCGTGGTAGTCGGCTCTTCTTCTCTGGCGTGTCCGTGGGTGTGCCTCGACCGCCTGTTGTTGTGAAGTCGAAGTCATGGTGGGGGGCCGGTGGTATACGATGATGCGTGACAGATGGCTCGTTCGGTGATCCTCCGTGACGCCACCCTTGCATGTTTCCTTAGTAGTTCTTCGTCGGAGTTGAAGCTGCGCTGTCTAGTATGGATTGTATGGAGTGTTGTACTGCAGCTATTAGGGTTGTTGTTTCTTTTCTTTTCTTTTTTTCTTTCTTTAATATTTGGATATGGTCCTAGGACCTTCACCATCTTGTTGTTTCCCGCTGCTTTCTGCTATTATCAATGAAATGCCAGCGATGTTGGATCTTTCAAAAAAAATACCGCATCCATTGCATGTCGCATCTCAGATTGAATCGCATACCCTTGCACTAATCTGGCCCGTCATTTTCAAGGTTTTGTTCTCATTTATCGCCATACAGATCATAGGGAACTTATGAATATTGGGTGCAACCGATGAAAGATGATCGCACTGGGTACTTACAACTGGTTTGGATAACCGTTCAACAATAGGATAGGATAGGTGTCTAGTCATCTTACCCTATTTTTGCCGGTTATGATAATTTTGTGTTTTATTATTGGTTTTTGCATTACTGTTTGAGACCTTATTTTATACTGGATGTTAGACAATATAGTTGTGTGCATCAAAAGATGCAGAGACAGGGGCTTTCCTTCTTTTCGAAAAAAAAGAAAAAGCTAACGAGCTCGGGCACGATAGCTGTTCTGTATCCAAACGACAAGGTTTGGCCAGAGAAAAAAAACAAATCACTGGCTATGTAGTCCCCGCCCAAGCCAGCTGTCGCGACCGGCCGGCGCCACGCACCCCCTCCCACCACGCAGCCGTTGCGCGCGGCGTCCAGGACGTGTCTCCGACCGGGCGTGTGGTGCTGGCTGGCCCCGTTCATGCCGTCCGGAACGATGAACCCGCGGGCCTAGCAAGCATTTTGCGGCCGGCCATGATCTGAACAGTGTTCCCTTAGTTTAGAAAAAACACTAGATCTGTCCTTTGCTGCGTCGTCAGTAGTTGTGTGGTAGAATATATGCCGATATACGCCTGCGTATGCATGTGGCCAGGGTCTGGTGCAGCAGCACACGGCTGTAATTAAGCCCGAGTAAATATATTTTGCGACGATTACTCTAGCCATTAACCGACGCATGTTCCGAGGCCCCGCTTGTCGATCACGATCTTTCCACATCCGGTGAAAATACACCCACCGGAGCGCAAAAGACAGGAGCGCGTGCCGCCTGTTGAGTATAACGTTTATTAGGAAAGACGAGATAGACTAGGATTCGTTCTATCTTGTCTTGTACTCCAAATAGATCATTGTATTTCTATATATATATATGCCCACGAGGCTCAAGCAATACAACAAACTATTCCACCAAATCCCTTTCTCCCTTCCAACATGGTATCAGTCGCAAGTCGGTCCTAAACCCTAGCCGCCGCCGCTTCCGCACTTGTGTGCCGCCCCCGGGGCGGTCGGCCTCCATGACCGCCGCCGGGGGCCGTGCCACCCGTACCTAGGGTTCGTCCGCCGGCCGTGTTGGCCGGCTGCCCTAGAGAGTCTTTTTCCCGATCCTTTGATCCGGTGTTTTCTCTCTCGTCGGTCGTTTTGATCGGCGTCTACTTTTTGGTTTTCCGATCTTTTCTTGATCGGTTTGCGTCGGGCCGCAGCGCCGCCGCCCCGTGGTTCTTCTCCCGGCTGCACCGACCCGCGTCACCGCTGCGTCGCCCCTTCGGGCCGTAGTGCCGCGGCCCGCGGTCTACCGTCGCCCCGAGGCCGTCCGCTCCAGGCCGTCTTCGTGGCTGCACCGACCCTCGCGCTGCCGCTGCGTCGCCCCGTCGGGCCGTAGCGAGCATGGCACGCGGTCCACGCCGCCGTCTCGAGGTCGTCCACGCGGTTGCACCACCCCGCGCTCCGCCGCTGTGCCGCCCCTTCGAGCTGTAGCACCGCGGCCCGCGGCCCCTGCAACCGTCCCGAGGTCTTCCGTCGTCGCCCCGACCTGCCCGCCGCCGCTGCGTCACCCCTTCGGGCCGTAGCGCCGCGGCCCGCGGTCCACCGCCGTCCCCGCGCGTCGACTTCCTGTGGCATGCGCCGCACCACCTCCTTTGACGTGGGAACGCCACCGTCCGCGCCGGTCTTCGTCACGCTGTCGGGTTCTTCGCCTACTTCGAGCACCGCCGCCGCGCTCCTAACCTAGCCGCCGCCGCCGCCATCAGGTCGCCGCCGCCGCTCTTCTTTTGTAGCCGCCGCCGCTACCCCCGTAGCCGCCGCAGCCGCCCGTCCACCTCCTTCGTCTTCGTCCAGCACCAGCCCGTCGCCAGCGTCGTCGTCATCTACCCCGACCGCTTCATCTACTCCGACAACCGCGGGCGACATTGGCCCCGTGCCGATTGGCGCCGCAACCGTCGTCGAGTCCTTCTCTGCTGGCCTCTCCGACTTCTTCGACATGGCGTACAGCTCGTGCAGGTCCCTGTCTACGCATGCCCGGTGCTGGCAACACCGCCGCGTGCCTTCGTCCACGACGTGTCCCCGGGTCCGGCAAGCCTGGTGCGGCGCTTCGTCAACTTCGTCTTCGTCCGTCTACGCATGCCCGGTGCTAGCAACACTGACGCGTGCCTTCGTCTACGATGTGTTCCTGGGGTTGGCAACCCCGGCTCGACGCGTCGTCAAATATCATCTACTTCCTGGCGCACCACTACTTCGACACCACTGCGCCCACGACTAACTCGGCGCCTCCTTGCGCCCGCGGCTCCACGGCGACTTTCTCGACACCGGCTACCCCGACTCGACATCGACCACGGCATTCTTCGCACGGCTACCTCGACCACGGCTCCACCACCCACGCTCTCGGCTACCTCGACAAACGGCACAAAGGGCTATCGCCTTGCTTGAGCAACCTCGTCGGTTGCCACTCCAGCCACGACTCCGCGATGCGTCGACCGTTACGACCGTGGGGGGGTGTCCGTCAGCTTGCCTTCGGATTCTTCTCCAGTCTTACCGTCTGTGTCGCTACCGTTGTGACTGCGGGGGGATGTTGAGTATAATGTTTATTAGGAAAGACGAGATAGACTAGGATTTGTTCTGGCTTGTCTTGTACTCCAAGTAGATCATTGTACTCATATATATATGCCCACGAGGCTCAAGCAATACAACAAACTATTCCACCAAATCCCTCTCTCCCTTCCAACACCACCCAATGAAGAAGGCGAAAGTGAAACGAGGTGGTAGCGAAAGAGACGGCCACGTTCGACTACAATCAACGGACGCCAGACGCCAACAGCGATCGGAGCATCTTATCGCGGCGGAACCGGCCGGATCACATACACATCGCCGGCGGGCTCCACGAACTCTTCCTTCGCGCAGACTCCACGAACCAACATGGGCGCGAGTGAACGGATTCCACTCAGATGGACACTGCTGTTACGGCGACTGATGCCTCCGAGCGTTCAGAGGTCGGCCGCGTTTCAAGCAAAAGCTGGGGCGAGATCCCACGGCCGGCGGCTGGGCCCCCGTCGCTGCCGGCCGCTGGCGCGTCCTGGTCGTGCCAACTTGGCCATAGCTCTGAACGTTCCAAGGATAACTTCATTTTTTCTGGGCCGTCCTTTCAGTGTGCCAGAACCGGTTCACTCACATCAACATGGGAATGGGTCCTGCCACAACCGGCGAGCTGCACCTGCATTAAAGCAGGCCGCCTGTACCCGCCGGTCGACCGGCCTAACTTTCGGCCGGCCGCCCTCCCACCGTCTGATCGGTCGATTGTTCGACCGAGTCAAGGCACCTCTTTCTCAGCCATCCTTCTTCCTCTGCTCACCTCTACCCATTGTCGGCGTGCGCCGTCCGCCTCGTCAGCGGCTTGTGGACTTCGTTTCAGTTGCAGCTTTGGCGCCCTCCCATCACTGCCAGCTTGCCGCCCCTCGTCGAGCAGCCGCCAAGGTTGCAGCATACCGCAATTGGGTTCCACCTTCTGCCGTTAACGATTGTAGATCTCCCACCGGCAGCTTTGGACACACAGTTGCCATGGTTGCAACAACCCATTGTCATCGCCTCGCCGTCGTAGGCCTGCACCAACATGTTCCAGCAAAAAATCCGGCCGATCGCGCAAAAAGAATCGCCGGTACCAGCTAAAAAATGCATTGTAGTCGCTGGTTGCAACAAAAAAAAAGTTGTTGGTCCCATAAAAAAAATTGCCGCATGTCCAGCAAAAAATGTGTCGCCATTGTTGGTCACAGGAAAAAAAATCGACAGTACCAACAAAGAAATATCACTAGTTTTAGCAAAACGTTGTGGTCAATCGTAGCAAAAAAAAAATTGCCAGTCGCGTAAGAAAATACCACTGTTTCCAACGAAAAATGGCGTGGTCGCCGTCGGTCGCAGGAAAAAATTGACCCTGGTCCCAGCGAAAATCTCACCAGTTCCAGCACCTATTAGTGTGGTTGCAGCTTCTCGCCCGGCCGATACCAACATATATTCTGGCCGGTTGTAGCAACGCCCACCGGGGTCACTCACATCTCAGCATCCCGTCGCGTGAGCCAGCAACAATCATTCACCATGGTTCCAAGTTTGTAGCGCCCTTCGGCGCCCTATAGGTTGAGGAAACTCGTCGGTGTGGGCTGTAGGTGGAGGAAAAGGGTGGTCGGAGAGAGAAGAGGGGAGGGATAAAGGGTGGGAAGACACGTCCTGGAGGAAGGTCGTGTGGTCGTTCAATCGAGTTTGATCGAGTAGCCGGCCCGAGTTTCCGCCTACCGCCCGGAAGGAATCATTTTTCCATTAGAGCACACTGGGGTTTGGATCGACGTTGCAAAAATTAAGGCACATGCACGGCGTGCTCAGTAATATTGCATCAGTGTTTCTATAAGCGGGGTTGTTAAATCTCAGTCGACTGGGACCTGTCGAAGCCTTAGTTGATGTTATATTCGTTTGATTTTATATGAAGATCCGTGTAATTTTTCTTAAAATTTTCCGTTCCTTCTTTTTTATATGTTCTGTCACTTGATTGAGACTCTGTTAAGTGTCAGTATGAGATGTAGCCACCTTTGTAAAACGGTTTTGTGAGCAGAGAACTTACGAATCAGAGCGGTTCACACGGAAACAACCATATATTTCGATTCATTGGTGCAGAAATCGTTCGAATATACTACCTTCTTTGACCTGACTAATACTAGTAGCAAGACACTGGTCTGTAATGCAAGACATTGACAGGAACTTTGACACTGAAATTAGTACTGTATTCAAAGAAAGTTGGCCATCGCAGACCGATTCTAGTGTGCTGCTTCCCGGGCCCACAGCACAGACGCCCGCATGCTTAATTAACTCGGCCGGACTCCAGGTTCTCCACGCCCACAAAAACTACCAAACTGCCCCTACTCTCGCCCTTCCCGGCCTATAAATCGAGGCCTCCCGGGCAGCGGACCACCGGATCTCAACTGACAGACCAAAGCCACCACCCCTCCCGAGTCCTAACTGCTCCACCTCCCTCCTCCAATCTCTCATCATGTCGACGGCGGCTGCATCTAGGCCCAGCGGCCCTGTCCTTCTGAGCCCCTTTCCCAACTACCAATCCGCCTCGCTCTCCCGTGTCAAGCTCTCCGCCGCCGGCTCGCCGGTCAAGTCCGTCAGCGTCTCGTCTCCCCCCTCCTCTCCCACCGCCAAGGTCCGTCGGTCCTGCATGTGCTCCCCGACGAACCACCCGGGCTCGTTCCGCTGCAGCCTCCACAAGGAGGGCAAACAGGCGGCCCCCGCCGTCAGCAGCAGGCCCGCCTCTCCGCCTTCACCGCCGTCGAAGCGCACGGCGAGCCCGTTCGCGCAGCTCGTCCCCAGCGGCAGCGGTAGCGGCTGCTCTAAACGCTCGTACAGCGGGCTGGCGCAGCGCGTCCCCATGGGGAGCGGGCACTGGGCACGCAAGGCGCTCGTGCCGTCCCCCGCCGTGCAGCAGCAGCAGCACCGGAAGCGAGTGGTGGAGCGGTTCCACGCCGGGCCAAGCCGGCTCTCCGCCGCCGGCGGCCGCCAGTAAAAAAAACAACATCGTCGACATGCCATAGCGAAGATACGTACATACTGAACATACTGTACATAGGAAAGAAGTTCCCTGAATAATCCGGTCGCTGTATAGAAAGAAGATCGGTGGGGGTTAAGCCGGAGGGTTGGAGTTTTAAGACCCAATTCGACTCCGGGCTGATCAATTAGGTAGTTTTTAGCTGCACATAGAGTGGCTGTACATAGAGTGATCGTCTTCCTCCGAGCTCCGCTGCACATAGAGTGAGTTCGTCGTCTCTGCTCCACCTGTACATAGAGTGAGCTCTCATCCTCTCTGCCCGCTGTGTACAACTCCCCTTGTTTTTGGTCTTTTGGATATACATCAATACTAGATGAGTGACAAATTGGAGACACATACATGCATCTGATCTGTCCCGTGACAGGAGGCTTATCCGTCCTTGGATGATTTGTTTGCCGCAACAACTTTCTGCTTCCGTTTCTCTTTCTGCTTCTGGAGTATGATGCATCTCCCCTATTTCGGTCTCGGATAAGCTATGCAAGAGATGAGTGGCGTCTCGCCGTCGCTTGCTCCCGTCACGCGGGCGGCACCCGTGCCTCCGGCCGGAGCAGGCGACCAACTTGCAGCACGGGAGAAATCCCCCGATTCCGACGAGAGTTCCGCAAAGTTCCATGGCGCGCGCGGCTGATGAACCGAGGATTTTTCTTCGTCCTGCCCGTGTTATTTTTACTGCCTTTTTTATTAGATTCGTGGTATTTTACTGCTTCTTTGAGAGAAGTGGTATTTTACTGTTGGCGCGAGGGACGGCGGAGCGGTTGGGTTTGAGATTCCTCCCCTCCATCTCTTCAACTTGAGCAAGAAGAAGAAGATGATGTTGCGCGCACGTACGGGCAAAGAAAGAACTGAAATCAACCATTGGCGAGCCTCCGTTGGAACCCGGCCGTTTACGCATGCACACACGCTAGATGCGTTGAAGAGCTGACAGGCGAAAACCAAGTGGAGTCGCTGAGAGTGGAATTCATATAGTTTAATTAACGAACTCGTTGAATATCTGACGATCCAGTTGGTACGGCACTGCTACTGCCCCCAACAAACTCGTCAAAGATCAGACGGACACTTTGCTTGGCGACGGCGAGCAGGTCAACAGAACGCACGACCCGTCGGAATAACTCGACCGCGACATATATGCCCGCGCCCAGCACCGTCAGGGGCCGGACCCGGTCGCGCATGCGGACGCACAAATGGACTCGGCGCTCCCCAAGGAAGGAAGGTCGGCCTCTCTTGCCTGCTCACCGGGGCACGATCGGTCAGTCAATGCATAGCATAATCACCCGGGCTGAAACCTGGAGAAGTTCAGTGACGCCTGACCGGACCGGGCAGGCAACCAATGGGTACGTAGTAGTACGAGTACGTTTTTCCAATGTCCTCGGACGGATACGAGTTCCGTTGGTCCAGGTAGGACACGATCACACGACCGATGATAATAAGCCGGTGGAAAAAGCTCACCAAGTCAGCATTCTGGATAGAAGAAGCTCACCAAGTCAGCAAAGCGCATGTAAACGGCCTGCGCCGGAGGCAATGTATCAACAAAGAGAGCCCGAGGCCACAGAAGATGCTCTGATAAGATTTTGCTGGGAGATCGGGGGCCTGAAATTGACTTGGCAGTGGCGTGCATTGGCATGTCCCCGTCGTGGTCGCATTGACCTGTAAGATACTAGTAGTTCAGAGTTTGCAACACAACACAAAGTCCGTTTCCCTCGGGCACAGGGTATAGGACACAACAAGAAGCCAGTGACGATGACCAGATGTCATGGCTAACCTGTAGGCAGGGCAATGTCAAGGAAACTGATTTGTGGTACGAAATTCTGACTTCTTGCGTCTGAATCCTGACAAAAAATTGTTGTGATGGGATGTTGGAGCATCTGGTTAACCAGGATGTTTGAGGGCTGGTTATCACCAAATAAGAATGAAAGGAAGAGGATATCTACAAAACAGCCTGAAGGACCGGCTTTTTGAATTCAAGGTGATGCCCCAGCAACCTTTCAACAACTCATGAATAGTGTTTTTAAAGAGATATGTTGGAAAGGGGTATTGGTCTTTTTCGATGACATTCTAGTATACAGTTCTACCATGGTGGAGCATCTCAAGTTGCTAGAGGAAGTGTTCTGGCAGAACAAACTTTTTGTGGGTGAGCCAAATTTCATAAAGGAAATACATTATTTATGAAATTGGGGTATCTACCGATACAAACAAGGTAGAGGGCATGACAGCTTGGCCAGAACCAGCCAATGTCAGAGAACTCCGTGGGTTGCAGGGGTTATTACAGGAGGTTTGTACCGGGGTATGGAGCTATCGGGAGGCCTTTAACTGAGTTGTTAAAGAAAGGTGTGGAGAAGAAGCCAGAAAAGCATTTCTCCAGCTCAAAAGTTCTATGGTATGGTGATGCCTTTGAACGTTGGCTGGGAGAGCGGCTCGAAAGAGTTGGGACAGACTAGAAGCTTTGAAGTTTATGTTCTTTAAAAAGATAATAGCAATCTTGACTTACATCCGATCAAGATCCCCGTGAAGGAATGCTGATTGAACATCGAGCTGATAAAGAGGGAGTATCATACCCAAGATACTCCATTAAAGGAAAGGTATGCTTGTTTGGTTTCTTTGGTCCGAGAACACACACCATAAACTCTCGCAGTCGATGAGGAAACGTTAGTCAAACTACATTTCAGTAATCCGTCTGGCCTTAACCTCCACGCAAGGAGATCTTACGTATAGACCCATGATTAGGTAACTACTTCTTCTTTTATTCGGAGTATCCAATGGAAAGTGGGCCTCTATCTGCAGGTCATGGATACCTGGGCGCTAGAAATGTTACCGAACCAGGGTTAAGTGAGGCTGTTCAAACTTCACGGTCTTCACTATCGGATGTATATGAATAAAATCAGACATCAGTATCACAACCTAGCGTTATCCAGATCTTTCGTTGATCCAGGCGATTTTGGGAAGGACTCGGCATTCTCCCACAAAAGGCCAGGCCTTGAGTTTCTAGCCGACTCATATAAGTCAGGGTGTCAATTTTTTTAGGTGACGTATCTTTCTCTCTGATGTTCTCCGTGGTCTCAAAGGATGATCAGTCGGATAGCAACATTGGTAAATAAAAAGAAGAAGTTTACACGCCGGGTACATACTTCAGTGCCACTAATTAGCGACTTTTTTTTGCCCTTTACCTACACCATGTAGACCGGAGGATTACACAGAATCCCATTGGCGAGTTTCGGACAGCTAGGTTATTCAAGAAACTTGGAATACCAACTCCAATGCTTGGCTTGCTGAATCAGCATATGGATTACTTCATTTAATTTCTCGGCCTGAGCTCTTGTGATTGGTCCACTTGGCAGGTGGAGTGGATCCTTAGCAGGTTCATGTGTTCCTTGTTTACGTAGCTCTTCTGTTGGATCACGTAGCCCCTCCGTTGGATTACGTTGCTCTGCCCTTGGATTACTTGAGTCATTTCTGGGTTTACTTGGCTGCTCCGCAACATGTTGGTTACTTGATCCTTCGCTTTGTTTACTTGGGAGACCAATACTTATTGGTTGGGAAAATTACCTTCAAAGGAAAATGATCCTCCCACTGGACCGAAAAACCCATATATTCCCATGGGAATGGGTGGTGCTGAACAAGCAGGCAGGCCCAACGTTGTTTATCTTTACTGCAATCCTAGTTAGGTAAAAGGAATTCCGCAGCAGCAGGTACGTGATTAGTTACAACCAACAGAAAAACTTACTGAAATAATAGGGAATTTCCTCATCCAGTCTACTCCTAGGACTACATCATATGCTCCCAACTCCATGGCCAACAAATCAAACTTCAATCGATATCCTTGCACTCCCACTGTACACCAGAACACATCCCATACAATCGGCCCGAAGAGCATCAATGAGCAGGCCTACTAAATAGGCATAGAGATACATTAGCCGAGTTTGCTTACAACAACTGCTATCACTCTAGCATCGGAATGGCACCTTTCGAAGCACTCTACGGGAACCTTTGTCGTACCCCGATTTGTTGGGGTTGGCACGTACCGACCGACAGGGCCACAGAAGATGAAGGAGAGTGCCGAAAAGATTCCACTTATTCTAGATTAAAAGCAGTTCAGACCAGGTACGCCGACCACAATATTTGGAGTTTGCATGGATAAAGGAATGATAAGAGCTATGAGCAGTTTATTAAACTACACTACGGCTGATATATATAAGGATAAATCAACTAGAAAAAACAGTTGCCAAAGAAACCATTTGTTTAACCTTATTTGTTCGCGCTAGGCTAAAAAACTAGATAGAAGAACTAGAGGCCGCCAAGGTCTTCAACCATTAGCAGGTAGGATCCTTTGCTTACTACTTGAAGCAGAAACCTAGAAGAGGGATTCTTTCTATTCCAAAATCCATCTTCTTTCCTGTCCGCTTCATTCATTCCCTTACTAATAAATCCAATTCATCGCTAATGGCGGAACCTGCCTGTATGTACACTGCACAACTAACCGTTGCTTGGTAGGTTCGATCAGCTCTTCTCACCTTTCCGTCGACATCTACTAAGGCTTCAGCTTAAGTGGGTTCAGTCACCCCAAATCTGACTCGATCCAGGGTTATATATCATAAAGGGCTTCGACAAGGGGTTTGATTCGTTCTTTGAGCAAAAAGATAAGGTCGGAATACCGGAGTTCTTTCTTTTCTTCCAAGAACATAGATTCCTTCTTCAACCCAGGTCATGACCGAGGGCGGGTATCTCACTCGCATATCTAGAGCCCAGCATCTCTCCTGAACGACACCTTCTGCAGACTCTACTGGTGGTATTTCCCGAGGCGAGGGTAAATATGTGCATTCATATCGGTCAGGAAACGACAATGACTATTCTTCTTTCCGGGAAGCTATAGGCACCTCACAATTCTTATACGACATTAGTGGAAGCGAACATTCATAGCATTCATTGTCACCGATCATTGACAAAAGAAGAAAGAGAAGCCGTACGACAACTTAAGGAATCTTTAGATTTGGCGGCTATAGACTCAAAGGGCACAGACAGGCTGCTGGTACTTTTTTTAGCTAACTAAAGTCCAACTTCCTTTGCCGAAAGAGGATGAAACGGATCAGCCGATTCAACTTAGCATTACCCGACTCGTAACTTCAAGCACAACCATCCATCTCAATCCAAAATCTCTGATCGTCTGTGATCCAAACCCAAACTCTCCTCCGGTTTTGGATATATAGATAGTGCCTGCTCTCAAACCAACCAAGACAGCAGCAAGTTCCTATCGAGAACAAGACGACAGATCAATATGACCAATTTCTAGAATATCTCGGGTGAATACGTGAAAAAGTGTTGCTTAGCTCAGTGAAATGGAATAAGGAAGAGAAAGTGTAGTGTGATAAGGGAAGATGCAAGTCAATTTTGAGGTTTTCAAGCAAGGGCTGAGATAGATATACAAACCAGAAGAATTCACATCAGAACCCTTTCCTGCTTCCCCTTTTTACCCATCGGACTCGACTCACATTTTGATCTCCTACGCTTGCTTTCACAGTCCCCCTACGAGCAGCCCGGAATCAATGAAGGAGTTCATTCAGCACCGAGCCGAGCGAGCGTAGATTCAATATGTTGATTGTACCGAACAAAGGATTTGCCTTATCACGAAAGCCACATTCGTTTCGTTTGAGGAAGTCACACGTCCTGTTCCCTATAAATAAGGAGATTCATTCTTTTTTTCCAGAAATCCCCTCTTCTTCCTCCTCAAGCCCCTATCACAAGACCAAGCGGATCTCATCCTGCAGAAGACTCAGAGCGGATCTATCTAATGGCATGGCTGGTTGTCGGATGTGATCTATTCTCGTGTCACATCGCTTTCTTTCTTCTCCCTCCATTTTCTTCACTACTACCGCTTCTACACATAAATCAAAGAAGCATTGTGGAATAGTGGCATTTCGTTAATGGCTAAAATGTTCTTAGTGAAAGGGTTGCCGCAAAACCGGCAAACTCAGAGCGGTCTCTGAAAGTGAATAGGAGTATAGCGGCATCATCCAAGCCAAACACGTCTCCTCAGTCAAGGGTCTTCTCGCGCAAATAAGATCAAAAACATAGCAACTGATTTCGCTTAATGCATGTCACCCGCCCGCTCTCAATACAACAAGTGACTCTCTCTCACAAGACAGAGAAAGATTACCGATTCATCCAATCCAATTTGATCAGAAGTGAGTTCATTGTTGTTGTATAGCGAAACCTTTCCTTGACAAAACCATTCTCAGCTAATAGAAGCCGAGCTATATATCCAGATCAGGGTTGAACGAAGCGAATGGAAAAGCCAAAGAAAACATAAATCCATTGCGATTAGAAACCAGTGACTCTACAGCCAGGGCTCGATGGCGATGTAAGATAGAAAGAATGGGGAGTTAGGGCTTCGGTTTCCTCTGTAGCCAGTTTCAATTTCAAATCATTTGCCGACATGCGGACTCACTTCTCTTTTATGGGATGACTTTTATTATCCAAGTTGTCTATTTACGTGGGTGAATCAAGTACAACAAGTCGGGTCAGAGCTTGTGGTAGAAGATTGGGCTCTGCTACACAGATCCACTCAACTAGGAAAGAAGTATGCATTGCTGACTGACTGTTTGAACGATCCTAGTTACTAGTAGCTAATCAAGTCAGAGTAGGGTGGCCGAGAAGCTTCTTGCCGGTGCCCCCAAAAGCAAAGCACATACTCTATTCACCCACGCGTTTTCCACCTACGGAGAAAGAAATCATCGAAATATACTCATCCCCTAAAAGGGAATCTGAAAACAGGACGAGAGTGGATAGGGTGACTAAGGAGGCCGTAAAAATTACCGGTTTCTGCACTAGACAAAGTCCGTTTCCCTCGGGCACAGGGTACCGGACTTGAAGACAGAACAATTAGCCAGTGACGGTGACCAGATGTCATGCCTAGCCTGTAGGCAGGGTAATGTCAAGCGAATTGATTTGTGGTACGAAATTCTGACCTCGTGCGTCTGAATCCTGAAAAAAATGTTTCGGAAATAGCTGAATGTTTCATGGCCTAAGTCTCGAACGAATGGTTAGCAAGCAACAGATATGTACACACGCCAGATGCGTTGCACAGCTAACAGGCGAAAACCAAGTGGAGTTGGTGAGAGTGGAGTACTCCTTCTAGTTTAATCAACGAACTCGTTGAATATCTTGACGAGTTGGTACTGCAGGAAAATGCTACTGTCCACAACAAACTCGTCGAACATCAGACGGGCATCCGCTAACCAGAAGAAGCTCCGGAACGTCAGCGTCGACGGCGGCCGAGCAGGTCAACGGAACGATCGCTGACACATATGCGCGCGCCAAGCACCGTCGGAGACCGGACTCGATCGGCGCTCCTGAAGGTCGGTCTTCTCTTTGCCCAAGCACCGGGGCACAATCGGGTCAGCACAGCAGTGCACAGTCACTCGGGATGGAGTTATTCTCTGGAGAAGTTCAGTGCCGCCTAAGCTGGACAATCTGTGGTACAAGTTCTTGGGAGCGCGCGTGAACGACTGATGGTGAAAGCGGGAGGGGAAGATTCGATTTGTTGTGAATTATTGATGGTTTTGTTCTTTCTTTGCAGATGCTGTGGTAAGATCTTGTTGGGCGATCGGGGGCTGGAAATTGACTTCGCAGTGGTGTTCACTGGCATGTCCCCGCCGTGCTCCGCTCGCTTTGACCTGTAAAATACTACTCCCTCCGTTTTTAAATATAAGTCTTTTTAGAGATTTCACTACAAACTACATACGGATGTATATAGACATATTTTAGAGTGTAGATTTATTCATTTTGCTTTGTATATAGTCCATAATAAAAGCTTTAAAAAGACTTACATTTAGTAACGAAGGGAGTAGTACCGGTTTCTGCACTAGCTCTGCTGCTCTAGTAGTTCAGAGTATGGCATCAGACTCGAAGACAGAACAATTATCCGGGCATAGGGATGATGACATGTAAGCGCATCTCTAGCCGACCACATAAAAATCTTTAGAGGGGTAAAAAAGTTAGTTTTTATTTTACGAGAAAATATCCAAACTATTCATCATCAATCATGATAGTATAACTAATACCAGAAATAATAAAAATTATATCCAGATTCATAGGCCACCTAGCGACGACTACAAGCAATGAATCGAGCCGAAGGTGCACCGCCATCTTCGCCCCTCCCTCATTGGAGCCGGCCAAAACTTGTTGTAGCAGATAGTCGGAAAGTCGTCATGCTAAGGCCCTAAGGCACCAGAACAGCAACCGCCGCCATTGAAGAGAAGTTTAGATCAAAAGGCTCCAACCTCTAGACACACAAATGCACACGAACAAAGACGAGATCCACGTGGATCCACCGAAGACAAACGTTGACGGAATCCCGCGAGATCCGCCAGAGACAAATCCCCACACACCCTCCGCCTCTGCCTCGTCTCTCTGAGTAGGACACAAACCATAAGAAAACTCACAAAAGTATCCAGAAATGAAGCCCTCCCGCAGGCAAGGGTCGGGATCCACCACGCCTCCATGACCCTAAGGCCACATGAGACAAGGTGGACCGACGTAGGCGTTGGCGCAGGCGAGAGGCGGGAGAAACCCTAGTAGTGGTTGGGTACGAGCACTCTTTCCCTGGCCATCGTTGGGGTACCATGCAAGACTAGTGCAACCAATGGTCCAGTTGCATTGATCAAGTGAACCATGCACCACCGAGCGGTGTGCCAGTCACCGAATATGTCCCTGTCATCGGGACCTCTTCAAACAAAGAAACAAGTTCGCCCACAAGCCCTTCACATTGTATCATTACTACAAAAGAGCTTGTGATCAATGAGAAATGTATTCGGAGAAAGGATGAGACAACTCCAAAGTGATCAAGGCTGAGCATACCTGTTGAGGATGATGACGAGGAGGATGAAGATGCTAGCAAGAGACCGGACGGAAACAAAATTGCAAAAGAGAGAAAGAGGAGAGGGGCATTGTTGGGATCTACGGTAGGGTGCATTGACTGTAAATTAAAATTTTCCTACGCGCAGAACAACAGGAACATGCTACGGGAGATGGATCACAGTTCGCTACCACTAGACGTGTAGTGCCGTGCAGCGGAAGAAGAGTTGGGGCAGCGCGTCCGCAAGGATCGTCTCCTCCTCGTCCGATCTCCCTCGAACAGCCGGTCGTCCGATCCCACGTACAAGTTCGCCGGAGCGGCGCAAGTGCGCCGCCGCGCCTCTAACGGTATCCGCGCGTGCAGGAGGAACACCGTGCGGCGGACTGCTAGGTCCGATCACACAGTCGGCGGCGAGTGGAGGTCGCTATTCACAACACATGCAAACCCTAACGACGGCGCCGAAGCGATCAACCACATGAGTGTGCCGCACCTCCACTTTATATAGGCATCCGTCGCAGGCTCAACACTTGGGCCTCGCACGGACCCTAAAGCCCAAAGTCTACTCGGTCACGTTCCTAGCCATGTTCGGATCACATCCAACCAGTGTCCTACAAACCAACCTCGTAGGTTCCTCCCTTAAGCGCGCGACCCCTTAGGTTCAAGTCGGCTTGGTCGCAGTTCGGATCACCTCTGAACTACATAGTTGGTAGCGGCCTCTAGCAAGGCATGCTGAACACCTAGCAGACTATGAAGCTGGTTAGGCGAACCTGTACAACATGTCACACTTATGTTCCCTTTGCCACACGATATATGTTGTCAGGCTCAAGGCGAGATTGTCATCCTTGTGCTAGCCTGGCCTCTTTCTCGTTCCAGTGATTCCGACCACTATCCGTATTATCTCATAATGCTAGTCGCATGTCCATGCTTATCCTGGTCGGATCACATGAGGGGCCCAGAGTATATCTCTCCTAATCGGAGGGGCAAATCACATCTTGCTCGACCATGTCTCGCAGCATGGGACTGGACAAACCCGAAACCTACCTTTGTAACTACCCAGTCATGGAGTAGCGTTTGATGGGCCCAAAGCAAGTCTGTCACCATCCCGAGTACATGCGTCAGCTCAGGTCTTAGGACATAGAACGCATGTTGTACTAGAGACTCACAGATGACATATCGATGTGTCTCATAGTTGGATCTGTCCGACTCGGACCTTATCTCGACTCGGATCCGACTACGTCGAATCCGACCAGACCTTTCCAAGTCTATATTATCCGGTTAGCATCCAATGGCTAGTGAGACCGAGCCATCGACCGTGTCATATGCTAGTCTAGTCGGCTGCGCGTCCACACAACCCTTTCGACTAGGGACCTTTCAGGACAGTCATCATACAATGCATAGTCCCACAAACAAGTCACGTACTTGCTGATACACATCATTGATAATATACAAGGACTATCATTATTCATAAACAGATAGGAAATATCATCATACATGATTGCCTCTAGGGCATATCTCCAACAAGCATTCTGTGGTACATAGAAGGATGAACTTGTGGCCATGATTGAGACCAAGAAAGTGTTGGCGGCCGAATCGTAAGGAAGAGAAAACAACAAGATGGAATGAGCTCAAGAGGTTGGAGGATGAGAAGTGGAAATTCAAGTTGGCGGCCGAAGAGAGAAAGTTGAAGGCGAAGGAGCGTAGAGTAGCTACTTGAGGAGGAGAGGCTACGAAATGCAATGAAAGGCAAAGACCGTGCTATCATGTTATGAACCCAACCCAAATGGATGATACCGCAAAGAAGTTTTGGGAGCTCACTTATCGGAAGACCTTGACCCAAATGGAGGTCTCTCTCCGGAATGGTGGTGGTGGTGTGGATGGTGGTGGTCGAGAGGATGGTGGTGGTGATGATGGGGGTGGCCATGTGGATGGTGGTGTCGGTTGATTTCTTTGGCGATAGGATGGTGTTTGAGATCATGCATGCCTATGGTTGGCCTCGATCCGCGACATAAAACATGCTATGTTTTGGTGAATTTGGATCAAATTTGATCGATGTGATGCCTTTTGGATGAACTATGCATGTTTAAATTTGAATATCTTGATCCGTGAAACCATATGATTATTAATGGTTTATATGTTTTGCATGTTTGTCTTCAAAATATTTGAATGACTGATGATATAAGATGCAATTTTTTGAAGTTCATGTGGGTAGGCTAAAATAACTGAGGAAAAAAATTACTCCTCTTAACTATAGGGGATCAGTTAGGTCCGGCCACCTTTAGAGTTTACTCCTCTAAAGATACTCGGTTGTTTACACTAAAGTTTAGGGGATTGGCTAGAGATGCCCTAATGGCTAGCCTATAGGAAGGGCATTGCCAAGTGATAGAACTCTATCACGACTTCTGAATTTGTGCGTCTGAATCCAGGAAAAAGTGTTTCGGAAACAAGCTCCTTTAAAATGGTCCCAGATTGATGTGAGCCATTAACTTTTGATGATCTTATGGCTAAATTACTCTCATCTTTTTATGGGGTAAGATGTTGTAAATGTTGGGGAACGTAGCAGAAATTCAAAATTTTCTACGCATCACCAAGATCTATCTATGGAAAGACTAGCAACAAGAGAGAGGGGAGTGCATCTACATACCCTTGTAGATCGCTAAGCGGAAGCGTTAAAAGAATGCGGATGAAGGAGTCATACTCGTAGCGATTCAGATCGCGGTTGATGCCGATCTTAGCGCCGAACAACGGCGCCTCCGTGTTCAACACACGTGCAGCCCGATGACGTCTCCCGTGCCTTGATCCAGCAAGGGGAGAGGGAGAGGTTGGGGAAGACTCCGTCCAGTAGCAGCACGACGGCGTGGTGGTGGTGGAGGAGCGCGGTACTCCAGCAGGGCTTCGCCAAGCACTACGAGAGACGAGGAGGGAGAGAGGTAGGGCTGCGCCTTGGGAGAGAAAGACTCATGTGTTGGCCATCCCCAAAACCTTCACTATATATAGGGGGAAGGGAGAGGGGGATGCGCCCTAGGGTTTCCCCTAGGGGGGCGGCGGCCAGGGCAGATGGGATCTCCCCTTTGGGTGACTTGGCCCCCAAGCCAGGAGGTGGGAACCCTAGATGGGGCGCCCCAAAACCCCTGGTCACGTGGGAATACGTGAGGGGGACACACGGCCCCTTAGTGGGCTGGTTTGCCCCCTTCCCTTGGACCATGAAGCCCCCCCAACACTTGTCGGGGCTCTCGAAACACCTTTCGGTCATGTTGGTCATTATCCGGTACCTCCGGAACACTTCCGGACTCCAAAACCCTTCGTCCAATATATCAATCTTCACCTTCGGACCATTCCAGGACTCCTCGTGATGTCCGGGATCTCATCCGGGACTCCGAACAACATTCGGTAACCGCGTACATACCTTCCCTATAACCCTAGCGTCATCGAACCTTAAGTGTGTAGACCCTACGAGTTCGGGAACAATGCAGACATGACCGAGACAACTCTCTGGCCAATAACCAACAGCGGGATCTGGATACCCATGTTGGCTCCCACATGTTCCATGATGATCTCATCGAATGAACCACGATGTTAAGGATTCAATCAATCCCGTATACAATTCCCTTTGTCTACCGGTATAGTACTTGCCCGAGATTCGATCGTCGGTATGCCGATACCTTGTTCAATCTCGTTACTGGCAAGTCTCTTTACTCGTTCTGTAACACATCATCCCGTGATCAACTCCTTGATCACATTGTGCACATTATGATGATGTCCTACCGAGTGGGCCCAGAGATACCTCTCCGTCACACGGAGTGACAAATCCCAGTCTCGATTCGTGCCGACCCAACAGACACTTTCGGAGATACCCGTAGTGCACCTCTATAGCCACCCAGTTACGTTGTGACGTTTGGTACACCGAAAGCATTCCTACGGTATCCGGCAGTTGCACAATCTCATGGTCTAAGGAAAAGATACTTGACATTTAGAAAAGCTTTAGCATACGGACTACACGATCTTGTGCTAGGCTTAGGATTGGGTCTTGTCCATCACATCATTCTCCTAATGATGTGATCCCGTTATCAATGACATCCAATGTCCATGGTCAGGAAACCATGACCATATGTTGATCAACGAGCTAGTCAACTAGAGGCTCACTAGGTACATGTTGTGGTCTATGTATTCACACATGTATTGCGGTTTCCGGTCAATACAATTATAGCATGAATAATAGACAATTATCATGAACAAGGAAATACAATAATAACCATTTTATTATTGCCTCTAGGGCATATTTCCAACAGTCTCCCACTTGCACTAGAGTCAATAATCTAGTTCACATCACTATGTGATTGTAATGAATCGACACCCATGGGGTTTGATCATATCTCGCTTGTGAGAGAGGTTATTAGTCAACGGATCTGAACCTTTCAGATCCGTGTGTGTTTTGCAAATCTCTATGTCATCTCCTAGATGCAGCTACCACGCTCTATTTGGAGCTATTCCAAATAACTGTTCTACTATACGAATTCGGTTTACTACTCAGAATAATCTGGATTAGTGTCAAAGTTTGCATCGGTGTAACCCTTTACGACGAACTCTTTTACCACCTCCATAACGAGAAAATTCCTTAGTCCACTAGTTACTAAGGATAAGTTTAACCGCTGTCCTGTGATCCATTCCTGGATCACTCTTGTACCCCTTGACTGACTCACGGCAAGGCACACTTCAGGTGCGGTACACAGCACAACATACTATAGAGCCTACGTCTGAAGCATAGGGGACGACCTTCGTCCTTTCTCTCTCTTCTGCCGTGGTCATGTCTTGAGTCTTACTCAATATTCACACCTTATAACACAGCCAAGAACTCCTTCTTTGCCGATCTATTTTGAACTCCTTCAAAATCTTGTCACGGTATGTATTTATTTGAAAGTACTATTAAGCATTTTTGATCTATCCTTATAGATCTTGATGCTCAATGTTCAAGTAGCTTAATCCAGGTTTTCCATTGAAAAACACTTTTCAAATAACCCTATATGCTGTCAGAAATTCTACATCATTTCTGATCAACAATATGTCAATAACATATACTCATCAGAAATTCTATAGTGCTCCCACTCACTTTTTTGGAAATACAAGTTTCTCATAAACTTTGTATAAACCCAAAATCTTTGATCATCTCATCAAAGTGTATATTCCAACTCCGAGATGCTTACTCCAGTCCTTATAAGGATTGCTGGAGTTTTGCATACTTGTTAGTATCTTTTAGGATTAACAAAACTTTCTGGTTGTATCACATACAACCTTTCCTCAAAAAATCATCGAGGAAACAATGTTTTGACATCCTATCTACAAGATTTCATAAATAATGCAGTAACTGCTAATATAATTCCAACAGACTCTTAGCATCACTACGAGTGAGAAAGTCTCATCGTAGTCAACTCCTTGAACTTGTTGGAAAACATCTTAGCGATAAGTCGAGCTTTCTTAATGGTGACAATTACCATCATTGTCCGTCTTTCTTTTAAAATCCATCTGTACCCAACAGCCTTACAACCATCAAGTAGTTCTTCCAAAGTCCACACTTTGTTTTCATACATGGATCATCTCTCGGATTTTATGGCCTCTAGCCATTTGTCAGAATCTGGGCCCACCATCGCTTCTCCATAGCTCGTAGGTTCATTGTTGACTAGCAACATGACTTCCAAGACAGGATTACCGTACCACTCTGAAGTAGTACGCATCCTTGTCGACCTACGAGGTTTGGTAGTGACTTGATCAAAAGTTTCATGATCACTATCACCAGCTTCCACTTCAATTGGTGTAGGTGCCATAGGAACAACTTCCTGTGCCCTTCTACACACTGGTTGAAGTGATGGTTCAATAACCTCATCAAGTCTCCACCATCCTCCCACTCAATTCTTTCGAGAAAAACTATTCCTCGAGAAAGGACTTGTTTCTAGAAACAATCAATTTTTCTTCCGGGTCTGAATTAGGAGGTATACCCAACTATTTTGGGTGTCCTATGAAGATATATTTATCCGCTTTGGGTTCGAGCTTATTAGGATGAAACTTTTTCACATAAGCGTCGCAGCCCCAAACTTTCAAGAAACGACAGCTTAGGTTTCTCTAAACCATAGTTCATACGGTGTCATCTCAACGAAATTACGTGGTGCCCTATTTAAAGTGAATAAGGTTGTCTCTAATGCCTAACCCATGAACGATAGTGGTAATTCGATAAGAGACATCATGGTATGCACCATATCCAATAGGGTGCAGCTATGATGTTCGGACACACCATCACACTATGGTGTTCCAGGCGGTATTAGTTGTGAAACGATTTCCACAAGGTCTTAATTGTGTACCAAACTCGTAACCCAGATATTCATCTCTATGATCATATCATAGACAATATATCCTCTTGTCACGATGATCTTCAACTTCACTCTTAATTACTTGAACCTTTCAATAATTCAGACTTGTGTTTCATCAAGTAAATATACTCAGCATCTACTCAAGTCGTCTGTGAAGTAAGAACATAACAATATCCACTGCGTGCCTTGGCACTCATTGGACAGCACACATCAAAATGTATTACTTCCAACAAGTTGCTCTCTTGTTCCATCTTACTGAAAACGAGGCTTTTCAGTCATCTTGCCCATGTGGTATGATTTGCATGTCTCAAGTGATTTAGAATCAAGTGAGTCCAAACGATCCATCTGCATAGAATTTCTTCATGCGCACATACCAATAGACATGGTTCGCATGTCTCAAACTTTTCAAAAACAAGTGAGTCCAAAGATCCATCAACATGGAGCTTCTTCATGCGTTTTATACCAATATGACTCAAATGGCAGTACCACAAGCAGGTGGTACTATCATTACTATCTTATATCTTTTGGCATGAACATGTGTATCACTACGATTGAGATTCAATAAACCATTCTTTTAGGTGCAAGACCATTGAAGGTATTATTCAAATAAATAGAGTAGCCATTATTCTCCTTAAATGAATATCCGTATTGCGATAGACATAATCCAATCATGTCTATGCTCAATGCAAACACCAAATAACAATTATTTAGGTTTAACACCAATCTCGATGGTAGAGGGAGCAGGCGATGCTTGATCACATCAACCTTGGAAACACTTCCAACACACATCGTCATCTCACCTTTAGCTAGTCTCCGTTTATTCCGTAGCTCTTTTATTTCGAGTTACTAACACTTAGCAACCGAACCGGTATCTTAATACCCTGGTGCTACTAGGAGTACTAGTAAAGTACACATTTAATACAATGTATATCCAATATACTTCTGTCAACCTTGCCAGCCTTCTCATCTACCAAGTATCTAGGATAGTTCTGCTTCAGTGACCGTTCCCTCATTACAGAAGCACTTAGTCTTGGGTTCGGGTTCTGTAAGTGCATCTAGTGCCACCCCTAGTTGGTTTTGGAGTATTGACGACAAAGTTGGTTGAGGGACTAATGCGTTTGTGAGAATTGCAGGATAACGCAGGTAGTGTCCCTCATTGATTCGGTTTACCTACCGGAGATGACCCCTAAAAATGTATGAAGACATTGAAGACAATGGTGGTGTGTGAAGATATTCACACTGAAGTCTATGACATGAGAAGACATTGAGTGAAGACTATGGAGCGCGAAGACTGAGTCGTTTCGTTGTTTCCTTCTCTTCTTTGTTGAGTCATAGGAACCACCGTACTGTTAAGTGGGGTCCAAGTGAACTAAGTCAGAGTCACTGAAGTGATGCTCAACCCAAATCCTATGTCTTCGAGCGAAGACAATGTGAGCAAATCTTATCCAGAGTTGGATGAGTCAGCTTTGCTTGTAGCCCAAGTAAAGTTGTCATGTGTGTTTGAAATCTGACCATTGGAACACGTGTCAGTTCCTTAGTGACCCAGGGTCATTTCAGACATATCAGGTCGGGTTGCCTTGTGGCTATAAATAGCCCACCCCCTACACCATAAATTGGTGGCTGCTCAGAGTTAGTTTACGGCTTTTGTCGTTTTGAGAGCAACCCACCTCGAAGCCTTTGAGAGAGAAATCCTTGCGAGGACAAAGCCCAAACACCCAGAGCCAAAGAGTGTTAGGCATCACTGAAGTCTTTCTGTCTGTGTGACCTGAAGACTTATTACACTTGAGGACTGTGTATCCTCCAGCCGGTTAGGCGTCGCGTTCTGAGCATCCAAGAGTCATTGTGGATTGCCGGGTGAACGAAGTCTGTGAAGGTTTGGAAGTCTACCTTGAAGACTTACCAGAGATTGGGCGAGGACTGAGTGTCCTTAGCTCAAGGGGAATAAGGTGAAGACACGGTCTTCTGAGTTGAATCTCAGTCTCCCCAACCAGACGTACAGTTGTCACAGCAACTGGAACTGGTCCAACAAATCCTGTGTCTTCAACAAGTGACTGGTTCTATCTCTTCCCTCCTTTACTTTGAGTTTGTCTTCATGAAGTCATTGCTTATCTGTCTTATCTAATTGACTTCATTGCTTGACTACTATTGTTGATTGGCTTCATACTATCTTCCATCCTGATCCTACTACCTAGCTGCTATTAGTCTTCGTACGTTAACACTATTGCATACTTGACTATGGCTTGCTCGTTGTAGTTTATCTTCCGCTGCATATTAATTAGGTCATTTCTATTGTTTTTCTTCGAAACTTCCATGTTTTGAAGACTTTGATAAAAATCGCCTATTCACCCCCCCCCCTCTAGTCGATAACTAGCACTTTCAATTGGTATCAGAGCAAGGTACTCCCTTATTCTGTGTGATTTGGTTTAACCACCTGGAGTTTAGCTATGTCGACTGCAGGGATAATCAAAGTCTCCGCTACTTGCCCCGTGTTCGATGGAACAGAATATCCCTACTGGAAGAATAAGATGCGCATGCATCTTGAAGCCATTGATGTCGACCTCTGGTATGTCGTCAAGAACGGCATTCCAAAAACTGGTGAAGGTGTCACCCCTGCTGATGTCAATAAGTTCATTCAACTGGACTCGACTGCAAAGAACATCATCTGTGGTCATCTGATCAAAGGACAGTATGGCCGTGTGAGTGCTATGGAAACGTCAAAGCTAGTCTGGGACTGGCTATCCAAGGTCAACGAAGGCGTCTCTACACAGAGAGACCAGAGGATCAGTGTTCTTTGCAATCTCTTCAACCGCTTCAAGAGAAATGATAATGAAAATGTCCAGCTCACGCTTGATCGCCTCACCAACATCACAAATGAGCTTCAGGCTCTCGGCGCCACTGAGATCACTAAGCATGAAATCGTCAAGACGCTGCTGAGATCCCTTGACAGCTCCTTTGACACCCTTGCCCTCATGATACAAGAACGTCCTGACTTCAAGACTCTCGATCCGTCTGATATACTTGAGAGGCTCAACACACATGAGTTCCAGCTTTCTGAGAAAAGAGATATCTATGGCCCCAACTATGGCCGAACTCGAGCTTTGAAGGCAAAAGTTGTTTCCTCATCTAAAGAAGAAGAATCTGATTGTGGTTCTGATGATCCTGAAGACATTGGAAGGGAGCTTGCTATGCTTGTGAAGAAGTTCTAGAAATTCACCAAGAAGAAGGGATTCAGAAAGTCTTCACGATCCAGTTCAAGAAATGATGAAGCTTCCACTCAAGACAACAAGAAGAGAACATGTCACAAGTGTAAGAAGCCTGGGCACTACATCTCTGAGTGTCCACAGTGGGACAACGAGAAGAAGAAGAAGAAGAGCAAGGAATATGACTCTGATGACAAGAAGAAGAAGAAATCATCAAAGTCTTCTTCCAAGTCCACTTCAAAGTCTTCATCTCATAAGAAGAGCTCATCTGGCAAGGCTCGTGCTTTTGTTGGCAAGGAAATGGATTCAGAGGAGGAGTCTGTTTCTGAGGAGGCAGAGGTGGAATCTGAAGCTGAGTCCGACTCTGGCGTTGCAAGTCTGGCTCTAGCCACAGCCTACGTTGCCAAGTCCATCTTCAACACTGAAGACAATGACTCCCACACCAACGCTGATGATGACAAGGACGATCCTGCTCCCACCTATTGCTTCATGGCACGCGGTGCCAAGGTAAAATCACGCGATGCTTACTTTCAAACATCAAGTGAAGATGACTCTGATTGTGAATCTAAACCCAGCTACAAAACACTTGCTAAAATTGACACTGAACAACAAAGGGCTATGGAACATACTCAAAAACTGTTAGACAAAAGCGATGACATGTTGGACGCGGAAATGACACGTTCACAGTCCTTAGTTGAAGACATAAAAAATCTTCATGCTAAGTATCAAGAACTTGAAAGTCTTCATGAGACGCTCTCAACCACTTATGAAAAGCTCTCCTATGATTATCTTCAAAGGAAGCAAGTGCTTGAGAAATTGAAAGCGACTCATGAAGATCTTCAAAAAGAGAATGAGTCATTTCGCGCTCAACAGATCAGTCCCGCTCAGGATGGATTTGAACCACCATGCTTAAAATGCATTGAGCATGATAACGCTGCCTCTGTTGCTGAATGTTCCACTGCTGCTACTGTTGCTCTGTCTTCAACTACTGATGTGGTAACTAACCCCTCTTCTAAGGATACCACTACTATTGCTGATGAAAATGCTAGGTTGAAGACATTGCTTGAAACAGGGATGTCTAAAAGTCTGAAAGGGCATCAAACACTTTGTGATGTCCTCAAAAAGCAGATTCTGAACCGAAACCCTAGGAAAGAGGGTGTTGGGTTCGAGAGTAAAATGAATGCTGATGGTTCCTACTGGAAGCCTGAGCAGTATCCCAAAACCACATGGGTTGCTGCAAAGGAACCTTCAGTGGATCCATCCACTTTATCTGGTTTTACCTGTACTAATCCTATTATCATTGATGAATCCTTTGATGCAAACTATAAAATGTTCAAAAATCAGAATGGTGAAGTGTTTGCCAGGTATATTGGTACTAACTGCAGGAATGGACCGCCAATGAAGAAGATCTGGGTTCCCAAGAGCTGTCTTGAGAATCTTCCTGTAAATGTTGTCATGACACCACCAGGGAAGAAGACAAACCCCAGACCAAAGGCGTCACATGGTCCAACGGCTTCATACGGAAACAGGACTCACCTGAGTCACCCTAACGCCAATGTTTTGCAGGGAAATCGTACTCAAATTTATGAATATGAGCGCGTGTCTTCAAACCGCTATGTTCACAGTACTAAGAACTTTTCTGCTTATTCATATGAGTATCATTCATCTCCTGCAAGGCTATTTGCTAGGGCTCCAAAGCCGAAATTCTCAGATGCTGCACTTAGACTCATTGCTTCTAAGCCACCCCTAAAGATGTGGGTGGTGAAGAAGAACTAACTCTCTTTTGCAGAACATGGTCTCCAGCCAGCAATCAAAGGCGTCCGATATTATTGCTGGGGACCTAAAACAAAAAGGGACGCATGATAAAATGACTTACTATGTATTCCACATATGAATCGCTTACCTGTCATACTGTGTGCTAACTTTCTATGCTGTGATAATCCAAGTGTGCATCAACTGCTTATGCTTCACAACATACATTGTGAACCCTATCCTCCTAACTGCACTGTAGGGTATGACACCTCGTGCTTCAGAATGGATTATGGACAGCGGATGCACTAATCATATGACTGGTGATCGAAGTCTTCTCATGGACTCAACCTTACGTCCATCCGACAAGAGTCAAATCACATTTGCTGACACTGGTAAAGGCAAGGTATTGGGTCTAGGTAGAGTTGCAATCTCAAAGGATCAACACATGGATAAAGTGATGCTTGTTGAATCCCTTGGAATCAACTTAATGTCTGTCTCAATGCTTTGTGGCTTAAACATGATTGTGATATTCGAAAAATATCGTTGCCTTGTACCAATGGAATCTGACAAGTCTCAAGTCTTTGAAGGGTATAGGAAAGGTGATCTATACATGGTAGATTTCTCAGCAGGTCCACAACTTGTCGTATGTCTTCTTGCAAAAGCTTCAGAATGCTGGCTTTGGCATCGAACGCTGGGGCATGCTGGCATGAGGAACTTGCACACACTCGTCAAGAAGAAGCATGTCATAGGCATCGAAGGTGTCAAGTTCAAGAAAGATCATTTGTGTGGTGCTTGCGAAGCTGGGAAGATGACGAGGGCCAAGCACCCCTCGAAGACAATCATGACGACATCTCAACCCTTTGAGCTGTTACACATGGACTTATTTGGCCCTACTCACTACTCCACCCTCACAACAACGGCATGTCTCTATGGCTTCGTCATTGTTGATGACTACTCAAGATATACATGGGTGCACATAATTCTCTACAAGACTAAAGTACAAGATGTTTTCAGATGATTCGCCAATCGAGCAATGAACAATTATGGCGTCAAGATCAAGCATATCAGAAGTGATAACGGCACTGAATTCAAGAACACTGGCCTTGATCTTTATCTGGATGCAATGGGAATCACTCATGAATTTTCTGCTCCGTACACACCTCAGCAAAATGGCATTGTTGAGCGCAAGAATAGAACCCTCATTGAGATGGCTCGAACAATGCTCGACGAGTACAAGACACCAAGAAAGTTCTGACCTGAAGCTATTGATACTGCATGTCACATCATCAACCGTGTTTACATCCACAAGCTTCTGGGCAAAACATCCTATGAGCTCCTTACTGGCAAGAAGCCAAATGTCAGCTACTTCAGAGTTTTTGGTGCTAGATGCTGGATCAAGGATACCCATCACAAGTCAAAAATTTGAACCCAAAGCTCATGAAGGCTTCATGCTCGGCTATGGAAAGGATTCGCACTCTTACAGAGTCTTCAACCTCTTCCACTACAAAATCGTTGAAACAGTGGATGTGCGATTTGATGAAACCAATGGTTCACAACGAGAGCTCCTGCCAAGCACACTAGATGAAGCTCCTTCCAGTGAATCTATCAAGCTGATGGGAACTGGTGAAATCATGCCCTCTGAAGCACAGCCTGAAGAGGAACTTATCATCTCTGCACCAAACCAACCTGAAGACAATGCTCAGACCGAAGACAATCCTTCCAATGATGACAATGATCAGCATGTGCAAGGTCTTCGTCCAGTTCATCCTCGTGTTGCAAATGAAGTACAAATTGAGAAGATAATTGATAGCATCAACGCAGCTGGTCCGCTTACTCGATCAAGAGCAACACAGTTAGCAAATTTCTGTGGGCATTTTTCATTTGTATCAGTATCTGAACCCAAGAAAGTTGCTAAAGCCTTTATGGAACCTGAATGGATTCAAGCCATGCAAGAAGAACTTCAATAGTTCAAGCTGAATAATGTTTGGGAACTTGTCAAGCGCCCTGACCCTCGCAAGCGTAACATTATTGGCACAAAATGGATATATCGGAACAAACAAGATGAGCATGGTCAAGTCATCAGAAACAAAGCACGTCTTGTGGCACAAGGATATACTCAAGTTGAAGGAATTGACTTCAATGAAACATTTGCTCCTGTGGCTAGGCTTGAAGCTATACGCATACTGCTAGCCTATGCTAATCACCACAACATCTTGCTATATCAAATGGATGTGAAAAGTGCTTTCCTCAATGGCAAGATTGAAGAAGAAGTGTATGTTGCTCAACCACCTTGCTTTGAAGATCCAAAACATCCTGATATGGTGTACAAACTCAACAAAGCACTGTATGGCCTCAAACAAGCTCCTCGCGCTTGGTATGATACAATCAAAGACTTCCTGAAGAGCAAGGGCTTCAAACCAGGATCCCTAGATCCCACACTCTTTACGAAGACATATGATGGTGAACTGTTTGTGTGTCAAATATATGTGGATGACATAATCTTCGACTGCACCAACCAGAAGTATAGTGATGAGTTTGGATACATGATGCAAGAGCAATATCAGATGTCCATGATGGGTGAGCTGAAGTTCTTCCTTGGTCTTCAAATTCGTCAGCAAAGAAATGGCATCTTCATATCTCAAGAAAAACATCTCAAAGATTGTCTGAAGAAGTTCGGCATGCAAGATTGCAAAGGTTACACGACGCCAATGCCAGCCAAACATCATCTTGGTCCCGACGACAATGGTAAAGAGTTCGATCAAAAGGTATACCGCTCCATGATTGGTTCTTTACTTTACCTATGTGCATCTAGGCCAGATATTATGCTTAGTGTTTGCATGTGTGCTCGATTCCAAGTGGCACCAAAGGAATCACATCACTTAGCTGTGAAGCGAATTCTTAGATATTTGGCTTACACCCCAACACTCGGATTATGGTATCCAAAGGGCTCAAGGTTTGATCTGGTTGGATTCTCGGATGCTGATTATGCTGGTGACAAGGTGGATCGCAAGTCAACATCAGGAACATGTCACTTTCTGGGAAGATCACTTGTATGTTGGTCTTCAAAGAAGCAGAACTGTGTATCACTCTCAACTACTGAATCTGAATACATTACTGCTGGATCTTGTTGTGCTCGGCTTCTGTGGATGAAGCAAACTCTCAAGGACTATGGCATCGATCTGAAGCAAGTCCCTCTCTTCTGCGACAACGAAAGGGCCATCAAGATTGCCAACAATCCGGTTCAGCACTCAAAGACAAAGCACATTGAAATTCGTCATCATTTTCTCAGAGATCATGTCATGAAGAAAGATATTAACATCATTCACGTCAACACTGAAGAGCAACTGGCAGATATCTTCACAAAGCCCTTGGATGAGAAAAGATTTTGCAAGTTACGGTGTGAGCTAAATATCTTGGAATCCTCAAATGTCCTATGATCAGGCACACATCCTAACACTTATGCATGTTGATGACTTAGATATGCAACACATGAAGTAAAGTATATCTTTAGTCAATGAAGACTTACATTCTGAGTGTGAATACATTAATGCGGAATTTGAATTTGGAGCGCCACGATAATTGTGCGCCGTGTCTGGGTCTAATACTTCCTATACGGTGGGTAACGCCACCACCAAAATTTCTTGGTTTGAAGTGTTTCACTCATGGCATTATTGTTGAATATCTTTGCATATTGATTTGACCTCAACTTTCAACTTATCTTCATGATTTACTTCACTATGTTGAGTTGATTGCTTTCTCATATATATATACTAGTATTCTGTCCTCTATAGCATTCACTTATAGCTATGTCTTCATTGTTGAATCTTTTGAACTAAGTGAATGTGATCGAACCCTAATCTCTCTATGCTTACTATCTCAAACTCTATCTGTCCAAATCATATGCATTCTATTGAAACTGTCGAATGTCTTCTCTGCATCCTTGTCAGCAGTAGACACAGAGACAAACATCAAGTCCTATTTAAATGATTCATCTTTATTGTCGATATCAGGAGAAGCCGGAACAACCATCCGACAAACTTGGCGGGCGTGGGAACGTGGGACAACTCTGAGTATGTTGCATGCTTGCCACGTGTCCCACGGATGTGAACAGACAGGGGCACCTGCGTAATTGCGCTGTGCTGCACACCTACTTATAAATACGTGTCGCCTGCGGTCAAGAAAACCTTCTTCCACCTCTCCACCTCGTCAAAACCCTAGCGCCACCGCTAGCTCTCGACGACACCGACGACGAAGCGCTTAGCTGTCGCGACTTCTCCGACTCCGTCCTCACGCCGGCCGCGGGCATCGTCCTCTCCGCCGCCGCCGTAGGTGTCCTCTGTCGCCAAGTTAGGGCACGGTGGATTGAACTGCTCGATCTCCAAATTCTTCCCATCTAGCAGTTCTTCGTGTGGTAAATATAACTCTATTTTTACCAGCTTTTTGATCCTCAATGATTCATCCAATTCACCAAAATTGGTTTCTGTCTATACAAAGTTAGATCTACTCTGTCTGCATCTCATACTGCCTAGTATATTCACTTAAGCTTTCCAACTAGTTAGATTCCTCACTTGTACTTATTCACGGATTCGTACAAATCTGGAACCGACTCTCAACGTATAAGTGAATGTCTTTGCAACATGAGGTCAATGTCTTCAAACTGATTTATCTTCAAAATCTTCTGAGAATGCATATGACCTCTTCCCCTTCCCTCGCATCTCTAATGTTGTCACAGGTACATGTCCATGGGAGAATCCCTAGGTTCTCATAGTCTGCATTCGTTTGCAGAATTCTTACAGCAACACATTGATTCTCCTGAAGCCAGTTCCTGTCTGACCAGCAAACGAAAGCCTTTGAAGCCTTTGAACATATTGAAACCGTTCAGTTTGAAGTTCATGGCTGCAGAGAAATCAGTAAGGAAGGGTGGCAGACAGCATCGTGGGGGAACTTCAAAGGATCTGCCTGATGATCTTGCAGAAATCTACAAAACAGATCCTGAAGAAGATTACAATCAGCGCAAGACTCGAATCCAATGGATTCGACGCTATTGAGCTGAACAATGGTTCAAGTACAAGTTCGTGACCCAAGAGTACGCTGAGAAAAATGCTATCAAGAGCCCTTGGGGTGATATTCTCTATCGAGGCCTTCCCCCCAAGAACAAAGCTGAAGCCATTGCGCAAGAATTCTATCCGTGCATGGTCCGTGGACCACAGCCTGAAGAAGCCGACCCATCATCATTGCTCTGGTGTCGTGACGACAATCTCTTCAAGCGCAATTTCCAATATGCTAAGGCTTCGGCAAAGGAAAACAAGAAGTCATGGGGATTAGACTTCAATCCTGGTCCTTCTGCTCCCCGTGATGATGGCACACGTGAAGCTGAAGAAAACAGAATTGGCCCCTTTGCAAACCTTGATGGCCTCATCTCTTCCATCTTGGTACAAGGTGCCAAAGTGGATCATTCTGACAACGATGCTGATTCTGATGAAGCTCAAGCTCCTACTCCAAGGCCGCAGAAGCCAAAGAAGATTAAGGCTTCATCATCAGATGCACCTCCAAAAGCTTCTCGTGTGAAGCCACTGGCCACTGCACCTCCTGAAGCCAGTGTGCATTCTGAAGATCTTTCCCGCATCTCCAAGAAGACAGAGAAGAAAAAGAAAATCGTCAAGAGTACTGATCAGGCTTTGACTCCTGCTGCTATTCTGCGTGAAGAGTCCATTGATCTGTCCAGCGATGACGATCTTGCGGATGATGCTCTCGAGCAACTGATCAAGAGCAAGGAAGAAGCAGAGATCTTCAATAACTTGCCTCTCTTTGATGTGGCCGTTCTCCATAACTTCATTGATGAATGGTTTGACACACCAAATCTCAGCTTTGATGATCTGCAACTTCCAATTGGCCTCAGTGTCGCCTTCAATGGCGCCATTGCTTCTGAGCTAGCTATTGCTCAGCGCATCGTCGAACTGAAGCACAAGATTGACTATGAAAAGGCTCAGTTCAAGAAGCATGTGGCCAATCTCAGTGTGCAAGATATCAAGAACTTTAAGATCATGCTTCACGAGCTCAAAGAGGCGTTTCACAAGAAGCATGAAGAAGCTAAAGGCTCTCGTGAACGCATGAAAAATCTGGCTGACAAGTGTGTGCTTGCCTACAATGAGGCTGAAAAGCGCAAGGCTCTTGGTCGTCCTGGCATGGATCCCAGGATGGCTGCAAAGAAGAAGAAATCGACTGTCCATTCTGCACCTTCAAGGCCAGATGAACCTCGCATTGTCTTCCCAAGCAGCATGACTGGTTCGAAGCCACGAGTCACTACTACTGCTTCAGAACAGAAGAAGACGAGGGCTGCAGAGGCTGAAGCCAGAAAAAGGAAAACCTCCGAAGCCTCTGAAGCTGCTCCCTCCAAGAAGAAGCGCAAGACCAAGAAGAGTCGGGCTGCTCCCACAGAGCCCCTTGTTGTTGAACTCATCTCAGTGGTTCGTCCTGCATCTGCATCCCAAGAACTTCGCATGACTGTTAATGAGCCTGCTTCCACAGAGGCTCCTGAAGCCGAAGAGATTCCAGTAGCTGAACCCACCGCTGTTGAAGACATTGGTCAAGATGACAATGTTGAAGATGATAAAGTTCTTCCTCAAATTGAATATAATGTGGTATCATCGCCTGTTCGTACGAACAGCGAAATCATCAGCATTGGTCGTCCTCTAACGCCAATTGCTCAGGATGCTTCATGGGCTAATCGCCCGCAAGAACAAGACTCCCCCAGCACTCCCAAACAACAACAAACCACACCATCCGTACAAGTTGAAGAGGATGAGGACCTGCCCACTCCATCTCCAAAGGCGTCACCTGTACTACAAAGGCTTCGCAAAGGACCAAGGCCTCAAGCCCCTCTTCCGAGCGTTCCAGAAGGAGAAGTGCACCATCAACCTGTTGCACGTCAAGTGTTTTCAGAAGCCACTCCTGCTGTGAATGTCTCTGAGTCTGAAGCACCAGCTGCTGAAGACAATCCGGCTGCATCAGCCGATGACGAACGTCAAGAAGAACGTGTCTCTACACCCCCCATTCCTGAAGAAGTTGTTCACGATGTGAACGTGTCTGTGCCTGACCCTCCAGCTCAGCAAGTGGAGGTTGAAAACCTTGAGGCTGCCACCACCAACACCAATGAAGCCAATGACATAGTCATGGCTGAAGCAAATGTGGAGCCTGTCCCAAGCCCCACACCAGAAGTCAATGTTGATAATGCACCTGAAGCTTCTGATGTGCAGCCCGAATCCACTATTGCTGCCACTGCTCCTGTTCCGCCACTAAGGCCCTATACAATTGAGCAAGCATACAACCATGGCGAGCTAATCACCGTAAGATGGCATGTTCTGGTCCCTCCGCCTACTGTCTCTGGTCCTCAATTTGACTATCACATTGAGCATAGGCCTCAGGTCCAGAAGCCAAAGCCAAGACTGCCAAGGTTTCCTAGTACTGTCACATCTGTCGGGTCTTTCAATATAAATGGCTTCATGAGCCACAACACATTCTTTGACAACTCAAAGAACCCCTACATGAAGCCAAGAATATCATCAGATCGGTTCTGGAGTCATTAGCAGCGAAGCTATTACTCCTGTGTTCTGTATGATCAAGGGCGCATTTTCCCTCATATGCGCCTCGACACTGAAGCCATTGCTGGACTGCCCTGCTTAGAAGAAGCACTTGACTGCTTTCGTGATGCTGGTCTGCTCAGCTTTGTCACAGACAAAGAACATTGGAATGAAGAGCTATTGCTTCAATTCTATGCTACACTCCACATTCACGGTTATAACAGATATACGAAGACATGGGTTCTCGAGTGGATGACAGGAAATGTTCATCATGAAGCCAAAGCTCTTGACATCATTGAGCTTACAGGCCTATCCACTCCCGGAGAGCTATATGAACCTAGTTGTCAAAACCACCGCAATGCACTGGAGAGCATCTTCCATAAGCCTGAGCCCAATATGAGCCAGATGTTGAGCATGATGAAGCCTTTGCCACGTGATGCTGAATCCAAAGGAGTTCTTTTGTTGATGACCTTGAGTATCTGCCACGCACCATATATCACATCATCAGGCGGACTCTATGGCCTATCAAAGGACATTCATCAGCTTCAAAACTCGAAGGAGCCATGAAGACATTGGTCTTTTACATCCTCAATGGCATCAGCTTCAATGTGCAAGATTTCTTCATCAGGCAACTGGCTGCATCTGGATCTGACCTCTTTGGACTGAAATTCTATGCTCCATGGGTCATGCGCCTCATCAAGCGACACTCTGCTATCAACTATCAACCATTTGCTCGCAATCATGTGATCTTCCTACCAGAGGTTGATATGTCAGTTGAAGCCATATATCCTGAACCTGCCAAGAAGCATCTTTGTCTTCAGAATGCTGAACATCAAAGCTTCACTCAGCCTATGGAAGGAGTCCAAGCTGTCACGCGTGTCTATCCAATGGCTGGAAATATTCGTCTGCCTCATCGTGCATCAACTGAAGCCACTGCGAGCACCATTGCTCAAAGGCCTTGGAAGCGCTCTCGGGTCCTCAATGACCGAGAACTTCTTGTGGCCCTACATCAGAAGCAAGATAAGCATCATTTTTGGCTGAAGCGTCAGATGCAAAGTCTCTTGGTGGATGTAAATCGCATTCGAAACCTTGCCACCAAGAATGCATTTTTCACTCACGAAACTTGTCGGCGTTCATGGAAGAGTTTGACCCTACTCAGTGTTGAAGCTGATCTTCAAGACGATGGCTTCACTGAAAGATTCAAGTTTGACTCCACTCCTCCACGGAATGATGTCCTACGAAGAACTCCATCTCTTGAAGACTCTGACTATTCTTCCTCCGCGGCAACTGTCAATGCCAATGTGATCGATGATGAAGACGATGCTACTTCACCGCCCCCTACTTCTGCACGCATCGACACTGCACCAAGTTCGTCTGCACCGCCAAACGACAACGACAACTCTGCTGCTTCAACTACTCCTCATGGGGACGAGTAGATGCTCTATGTCTTCAAACCTTTTTGGTCATTACTGACAAAAGGGGGAGAAGCGTATGAGTTTGATAGTCATCAAGCGGGTTCATAAGGGCGGTTGCTTTATGTTTTTGCCTAGTGCTTACAACTCTTGCTTTTTGATACACTTCGTCCTTTGAGTTGTAACACTTAAACTTGATGGTCGTCTGCTACTTATTTGCGTTTCCACGTGCGATGATAACTTCGCACTTAGATCATTCTGCAGACATCCATTTTTCATTATGCATGTCATTCTCTTAGCTATATCATTTCATGCATGATGAATTATCTTCATAAGTTGAAGAGGATCTCCACAAGTACAACCTGCCATGTGCATTTGCATTCCAAAAGCAAATTATTTATATGCACATCTTCAGGGGGAGCCCTTGCCACTTATGAAGACAATATGCTATCCTTTACAATTTCACATACTTCTTTCCCGTTGAAAACTTCAACCAGTTTGTCATCAATCACCAAAAAGGGGGAGATTATAAGTGCATCTAGTGCCACCCCTAGTTGGTTTTGGAGTATTGACGACAAAGTTGGTTGAGGGACTAATGCGTTTGTGAGAATTGCAGGATAACACAGGTAGTGTCCCTCATTGATTCGGTTTACCTACCGGAGATGACCCCTAAAAATGTATGAAGACATTGAAGACAATGGTGGTGTGTGAATATATTCACACTGAAGTCTATGACATGAGAAGACATTGAGTGAAGACTATGGAACGCGAAGACTGAGTCGTTTCGTTGTTTCCTTCTCTTCTTTGTTGAGTCATAGGAACCACCGTACTATTAAGTGGGGTCCAAGTGAACTAAGTCAGAGTGACTGAAGTGATGCTCAACCCAAATCATATGTCTTCGAGCGAAGACAATGTGAGAAAATCTTATCCAGAGCTGGATGAGTCAGCTTTGCTTGTAGCCCAAGTAAAGTTGTCGTGTGTGTTTGAAATCTGACCGTTGGAACACGTGTCAGTTCCTTAGTGACCCAGGATCATTTCGAACATATCAGGTCGGGTTGCCTTGTGGATATAAATAGCCCACCCCCTACACCATAAATTGGTGGCTGCTTAGAGTTATTTACGGCTTTTGTCGTTTTGAGAGCAACCCACCTCGAAGCCTTTGAGAGAGAAATCCTTGCGAGGACAAAGCCCAAACACCCAGAGCCAAAGAGTGTTAGGCATCACTGAAGTCTTTCTGTCTGTGTGACCTGAAGACTTATTACACTTGAGGACTGTGTATCCTCCAGCCGGTTAGGCGTCGCGTTCTGAGCATCCAAGAGTCATTGTGGATTGTCGGGTGAACGAAGTCTGTGAAGGTTCGGAAGTCTACCTTGAAGACTTACCAGAGTGATTGGGCGAGGACTAGGTGTCCTTAGCTCAAGGGGAATAAGGTGAAGACACGGTCTTCTGAGTTGAATCTCAGTCTCCCCAACCAGACGTACAGTTGTCACAGCAACTGGAACTGGTCCAACAAATCCTGTGTCTTCAACAAGTGACTGGTTCTATCTCTTCCCTCCTTTACTTTGAGTTTGTCTTCGTGAAGTCATTGCTTATCTGTCTTATCTGATTGACTTCATTGCTTGACTACTATTGTTGATTGGCTTCATACTATCTTCCATCCTGATCCTACTACCTAGCTGCTATTAGTCTTCGTACGTTAACACTATTGCATACTTGACTATGGCTTGCTCGTTGTAGTTTACCTTCCGCTGCATATCAATTAGGTCATTTCTATTGTTTGTCTTTGAAACTTCCATGTTTTGAAGACTTTGATAAAAATCGCCTATTCACCCCCCCCTCTAGTCGATAACTAGCACTTTCAGGTTCAACCCTGGGTTTCTTCACTGGAGCAGCAACTGATTTGCCGTTTCATGAAGTACCCCTTCTTGCCCTTGCCCTTCTTGAAACTAGTGGTTTCACTAACCATCAACAATTCATGCTCCTTCTTGATTTCTACTTTCGCGGTGTCAAACATCGCGAATATTTCAAGGATCGTCATATCTATCCCTGATATGTTATAGTTCATCACGAAGCTCTAGTAGCTTGGTGGCAATGTCTTTGGAGAAACATCACTATATCATCTGGAAGATTAACTCCCACTCGATTCAAGTGATTGTTGTACCCAGACAATCTGAGTACAAGCTCAATGATTGAGCTTTTCTCCCTTAATTTGTAGGCTAAGAAGCTCGTCGGAGGTCTTATACCTCTTGATGTGGGCATGAGCCTGAAATCCCAATTTCAGCCCTTGGAACATCTCATATGTTCCGCGATGTTTCTAAAATGTCTTTAGCGCCGCAATTCTAAACCGTTTAACATTACTGAACTATCACGTAGTCATCAAAATGTGATGTCAGATGTTCGCAACATCCGCAGACGACGTTCGAGGTTCAGCACACCGAGTGGTGCATTAAGGACATAAGCCTTCTATGCAGCAATGAGGACAATCCTCAGTTTATGGACCCAGTCCGCATAATTGCTACTATCAACTTTCAACTAAATTTTCTCTAGGAACATATCTAAAACAGTAGAACTAAAACGCGAGCTACGACATAATTTGCAAAGACCTTTTGACTATGTTCAGGATAATTAAGTTCATCTAATGAACTCCCACTCAGATAGACATCCATCTAGTCATCTAAGTGATACATGATCCGAGTCAACTAGGCCGTGTCCGATCATCACGTGAGACGGACTAGTCATCATCGGTGAACATCTTCATGTTGATCGTATCTACTATACGACTCATGTTCGACTTTCGGTCTCTCATGTTCCGAGGCCATATCTGTACATGCTAGGCTCGTCAAGTCAACTTAAGTGTTTTGCATGTGTAAATCTGTCTTACACCCGTTGTATGTGAATGTTAGAATCTATCACACCCGATCATCACGTGGTGCTTCGAAACAACGAACTTTCGCAACGGTGCACAGTTAGGGGGAACACTTTCTTGAAATTATTATGAGGGATCATCTTATTTACTACCGTCGTTCTAAGAAAATAAGATGCATAAACATGATAAACATCACATGCAATCAAATAGTGACATGATATGGCCAATATCATTTTGCTCCTTTTGATCTCCATCTTCGGGGCTCCATGATCATCATCGTCACCGGCATGACACCATGATCTCCATCATCGTGTCTCCATGAAGTTGTCTCGCCATCTTATTACTTCTACTACTATGGCTAACGGTTTAGCAATGAAGTAAAGTAATTATATGGCGTTATTCAGTGACAGCAGGTCATACAATAAATAAAGACAACTCCTATGGCTCCTGCCAGTTGTCATACTCATCGACATGCAACTCATGATTCCTATTACAAGAATATGATCAATCGCATACATCACATATATTTCATTCATCACATCCTTCTTGGCCATATCACATCACATAGCATACCCTGCAAAAACAAGTTTGACGTCCTCTAATTGTTGTTTGCATGTTTTACATGGCTGCTATGAGTTTCTAGCAAGAACGTTTCTTACCTACGCAAAAGCCACAACGTGATATGCCAATTGCTATTTACCCTTCATAAGGACCTTTTTCATCGAATCCGATCCAACTAAAGTGGGAGAGACTGGCACCCACTAGCCGCCTTATGCAACAAGTGCATGTCAGTCGGTGGAACCTGTCTCACGTAAGTGTACGTGTAAGGTCGGTCCGGGCCGCTTCTGTTGGAAATATGCCCTAGAGGCAATGATAAATTAGTTATTATTATATTTCCGTGTTCATGATAATCGTTTATTGTCCATGCTATAATTGTATTGAAAGGAAACTCAGATACATGTGTGGATACATAGACAACACCATGTCCCTAGTAAGCTTCTAATTGACTAGCTCGTTGATCAATAGATGGTTACGGTTTCCTGACCATGGACATTGGATGTCGTTGATAACGGGATCACATCATTAGGAGAATGATGTGATGGACAAGACCCAATCCTAAGCCTAGCACAAAGATCGTAGTTCATATGCTAAAGCTTTTCTAATGTCAAGTATCATTTCCTTAGACCATGAGATTGTGCAACTCCCGGATACCGTAGGAATGCTTTGGGTGTACCAAACTTCACAATGTAACTGGGTGGCTATAAAGGTGCACTACATGTATCTCCGAAAGTGTCTGTTGGGTTGGCACGAATCGAGACTGGGATTTGTCACTCCGTGTGACGGAGAGGTATCTCTGGGCCCACTCGGTAGGACATCATCATAATGTGCACAATGTGATCAAAGAGTTGATCGCGGGATGATGTGTTACGAAACAAGTAAAGAAACTTGGGGGTAACGAGATTGAACAAGGTATCGGTATACCGATGATCGAATCTCGGGCAAGTACAATATCGTTAGACAAAGGGAATTGTATACGAGATCGATTCAGTCCTTGACATCGTGGTTCATCCGATGAGATCATCGTGGAACATTTGGGAGCCAACATGGGTATCCAGATCCTACTGGTGGTTATTGGCCGGAGAACGTCTCGGTCATGTCTGCATGGTTCCCGAACCCGTAGGGTCTACACACTTAAGGTTCGATGACGCTAGGGTTATACAGGAAGTTTGTATGTGGTTACCGAATGTTGTTTGGAGTCCTGGATGAGATCCCGGATGTCACGAGGAGTTCCGGAATGGTCCGGAGGTAAAGATTTATATATGGAAAGTTGTTGTTCGGGTTCCGAAAAAGTTCGGGTTTTTTCGGTATTGTACCGGGAAGCTTCCAGAAGGTTCCGGAGGATTACGGAGGGGTTCGGAGGTCCGGAAATTGTTCCACCACGTCCAATACAGCAGCATGGGCTGTAAGGGGGCGCCCTAGCCTTAATGGGCCAGGGGCACCAGCCCCCCCAAGGCCCATGCGCATGGGAAGGGGAAAACCCTAAAGGGGAGGGCCTCCACTTGACTTGGGAGGCACTCCTCCCCCCTTGGCTGCCGCACCCTCCTCAGATTGGATCTGAGGGGGCCGGCCCCCTCTCCCTTGCCCCTATATATATGTGGGGGGTGGGAGGGCAGCCGCACCACAAGTTCTGGCACAGCCCTCCCCCTCTCCCAAGTACTCCTCTCTCGCAGTGCTTGGCGAAGCCCTGCAGGATTGCCACGCTCCTCCACCACCACCACGCCGTTGTGTTGCTGCTGGACAGAGTCTTCCTCAACCTGTCCCTCTCTCCTTGCTAGATCAAGGCATGGGAGACGTCACCGGGCTGTACGTGTGTTGAATGCGGAGGTGCCGTCCGTTCGGCACTAGGATCTCCGGTGATTTGGATCACGACGAGTACGACTCCTTCAACCCCGTTCTCTTGAACGCTTCCGCTTAGCGATCTACAAGGGTATGTAGATGCACTCTCCTTCCCCTAGTTGTTGGTTTCTCCTTAGATAGATCTTGGCGACACGTAGGAAAATTTTGAATTTCTGCTATGTTCCCCAACAGTTGCTTCATGAGCTAGGTCTATTGCGTAGATTCTTTGCACGAGTAGAACACAAAGTAGTTGTGGGCGTTGATTTTGTACAATATGCTTACCGTTACTAGTCCAATCTTGTTTCGACGGTATTGTGGGATGAAGCGGTCCGGACCGACCTTACACGTACACTTACGTGAGACAGGTTCCACCGACTGACATGCACTTGGTGCATAAGGTGGCTAGCGGTTGCCAGTCTCTCCCACTTTAGTCGGAACGGATTCGATGAAAAGGGTCCTTATGAAGGGTAAATAGCAATTGACATATCACGTTGTGGTTTTTGCGCAGGTAAGAAACATTCTTGCTAGAAACCCATAGCAGCCACGTAAAACATGCAAACAACAATTAGAGGACGTCTAACTTGTTTTTGCAGGGTATGCTATGTGATGTGATATGGCCAAGACGAATGTGATGAATGATATGTGATGTATGAGATTGATCATGTTCTTGTAATAGGAATCACGACTTGCATGTCGATGAGTATGACAACCGGCAGGAGCCATAGGAGTTGTCTTAATTTATTGTATGACCTGCATGTCATTAAACAACGCCATGTAATTAGTTTACTTTATTGCTAACCGGTAGCCATAGTAGTAGAAGTAATAGTTGGCGAGACAACTTCATGAAGATATGATGATGGAGATAATGATGATGGAGATCATGGTGTCATGTCGGTGACGATGATGATCATGGAGCCCCGAAGATGGAGATCAAAAAGGAGCAAAATGATATTGGCCATATCATGTCACTATTTGATTGCATGTGATGTTTATCATGTTTATACATCTTACTTGCTTAGAACGACGGTAGTAAATAAGATGATCCCTCATTGAAATTTCAAGAAAGTGTTCCCCCTAACTGTGCACCATTGCGAAAGTTCGTCGTTTCGAAGCACCACGTGATGATCGGGTGTGATAGATTCTTATGTTCACATACAACGGGTGTAAGCCAGATTTACACACGCGAAACACTTAGGTTAACTTGACGAGCCTAGCATGTACAGACATGGCCTCGGAACACAAGAGACCGAAAGGTCGAGCATGAGTCGTATGGTAGATACGATCAACATGAAGATGTTCACCGATGACTAGTCCGTCTCACGTGATGATCGGACACGGCCTAGTTGACTCGGGTCATGTAATCACTTAGATGCCTAGAGGGATGTCTATCTGAGTGGGAGTTCATGAGATGAACTTAATTATCCTGAACATAGTCAAAAGATCTTTGCAAATTATGTCGTAAGCTCGTGTTTTAGTTCCACTGTTTAGATATGTTCCTAGAGAAAATATAGTTGAAAGTTGACAGTAGCGATTATGCGGACAGAAGAAAGCTTATGTCCTTAATGCACCGCTCAGTGTGCTGAACCCCAAACGTCGTCTGTGGATGTTGCGAACATCGGACATACACGTTTTGATAACTACATGATAGTTCAGTTAAACGGTTTAGAGTTGAGGCACCAAAGACGTTTTTCGAAACATCGCGGAACATATGAGATGTTTCGAGGGCTGAAATTGGGATTTCAGGCTCGTGCCCACGTCAAGAGGTATAAGACCTCCAACGATTTTCTTAGCCTGCAAACTAAGGGAGAAATGCTCAATCGTTGAGCTTGTGCTCAGATTGTCTGAGTGCAACAATCACTTGAATCGAGTGGGAGTTGATCTTCCAGAGATAGTGATCTTTCTCCAAAGTCATTGCCACCGAGCTGCTAGAGCTTCGTGATGAACTATAACAAATCAGGGATAGATATGATGATCCTTGAGATATTCGCGATATTTGACACCGCGAAAGTAGGAATCAAGAAGGAGCATCAATTGTTGATGGTTGGTGAAACCACTAGTTTCAAGAAGGGCAAGGGCAAGAAGGGATACTTCATGAAACAGCAAATCAGCTGCTGCTCTAATGAAGAAACCCAAGGTTGAACCCAAACCCGAGACTAAGTGCTTCTGTAATAAGGGGAACAGCCACTGGAGCAGAATTACCCTAGATACTTGGTAGATGAGAAGGCTGGCAAGGTCGATAGAAGTATATTGGATATACATTATGTTAATGTGTACTTTACTAGTACTCCTAGTAGCACCAGGGTATTAAGATACCGGTTCGGTTGCTAAGTGTTAGTAACTCGAAATAAAAGAGCTACGGAATAAACGGAGACTAGCTAAAGGTGAGCTGACGATATGTGTTGGAAGTGTTTCCAAGTTTGATGTGATCAAACAGCGCACGCTCCCTCTACCATCAAGATTAGTATTAAACCTGAATAATTGTCATTTGGTGTTTGCGTTGAGCATTGACATGATTGGATTATGTCTATCTCAATACGGTTATTCATTTAAGGAGAATAATGGTTACTCTGCTTATTTGAATAATACCTTCAATGGTCTTGCACCTAAAGGAATGGTTTACTGAATCTCGATCGTAGTGATACACATTTTCATGCCAAAAGATATAAGATAGTAATGATAGTACCACTTACTTGTGGCACTGCCATGTAAGTCATATTGGTATAAAACGCATGAAGAAGCTCCATGTTGATGGATCTTTGGACTCACTCGTTTTTGAAAAGATTGAGACATGTGAACCATGTCTATTGGTATATACGCATGAAGAAACTCCATGCAGATGGATCGTTTGGACTCACTTGATTTTGAATCACTTGAGATATGCAAATCATACCACATGGGCAAGATGACTGAAAAGCCTCGTTTTCAGTAAGATGGAACAAGATAGCAACTTGTTGGAAGTAACACATTTTTGATGTGTGCAGTCCAATGAGTGCTGAGGCATGCAGTGAATATCGTTATGTTTTACTTCACAGATGATTTAAGTAGATACTGTATATTTACTTGATGAAACACAAGTCTGAATTATTGAATGGTTCAAGTAATTTCAGAGTGAAGTTGAAGGTCATTGTGACAAGAGGATAAAATGTCTATGATATGATCATAGAGATGAGTATCTGAGTTACGAGCTTTGGCACACAATTAAGACATTGAGGAAATTGTTTCACAATTAATACCGCCTAGAACACCATAGTGTGATGGTGTGTCCGAACATCATAGTTGCACCCTATTGGATATGGTGCATACCATGATGTCTCTTATCGAATTACCACTATCGTTCATGGGTTAGGCATTAGAGACAACCACACTCAATTTAATAGGGCACCACGTAATTCCGTTGAGACGACACCATTTGAACTATGGTTTGGAGAAACCTAAGTTGTCGTTTCTTAAAAAATTTGGGGATGCGACGCTTATGTGGAAAAGTTTCATCGTGATAAGCTCGAACCCAAAACGGATAAATACATCTTCATAGGATACCCAAAATGGTTGGGTATACCTCCTATCTCAGATCCGGAAGCAAAAGTAATTGTTTCTAGAAACGGGTCCTTTCTCGAGGAAAAGTTTCTCTCGAAAGAATTGAGTGGGAGGATGGTGGAGACTTAATGAGGTTATTAAACCATCACTTCAACCAGTGTGTAGCAGGGCACAGGAAGTTGTTCATGTGCACCTACACCAATTGAAGTGGAAGCTGATGATAGTGATCATGATGCTTCGGATCAAGTCACTACCGGACCTCGTAGGTCGACAAGGACGCGTACTACTTCAGAGTGGTACGCAATCCTGTCTTAGAGGTCATGTTGCTAGACAACAATGAACCTACGAGCTATGGAGAAGCGATGGTGGGCCCGGATTCCAACATATGGCTCGAGGCCATAACATCCGAGAGAGGATCCATGACTTTGGAAGAAATACTTGATGGTCGTAAGGACGTTGGGTAAAGATGGATTTTAAAAGGAAGACAGACAATGATGGTAAGTATCACCATTAAGAAAGCTCGACTTGTCGTTAAAGATATTTTCCGACAAGTTCAAGGAGTTGACTACGGTGAGGCTTTCTCACTCGTAGCAATGCTAAGAGTCTGTTGGAATTGGATTAGCAGTTACTGCATTATTTATGAAAACTTGCATATAGGATGTCAAAACATTGTTTCCTTGACAGTTTTCTTGAGGAAAGGTTGTATGTGATACAACCAGAAGGTTTTTGACAATCCTGAAAGACGCTAACAAGTATGCAAAGCTCCATCTATCCTTCTAAGGACTGGAGTAAACATCTCGGAGTTGGAATGTGCGCTTTGATGAGATGATCAAAGATTTTGGGTTTATACAAAGTTTATGAGAAACTTGTATTTCCAAAGAAGTCAGTGGGAGCACTATAGAATTTCTGATGAGTATATGTTGTAGACATATTGTTGATCAGAAATGATGTAGAATTTCTAGAAAGCATATAGGGTTATTTGAAAAGTGTTTTTCAATAGAAAACCTGGATTAGGCTACTTGAACAATAAGCATCAAGATCTATAAGATAGATCAAAATGCTTAATAGTACTTTCAAATGAGCACATACCTTGACATGATCTTGAAGTTGTTCAAGACGGATCAGTCAAAGAAAGAGTTCTTGCCTGAGTTGTAGGGTATGAAATTAAGAGTTAAAGCTCGACCACGGCAGAAGAGAGAGAAAGGACGAAGGTCGTCCCCTATGCTTCAGACGTAGGCTCTATAGTATGCTATGCTGTGTGCCGCACCGGAAGTGTGCCTTGCCATGAATTAGTCAAGGGGTACAAGAATGATCCAGGAACGGATCATTGGACAGCGGTCAAAATTATCCTTAGAGGAATAAGGAAATGTTTCTCGATTATGGAGGTGATAAAGAGTTCAGCGTAAAGGGTTACGTCGATGCAAGCTTTAACACCTATCCGAATGACTCTGAGTAGCAAACCGGATACGTATAGTGGAGCAACCATTTGGAATAGCTTCAAGTGGAGCGTGGAAGCAGCATTTACAATATGACATAGAGAATTGCGAAGTACATACGGATCTGAATGTTGCAGAATCGTTGACTAAAACCTCTCTCACAAGCAAAACATGATCAAACCCCAGAACACATTGAGACTTAATCACATGGTGATGTGAACTAGTTTAGACACTAGTAAACTCTTTGGATGTTGGTCACATGGCGATGTGACCTATCAGTGTTAATCACATGGCGATGTGAACTAGATTATTGACTCTAGTGCAAGTGGGAGACTGTTGGAAATATGCCCTAGAGGCAATGATAAATTAGTTATTATTATATTTCCGTGTTCATGATAATCGTTTATTGTCCATGCTATAATTGTATTGAAAGGAAACTCAGATACATGTGTGGATACATAGACAACACCATGTCCCTAGTAAGCTTCTAATTGACTAGCTCGTTGATCAATAGATGGTTACAATTTCCTGACCATGGACATTGGATGTCGTTGATAACGGGATCACATCATTAGGAGAATGATGTGATGGACAAGACCCAATCCTAAGCCTAGCACAAAGATCGTAGTTCATATGCTAAAGCTTTTCTAATGTCAAGTATCATTTCATTAGACCATGAGATTGTGCAACTCCCGGATACCGTAGGAATGCTTTGGGTGTACCAAACATCACAACGTAACTGGGTGGCTATAAAGGTGCACTACAGGTATCTCCGAAAGTGTCTGTTGGGTTGGCACGAATCGAGACTGGGATTTGTCACTCCGTGTGACGGAGAGGTATCTCTGGGTCCACTTGGTAGGACATCATCATAATGTGCACAATGTGATCAAAGAGTTGATCGCGGGATGACGTGTTACAGAACAAGTAAAGAGACTTGCCGGTAACGAGATTGAACAAGGTATCGGTATACCGACGATCGAATCTCGAGCAAGTACAATACCGTTAGACAAAGGGAATTGTATACGAGATCGATTGAGTCCTTGACATCGTGGTTCATCCGATGAGATCATCGTGGAACATGTGGGAGCCAACATGGGTATCCAGATCCCGCTGTTGGTTGTTGGCCGGAGAACGTCTCGGTCATGTCTGCATGGTTCCCGAACCTGTAGGGTCTACACACTTAAGGTTCGATGACACTAGGGTTATAAAGGAAGTTTGTATGTGGTTACCTAATGTTGTTCGGAGTCCCGGATGAGATCCCGGACGTCACGAGGAGTTCCGGAATGGTCCGGAGGTAAAGATTTATATATGGAAAGTTGTTGTTCGGGTTCCGGAAAAAGTTCGGGTTTTTTCGGTATTGTACCGGGAAGCTTCCAGAAGGTTCCGGAGGATTCTGGAGGGGTCCGGAGGTCTGGAAATTGTTCCACCACGTCCAATACAGCAGCATGGGCTGTAAGGGGGCGCCCTAGCCTTAATGGGCCAGGGGCACCAGCCCCCCCAAGGCCCATGCGCATGGGAAGGGGAAAACCCTAAAGGGGAGGGCCTCCACTTGACTTGGGAGGCACTCCTCCCCCCCTTGGCCGCCGCCCCCTCCTCAGATTGGATCTGAGAGGGCCGGCCCCCCTCTCCCTTGCCCTATATATATGTGGGGGGTGGGAGGGCAGCCGCACCACAAGTTCTGGCGCAGCCCTCCCCCTCTCCCAAGTACTCCTCCTCTCTTGCAGTGCTTGGCGAAGCCCTGCAGGATTGCCACGCTCCTCCACCACCACCACGCCGTCGTGCTGCTGCTGGACGGAGTCTTACTCAACCTCTCCCTCTCTCCTTGCTGGATCAAGGCATGGGAGACGTCACCGGGCTGTACGTGTGTTGAACGCGGAGGTGTCGTCCGTTCGGCACTAGGATCTCCGGTGATTTGGATCACGACGAGTACGACTCCTTCAACCCCGTTCTCTTGAACGCTTCCGCTTAGTGATCTACAAGGGTATGTAGATGCACTCTCCTTCCCCTCGTTGCTGGTTTCTCCTTAGATAGATCTTGGTGACACGTAGGAAAATTTTGAATTTCTGCTACGTTCCCCAACAGCTTCATCCCACAATACCATCGAAACAAGATAGGACTAATAACGGTAAGCATATTGAACAAAATCAATGCCCACAACAACTTGTGTTCTACTCGTGCATAGAATCTACGCAATAGACCTAGCTCGTGATGCCACTGTTGGGGAACGTAGCAGAAATTCAAAATTTTCTATGCATCACCAAGATCTATCTATGGAAATACTAGCAACGAGAGAGAGGGGAGTGCATCTACATACCCTTGTAGATCGCTAAGCGGAAGCATTACACGAACGCGGATGAAGGAGTCGTACTCGTAGCGATTCAGATCGCGGTTGATGACGATCTTAGCACCGAACAACGGCGCCTCCGCGTTCAACACACGTGCAGCCCGATGACGTCTCCCATGCCTTGATCCAGCAAGGGGAGAGGGAGAGGTTGGGGAAGACTCCGTCCAGCAGCATCATGACGGCGTGGTGGTGGTGGAGGAGCGCGGTACTCCAGCAGGGCTTCGCCAAGCACTACGAGAGACGAGGAGGGAGAGAGGTAGGGTTGCGCCTTGGGAGAAAGAGACTCATGTGTTGGGCATCCCCAAAACCTTCACTATATATAGGGGGAAGGGAGAGGGGGAGGCGCCCTAGGGTTTCCCCTAGGGGGGCGGCGGCCAGGGCAGATGGGATCTCCCCTTTGGGTGACTTGGCCCCCAAGCCAGGAGGTGGGAACCCTAGATGGGGCACCCCAAACCCCCTGGTCACGTGGGAATAGGTGAGGGGGGTGCACAGCCCCTTAGTGGGCTGGTTTGCCCCCTCCCCTTGGCCCATGAAGCCCCCCCCCCCCCCCAACACTTGCCGGGGCTCCCGAAACACCTTTCGGTCATGCTGGTCATCACCCGGTACCTCCGGAACACTTTCGGACTCCAAAACCCTTCGTCCAATATATCAATCTTCACCTCCCGACCATTCCAGGACTCCTCGTGACATCCGGGATCTCATCCAGGACTCCGAACAACATTCGGTAACCGCGTACATACCTTCCCTATAACCCTAGCGTCATCGAACCTTAAGTGTGTAGACCCTACGGGTTCGCGAACCATGCAGACATGACCGAGACAACTCTCCGGCCAATAACCAACAGCGGGATCTGGATACCCATGTTGGCTCCCACATGTTCCACGATGATTTCATCGGATGAACCATGATGTCAAGGATTCAATCAATCCCGTATACAATTCCCTTTGTCTACCGGTATAGTACTTGCCCGAGATTCGATCGTCGGTATGCCGATACCTTGTTCAATCTCGTTACCGGCAAGTCTCTTTACTCGTTCCGTAACACATCATCCCGTGATCAACTCCTTGATCACATTGTGCACATTATGATGATGTCCTACCGAGTGGGCTCAGAGATACCTCTCCGTCACACGGAGTGACAAATCCCAGTCTCGATTCGTGCCAACCCAACAGACACTTTCGGAGATACCCGTACTGCACCTTTATAGCCACCCAGTTACGTTGTGACGTTTGGTACGCCCAAAGCATTCCTACGGTATCCGGGAGTTGCACAATCTCATGGTCTAAGGAAAAGATACTTGACATTTAGAAAAGCTTTAGCATACGAACTACACGATCTTGTGCTAGGCTTAGGATTGGGTCTTGTCCATCACATCATTCCCCTAATGATATGATCCCGTTATCAATGACATCCAATGTCCATGGTCAGAAAACCATAACCATCTGTTGATCAACGAGCTAGTCAACTAGAGGCTCACTAGGGATATGTTGTGGTCTATGTATTCACACATGTATTGCGGTTTCCGGTCAATACAATTATAGCATGAATAATAGACAATTATCATGAACAAGGAAATACAATAATAACCATTTTATGATTGCGTCTAGGGCATATTTCCAACAGTAAATGATTACATGATGCTAGTACGATAATTCGCGAGTGGGCTCAGGCTCATCTACACCCGTTTAGTTATAAGAGTGTTGCATGTATCATTATCCCTTTGTTGTTTACTCCATCCGTTCCTTTATGTAAGGTGTATTGTTTTGGGCATGGTGACCAAGGCAACAAATTATAGATAATTTTGGACAAAATTACCCTTGGCAAATTTGTTGATTAATAGCAAGTAAATCAGTTGGGCTAGAAAAGAAAAAAATACATACAATCAGGGGAGAGATACTTTCCTTCATTTTCTAGAAAGAGAGATACTTGCCTTTTTTCTGTAAGGCTAAAAAATGGATTATAAGAAATTATAAGAAATGCACCTTACAGTGTGAAATTTTATTAAAAAAATAAATACACCTTATATAAAAGAACGGAGGGAGTAATAAACTAGAGATCGAAGAAGCTTATTTCAACGTTGCATGCAGAAATATCTCTGGAGATAAGCTTAGGGTATCAATCACTCATCTATTTGCTCTGTCTAACTTGGCCCAAAGTGATATTAGCAGTAGTACCTAATCAGTTATCGCTGTGCAAGGCTAGAATGTTCGAGGAGTAATATATAAGGTTGCTGAATAGTGAATACGACGGCCAGATGCATGCATTTCTTGGTCTTCTTAACCAAGGTCATCAGCTCATCATCATCGCCATCTCTTTAGTACTATAATTTTTCTGAGGCAGTTATCGTCTGATGAGTAAACTATAACAATGGACAAATCATCTGCAAGCTTTTTTTTACCCTTTAACAGCGGATAATCCGATGTGCATGCCCGTGCCATGGGTTAGGTTAGATTAGGTCACCATCCGCGTCTCAAATGGGATTCCCCAAACATAACTTTCTGCATTCAAGATCAGTAGCTTTCCTCGTCTCAGGCCGGCCGGCCAGCAGCTTCAATGGAGATGACCATCAATCACGCCCCTTGCAGATCCAGAAGGATTCTCTAACACAAGTATTTTCGTGAAGGTTACATAGGCTATCCTCAGTATGTAAACAATGCCCCTTGCAGCCTCCGCCACGGCATGCATGGCCGACCAGGCCATGCACCAATGCAAACATTACAAAAATCAGTAGACGTGCGGCTTGTCTACCCCTCCAAGGGCCACTCTTTTAGAACATACTACTTGTACTGTCACATGAGTCATGACCCAAGCTGTAATTTAAATCCTTGTACAGACTACACTTCTTTGTACTTCTCGTCAGTCGCTGGTCGATCAGCGTTTACACCCGTAAAACTCTAGTAATAAGTAATCGCATGCGGTACGGCCAGTGTCTCTGAGCGATCCAGAACCTTCGACGGATTAAGCAAAATCCAAAGAATGGAGAGATAAACAACCAGATCGAGCAAGTTGGTGCCGGCCGGTGAACTTAAAAGTAGGTTTTACTCCGTCGCAGTTCATTTTATTTGGTACTAGCACATATGCACGTGCGTTGCAACGGGAGTTAAAATAGTATGCATTTAAAGTCAGTGAGAATTATATGTGCAAGTAAAACTCTGTGTGCACACCAAAAAGGGATATTTAGCTTCTCGGTTTCGCCGCGTGTGAAGGAATTAATCTGCTATTTTTCCATTCATTGATCGAGGGCATATAAGAGTTTTGTTACGTCAACGTACGCCAGAGAAGGCCCATGAGTTATTCAATCTACTTTCTTTCGATCCTTTCAATCGAGGGAATTTTAAGGTATGAAGTTTTTGAATATTCTAGGAAACATTAACTATTTTTTAATCCTGAATAGTGTTTTGAAAATTCTGTACACTTTTGAAAAACGCGAACAAAATACAAAAGGGGACATCTTTTAAAATTTACAAATATTTTCTGAAAACACCATCTTTTTTATAAAAACATGAACATTATTTGAATTTGTGAATATTTTTTAAAATGGCAACATGTGTTGAAAATTCATAAGATTTTGAGAAAATGTGTATCTTTTGTACACGCACATTATTTTTAGTTCTGAAAATTTCAGTGAAGATGAATATTTTTAAAATTTGGAGCATTTTTTGAATTCCAATTTAATTTTTGAAATCTAGAACAATTTTTACAAACAATAATAATTTTTTTTAAAAGGCAACCTTTTGCAAGTTCCTAATATTTTAGAAAATAGTAACACAATTTTGGAATTCTGAACATTTTCCAAAATTTGTTTTTTCTAATTACGAACATTTTTTCAGAATTTTTAGTTTACGAAATAAATTCTAAAATAAAAATAAACTTGGAAGGGAAAAAGAGATAGTGAAAGAAGAATAAAAATAGAAGTAAATCACAAAAAAAGGCCAGCCCATTATTGGTCTTCCTGTGCAAAACTATGACTATTTGTCGCCCTTTGCGGAAAATAGAATTTTGCCAGCTGCATGGGCACAAAAATAAGTGGGTTGGGTTCGCTGGGCCACAGCGCGCGGCCCACGTATGAAAATTCTTTTTCTAGCAGACAAACACATAAAAATTTAGTACCACCTCGGGTAGAAAAAGTTATTTTCGGCGGTGAACGGATGAAAAAAATGACGAAACGCACCTTGCTTTATTAGTAGGTATAGATATAGATATTCATTACCCTAGACCTCTAGCCCAGCCCAGAAATTGCACAGAAAGATTTTTTGTGTGTATTGATGATCGAGCTTCTCTGGAAAATCTCGCTAACGTCAACGTATAATAAGGCTGGTTATAATGAGAAGTATCATACACTAGTATGATACTAGTGTATGATACTATATCCGTAATGCATTGTATCATATAGGACTACATTTATTGCCATGCATGACATAAATTAGCATATCATTTAATATGATACGGTATCATGATATGATACTCAAGCATCACTTTCTTCATTTAATTCTATGCCACTTCATCAACATTGTTTAGTTGGCATGCATGATACTACCTATAATACTCCCATTACGACCAGCCTAATTTCATAGGAATTAAGTGCATTTCTAACCGATCCCTTATCCGATGTTAGTGGAGAATAAATTGAATTTTACTCCCTTATACCTCACCTAACCGATCCTCTAAAACGTACAAGAGAGAATAAATTTTACTCCGACCCGCACAGAAGGAGTAGATATACTCCATCGAAACAGGCTCGAGTACATTTTTGTTGCTCCGCCGCCCACGCCCACCTTGGCCCCCATCCCCCCCCTCCCCCTCCTCAGATCCCACGCCCCTCCTCATTGTCCTCTCCTCACTCCCTGTGCCTGCCCGTGCCAAGTGCGAGGGCGAGACCGACGGTGAGGAGGAGCAGGACAAGGCGGGCTCGCTGAGGCTCAGGATCATCGTTGTCTTCTGCATCCTCGTGGCCAACGCGGCGGGCTGCGCCATCTCCCGAAGGCCTTTGAGCGGCTCGGCTCGCCGTGCCTCATTGACGGGTTGTGCCAGAATTTCTTGTTTCACAAGGGGAGGAGCGCGAGCAGGCAGTGCGGCCTCGCTACCTTTTTACATGGAAATGCCTCCTAGTGCTTCCACTGAGCCTTGGTAGTTCACTACTGCTCCAAAACACATGGATTGACCGACATGTATCCTTCTTTGCTCTTATGTCTGTCCCCAGGGGAAAATTTCACACGTTATTCCTTTAAGTCCTTATAGCATGTTACGATTTGGGTTCATACGTTGATGACCGACATGTGCATTGTTGGGTTACCTATGTCAGCCCCTGTACGACTATGCCACCTTGGTCTATAACTAGTCATGTCGACCCGGAATCTCTGTCATATGGATGCTAGCGACACAATCATATAGTGAGCCAAAAGGCACAAACGGTCCCGGCCAAGGTAAGGTGGCAGCCGTGGGTTACCATATGTGAGGCCGCAAAGTGATATGATGTGTTACCTGCTAGATTTGTGTGACCTAGGATCGGGGCCCGACAACTTAGAAACCAAAAACCATTTGGTTAAACCGAAATAACCAAAATTCAGGACTTTTGGGTTTGAGAACATAATGGGCTGGTATAGTACAATACTTTCTAGCCCATTTGGTGCTTCTGTTTATGTGATTAGCCTGACTGCTTATCCAACGTCCCTTCTTTATCCAGTTCTGATTTTTTTCTCATTATGATATATATCACATATTTACACGTAGAAAAGTTATGTGTTGGCTCAAAAATCCGCGTCGACTTTGGTTAATTTGGTTATTACCGAAAGTAAATGGTTATCATCGAAACCGAACAGTACTTATGCATGTAATCATATAAAATGAAGTACAAAAACCATAAAACCATATAAAACAAACCGAATCAATAAAGAAACAAATGCACACCATGACTGACCGGTCAAAAAAACTCGACTCAGTCGGACCCCTCATACCAGCCCTAAACGTCTAGGCTGAATGACACCCATCATATCCAGCCCATATCAAGGGCTTATATGGGGAGGCCCGGACGTGCTCGGGCACATACAGCACGTCCCATACAGCCCTGCTAGCCACCCCGACCCCACATATATTGTCCCTATCCGGATCCCAGATGAAAGCCAAGCCTGTCGACTCCACTCCACTCCGCCCCCACGCTCTATTCCATCGGTTCCTGGACTTCTCCGGCATGCCAGGTAGTAGATTGGACTCCGAGCTCTCCAAATTCATCGACTGGGACCTCGTCCCATGCTCCCAGGAGTAGTGTGCCCGACCTCGGTCAAACACGATCTGGTGGGAATCCACTGCGTCTGACCGAATGACGCTTGGATCCATTGGGGCTGGGGACTTGAGGCACCGCAATGACGGGGTGGTGGCATAAGCCCTTCGGTGGCGCCTCGTCCCCACAATGTTGGGCTTCGAGTTGGAGGTCAACACTTGAGTGGGTCATGCCCATCTGAGGCTATGGTGCGGCATGCTCACCGTGCACGACAGAGAAGGCGGGTAGCCACAGTAGCCCTTGTAACCGAAGCGGCGGAGGTGGAGTCGCACACCGACATGGACGAGGAAGTCATTTGTGCCCGCATCCTCGAGATGTGGTAAAGAGGAGGAACGCGCCCTCATCCGGGAGAAAAATGGTTCTGCCATGGTCAGGCTGCCCCCATGTTGGGAAACGTAGTAGAAAATAAAAAAATCATTCTACGATCGAACTAGGAACACTATGAAGATGCATTAACGGTTAAGATCGGATTGTTACCAACTCCGAGTTGCAATGGAAGAAGAGTTGGTGTAGATCATCGATGAAGTCCCTCGAATCGTTCACGAATGATCTCTCGAACTGAAGACCGAAAGCACGACCTCTCTACGGATTGCAGGCATACATGCTTCATGATTCGGCAGCTGTGCATAGCTAATCGTCATCGGAGAATTAGAGGGAGAAGAATAGAACCACAGAGGGCTTCTCTATTATGAGGATTAGAAAGAACTAGAACTAGCTCTAATTAGATCAACTCCAAATTAGAACTAGAACTATATAAGTTGGAGGGAGGGAAGGGGGTGCCACGAGGGGGGAGGAGGACTCCTCCCCTTGTACCGGCCCTAGGGGGAGGAGGAGTCCTCCCCTACTCCAATTCGGCCCCCTCTAGCTTGTCCAACAAGCTAGGATGCGCCCCCTTTTGTTATTGGGCCCTAGGGCCCAATAACTTCCACCACTTGGCATTTATATTAGTTCGTTGGCCCGTTGATATTATATTAATTATAAAAGCTTCCCAATCAATATTAGAACCTTTTATTATTAATTTAACATCTACAAAACATTTTCCACCTGTATATCAATTCTCGGTATTATCTGGTAAATCCCAAAACTCTTTGGTTAACTCAGAAACGCTTTCGGTTTCTCTCGAAACTATTTCTCATATTAATGAAACTATTTCATAAATGTTTTCTCATAACTCTCACTCCACTAGCACTCAACGGATCGTGATTCCCTTAAGCGTGTGACCCTATAGGTTCGGTAAAATATAGACATGAACAAAACCCGCTTCGTTCAACAATGACCAACAGCGGAACATTGATCCCTACGAATGCACGAATGACATTCGAGTGAACCTTTGGTTATCATGTATTATTCCCTTGGTTTCGCGGTACTTTACACAAACCCAAGGTGAGATATATTGGTATCCTCTTGAGTCACTCTCATGCTCACTATTCCGGTCTCCTCATTATCGGTATTGTTATTCTTTCTCGTTGACATGCTCTAGCAAACCTGTGACCTAGTCACCTATGTCTGGCCAGACGATGATGGATGCGGTCACACTGAGAGGGCCCTAAGAATAACTCTCCATCATCGAAGGAGCAAATCCCACTCTTCAGCTATCTAGTTTCTTGTCAAACTTTCTGATGAATGTGTAAGTTGTCTTTATGATCGCCGTGTTACAAATGACATTTAAGCAACCCCAAAGTCCATCATATCGTAAGAAGTGACTACAATATTTCCATGGTCTAAGGAACTAAATCGTACGTTAACTCTTTGTGTTATAATGATATACTACAGTAGTGTCTCAAAGTATAACAAACAAGTTGGTTCAATTCAATATGATTGTTCTTCTAAAATCATATTCGCTAAGTTGTTTTGGGGCTACCTTTACACTTAATTATATCCCAAGATTTGGAAAATATGATTAAAAAACACTTGAGCTAGTCCTAGAAGCAAGACTAGGAATCAGGTTTTACCGTTTATCGTTCCACTGAATTACATATTTCAGGATCATAGCAATTATAGCATAGAATATAAACTCTTAATTATAAGCATGGAAATAAATAATGCAATATTATTGCCCACAGGCCATATTTCCAACAACCCTTGGGAGGAGGAATACAGTGACGGGTCGGATAGCTCCGGCGATGAGCAGATCTGTCTCGATCCAATTTGCGTCGGCAACCCAACTAGCCACTTAAGCCTGTGGCCGCAATCCCTATTAAACCCGTAGGTCGCAAGTTAGCGACCTAGCGTGTACACCCTACAGCGTCTGCTCCTCTTTTCGGCCAACCCATTATGAATTCCTTCACCACCATTTTTTTTTTGTTTTCCTTTGTTTTTTTGTTTCGGTTTGTTCTCTCTTTTTTTCCTTTTTCCTTTTACGTTATTTTTCCTTCTTATTTTTCTTTTTTGTTTTTCTCTTCTATTATGTTTTTCCTTTTTCTTTTACATTCTCTTCTTTTTCATTCTTTTTTCTTTTTCGTGGGTCTTTTTCAAATTTGAGAAAAATATTTGAAAATCATGAACAATTTTTGAACTCACGAACATTTTTTGAAATCATGAACATTTTTGTAAACTGTGAACATCTTTATTGAATCATGTGAACTTTTCTTTTTGACTTAGTGCACATTTTTCGTATCGAGGAACATTGTTTCTGTTTACACGAACATTTTTTCAATGCATGGAGATTTTTTTAATACCTGCATTTTTTTTATTCAGCGGACATTTTTTGAATCAACGAACTTTTTTATGATCCATGAACATTTATGAATTTTCTGACCATTTTTAACAAATCATGAAAAAAATTGAATTTGCAAGAATTTTCCAAATTTCAGAACATGTTTTTAATACACAAACTTGTTTTCTTCAAAATAATGAGCATTTTTTAATTTTACGTTTTTTTCCCTAGAATCGTGAACATTTTTTGAATAAGTGAACATGTTTTGTAAAATCACGAGTTTTTTTGAATCTGCCAATTTAGTAGAAAATCATGACATTTTTTAATTTCCCTTTTTTGAAAATAACATAAACATATTTTTAATATGCGACTTTATAAAAATATTCTGAATCCCCGTACAGTTTTCAAAATCATCAATATGTTTTTACTTCCCGAACTTTGTTTTCAAAATCAAAAACATTTTTTGAATATGTGAATTCTTTTGTAAGAGCGTGAATATTTTGAATCCACGAACATTCTATGATTCCATGATTTTTTTTAACAAATGCACATTTATTGAAATTGCGGAACTTTTTGTAATCCCAAATTATGTTAAATAGAAAACATACAAAGACAGAAAAGAGAAAATAAAAATATGCAAATTAGAATTAAGAAAACAGTGGGCCTCGCACATGGGCTGTCCCAGACGAGAGCGTAGGGCTGCGATTTGTCGGGCGCGGTTATGCGCGAGAGTTATATCTCGCATTAAGCGAGACCGTAGATTCTCTCTCGTGTATACATCTACAGCAATGGGCCGGCCCATTCCAAGAGTTAAAACAAATAAAGTGGAGAGAAAAATGGAGGAGCAACTAACGAGGGAGTACTCCTTTAGGAGTCTCCGCAAGGGTCACTTGAGGTGGGCTGAGAACGCGCACTCAGTCGCTGCCACGTATCGCGCTCTGGGCACTCCCTCTGAATTTTATTTTGTTTTAATTTTTCCGCACGCGTTTTCGGCCTTTAGATGAAAAAAAAATTCGGCTTTAGGGGCTTTTGGGGTTTCCTCTGAGGTTTTGGACAAAATAATCAAAAAAATTGCACGAAAAATGGGATTTGTTTTTTTGTTCCACGAGAAGCATAAATTTACTTCCCGTGGAGATGCAGATTTGCTTCTGGGAGTGCCTCTTCCAAAAGGAAAAAAACACGTTTTCATTTTTATTCGTTCCGTGAGAAGCATATATTTACTTCTCGTGAAGTCATGAATTTGTTTCCGCGAGAGGCACAGTCGTGTCTTTTGGAAACCAAACAAAATGGTTATTTTCTTCCGCGAGAGGCACAGATTTACTTCTTTTGGGGCCACGGATTTGCCTTCACGAGAGGCACAGTCGTGTCTCCCGGAAATAGAAAAAACATGGTTTTTTTCCTTTCGTGTGAGTCATAGTTTACTTCTTGTAAAGATACGGATTGCTTTTGTGAAAGTCACAGTCTTGCCTCTCAGCAAGGGAGAAAACATGTTTTTTTCGTTTCATGTGGGGCACAGATTAACTTCTCACGGAGGTACATATTTGCTTCCACGAGCGTGCCTCTCGAAAAGGGAACATGCTTTTCTTTTTTCCCTTCCAGGAAAGGCACTGGTTTACCTCTCGTGGAGGCACGGCTTTGCTTCTGCGAGTCTTGCCTCTTCGAAAAAGAAGAAGAAAAAATGTGCTTTCGATTCAAGTTTTTTTTTTAAAGTAGCTCGTCGAAACCTATCAACATGATATCTGAGGATCCAAAGGTGAAAACGGTTCGAGATTTGGACGCACGGTTTAAAAGAGAAAACATTTAAAATAAACAAATCTACAAAAAAGGAAAAACTCACCGGTTGCGACAGGTGGGACACATGCAGTGTGCCAATCTTCTATATCTAAATAGGGGCACCCCACTAGGTGATTTTCCTACCTTCTCATGAAGCCACGTCATCCGAATTATTTTAGCCGTTGATGCAGTATAGCTCAGGACTCTGCAGCCGTCTGATAGAAAGTTGACGATATTACTGGCAGTTGCCACCGCTAAGTGATAGATACCGCTTCGTTTATGTCCAGCCGTCTCGCTCGCTCCACCTCAACAATTCTTTTTCTTTTTTTGATGAGAAACGAAGCGTTTGATATTTTTACCATCATCGCACAAATTCCTGCCGCTTCCTCTTTTATTTCTTCGTACGACTGTTTCTTTCATCTCTCCTCCATCAGTATTTATCTTCCCAATTCTTCTCCCCATCTGTATTTGTGACACACCCCCTGCTGCAGGCCAAGCCTCCTTGGCCATTGACACTAGAGATCTGCGGCCTACCTGATCACCGACCTGACCACTCGGTGAACCATGCGTGAGCGGATTTGGAGCTAATCTTATGCACTACTTAACCATGGCATAAATTTGGCAAACAACCGACGCATTATATAAAGGTGTGTTTCATAGCTTGTAACATAGATTACCAAACATAATAGAAGTTGAAGTATAAAAAGTTAAAAACAAAATGCAACACTCAAACTGTTTAACTTAGTGCTAAATCAAACAACAAAAAAACTTTAAAAGGATGTTTTGCATTCTGAAATTCCAAAACACATCATCGGACACCAAGGTTTATTAACCTACAATAACAAAACTGGAATTAAAATTTCAAGTAGAATATAATTGAATGCCTAAATCAAAGTACTACTCCCTCTGTCCCATAATATAAGAGCATTTTTGTCACCAGTGTAGTGTCCAAAACGCTCTTATATTATGGGACAGAGGGAGTATTTGCTAAAATATTATAAATTACCTTTACTACAGTCTCTTCCTTCGAGCCATGAAATACTCAACCACTTGATCACTCAAGCTTTTTCATTTCTTCCTTCTCCACATAACAAATACCCCTGGACATCATCACTCAAGCTTTCATCCTTGAGGCGATTGCGCAAGAAAGTTTTGACCAATTTCATTGCTGAGAAGCACCTCTCAACTGTTGCATAGCAATAGGCAAAAAAATTACTAGTTTCAACAACCAATAAAGCAATTTCCTCTTACCAGATCTTTCAAATTAATAAAGTATTTTCTTCTTATCAGATCTTTCAAATTTGGATGATAATGTTCTATCAATTTCCTCTTGCCTGAGTCATATTGAATATCCTCCCCTATGTATTTTGGAGTAATTTGTGATGGCGTCTTTCTTTCGAGAAGAAACTTATCCATATTCTCTGCATTTAAAAACTAAATTACCAAAAAGGTATTTAAAAGTCTGAATCCAATGAAGTATACGTAATTATAAGTTAAACAATAGTTATTGCCCCACGTTTTGCCAAAACCCATACATTTAAATATATTGAAATAAGATTTAATCGCGACCATAATCTAGACAAAAGAAATCAAAAACACATTGCTATATTACTAAGAGAGAAGAAGAGAAAATTACGACCCCACCGCTACCGGCTGCCGCTGCCGCAGCTGTGCGGACGTCCAGATCGACCAAGAAGACAGGAACGGATCTGTGCTGCCGGCTGCCACGAATCATCAATTCGTCGGGACTAGGGAACATATCAATTTCAATTTTTAAATCTGTAGAAATATTAGTTACAGCCTAGAGTAGAAGACTAGGAGTACTAGCTAGCTCTTGGCTCTTGATTGGATGGTCGCCGCCGCTGCACAAGTTCTCAAACCGTGGATTAATTGATCACCGCCGGCCGCTGCACACGTCATTGAATCAGTGTGCGCGGTGCGCCTGCTCCTGCTCGGGAGTCGGCATAGATTAGGAGACGAAGAGACGTGGTTATTTTAGTCGGATCAATTGTTTTGTTCGGCCCGCAAAAAAATTGTTTTGTTCGCTACAGGGGACGCCCGATGGGGACGAATACGCAACAAAACCAACGCGAAAAATGACAGCCGAAAATACCTTCCCACCGGGATTCGACCTCGCACCCACCCGCTTCTACATGGTGAGGCTCGCCACTGCAATAGCTAACTGCTAGCGGATATTCACACCGCAAAAGTTTGAATAAACAGAAAATAGACGCGCTATTTATTGCACAATACACTGTGGCATTTATACATTTCAATTATTGAAAATATGTTCAAATATAACGGACGGAGTTCTTGAGCATGCAAAAAAAAAAATCCACATATTCAAAAATAGTTCTAAATACACATTGAACATCTTCTTAGTATAGGGTGAACATTATTCAAAGAAACACAGAACATTTTTTTAAAATATGCTGAACTTTTTTTGAATACATGCAACAAAATTTCTCTACACGATGAACATTTTTTATACACACTGAACATTTTTTCAATGTATGGTGAACAATATTCAAATACGCGTAGCTAGTGCAGTGAACATTTTTTCAATGTATGGTGAACATTTTTTCAATGTATGTAGAACTTTTTCTAAATACGATGAACTCCTTTTGAATGCATGCTGAACAAAATTTCTATACACGATGAACATTTTTTTATACACAATGAACATTCTTTCAATGTATGGTGAACATTTTTCTTCAATACGGTTAACAAAAAATTGGAATTCAGAACTATTTTTGAAATGTGAACAAAATTAGAAAAAATGAACAAAATTTGGAATTTTGAAAAACATTTTCTGAAAAGTCAAACGAATTTCGAAAAATCTGAACATATTTTGGATATTGAAAATAGTTCATCCAATTCGAAAATAGTTCATCGAATTTAAAAAAGTTCACCGACTTCAAAAAAAGTTCATTAGTTTTGAAAAAGGTTCACAAACCTGAGAAAAAGTTTATCGAACTTGAAAAAAAGTTCATTGAATTTGGAAAAAGTTCATAGACTTCAAAAAAGAGTTCCCCAAATTTGAAAAAAAGTTCATCGAACTTGAAAGAAAGTCCATTGAATTTGGAAAAAGTTCATCGACTTCAAAAAAGAGTTCACCCAAATTTGAAAAAATGATTGTCGAATTTGAAAATAGTTCACCGGTTTTGATAAAATGTCATGAATTGGAAAAAAGTTCATTGAATTTGAGAAAAAGTTCACCAATTTTGAAAAAAGTTCATCGAATTTGAAAAATGTTCATAAATTTGGTGAACTTTTTATATTGAATTAGAAAAAGAAAAAGAGGAAAGAAGACTAAAAAAGAAAATGAATACTAAAAAGAAAAAGGAAGAAATGAAAAGAAAAACAAAAAAAAGAAACGGAAAAGAAAGAATGGAAGAATAAAAGAGGGAAGAAGCTGTACATAATCACAGAACTCAGCTAGCGCGGGTGGCAAGCGAGTGCTGCGCTGTAACCCTGCGTCGCAGGATCGAATCCTTATCAACACGTTGTTTTCTGCATCATTTTACAAAAGAAAAAAAGTAAAACATGGGCTGGCCCATCGCGGAGGAGGGGTGTGCGCCCTGTACCATTAACGCTATGACTGGCGCTACGGGCGCCGTTTAGGGTTTGCCGCCGGATGGATCGTTCACTGTGCTCGATGGGCTGCTGGAAACGAAACAAAGGGGGCCTGATGCGCCTTGTATGATGGGCCCTGTAGCACTCTTTTTGGCCCACCCTGTTGCCCCGGGCTAAAAACCTGATATTTAGTAGGTAATAAGAAATCGGACCCTGTAGCCTGTGCTACAGGGTGGGCCCATTGGGCTCCGCCCCGGTGCCACCATCAGCGAGCTCCTATAACACCGCATGCGTTAGAGGTGGGGGCTCTCCTTCCTGTCTATCTCCACAGATCTGAATGGTGTTTCTTTAGTTAGATTGGGTGGAAGGCGAAAGTACCATTCTACACCCAGGAGCAAATGCTCCTGGTGTAAACAGTAAAATCAAAAAAGTAGAAAAAAATTTAAAAAATTCTGAAACTTTTTTGCGACATACTTACACAAGTGTTTCTTGTGCATGAAAATTTTCATTACGAAATCACATTCGTGAAAGTCGTGCCGAAAAGAACAAAATTAGAGCTTCAAAATGCTTTTGTAAGTAACATTTTCAGAGCATCGATTTTGTTTTTTTACCACACCTTCCATCAATGTGATTTCGCGATGAAATTTTACGTGCACAAAAAACATTTGTATAAGTATGCCACAAAAAAAATTCAGAATTTTTTGACATTTTTTTATTTTTTATTTATTTTACTGTTCACACCAGGAGCATTTGCTTCTGGGTGTAGAAACTCCACGTCCGGTGGAAGGCCTGATTTCCAACGGAGTAGCTGGCACTGGAAAGGGCGAGCGCGCCGACCCCCAATTGCAGATCGGCGAAGTGATGGATCCAGACCGATGCCAAGCATGGATATGTACGCCGGATCCCAATCGGAGTAGTGCCTCTATTGCCAAAGGTAGGATCAGGAAGATGAGGTCGTTCCCGTACTATAGTTGTCCAGATCTATTACACCTGTGTTGTTCCAAGGCGTGTTCTTTTAGTGGAAGAGATGCATACTTACTGTAAATGTAGATGAGGTCATTGCCATCTTATATCTGTCCAGATCTTTGTTGTACGGGCCTGATGTGTACTGTAAATACACCGTATTTTTTCAAAAAAAAAATTTACTGATTGGTATTGGTATGGCCATATGTGGTACTAAAATGTATGAATGTGCAGATTGGAAAATTCATCACAATACTGCTTGGGAGGTTCTATCATCCACCATCCAGATTTTTCCTGTGTTAATTTTGTCAAATTTTCTCTCTTTTAAGTTTATATACGGTCATCTCACTTGTGGTTCAACTTATTTTGCAGAGAGTTTGGTTGGTTTGCTCGGATAAGGATTTAGGAGGTGCTTTCAGGTTGAGCTAATGAAATTCTAATATGCAGTTCAACACCTTTAATTTTGAAAGATTTGTGGTTGGAGTTTTCCTTAAAGTTTGGTCACACGTATGATGTAGTTCTCTCCCTTTCTCCTGATGTGGTTACATATAACTTGATGGTGATTAGTTTGCAACATTTGTGAAGCCAGGCTATTTCTACAGGTTATGGTTCTTTCTACATATGCCCAGGGCCCCTCTGGGCTTTGTTTGCGGATTCCTTTCTAAAATCCTCTTTGTTGGGCCCCTCTGGGCTTTGTTCCTCTTTGTTGAAGTAATCCTCTTTGTTCGCGGTTGGGTTATGTTTTTGCTCTAGGGCCGGGTTAGTATCTAATATTTTTGAACAAGACCTCTCTCAATTGCTTTGATATGCTAGGTTGTAAAGTTTTCGTTCTAGGTCAAGCTTATTTATGCTTTTGATTCCAACATAGGACATGACACAATTTACTATTTTCTAAATCATATATTTTTTATGCAGATCTAGAGAACTTTGTTATGGAGTGTTATGTTCATTATTTAATTGATTGCAAGTGATGTTTGAAAATTTCCACAAACATGATTCTTTGGTGGCCATTTCAATAAAATGCTCTATTCATGCTTTTATATTTGTGGATTGATACGACCAACTAAATAAATGGCATACTCTCTATGTTATTTCCAAACCATCAGCGAAGCCTCACATGTTGTGTATCGGCCAGCAACCTTGCTCCAACCAAAAATATGAAGAGGAAACTGTGGGCGCAGTTTGCTTGTGAGTTGTGTTTTATGCTCAGTTTCTGATCTATACTTGTAGGTGATGTATCCAACTTCTGTTCACCTTTCTAAACTATATCCGCAAGAGACACTGTTATTTTCCCTTCTTTAGGCTGATGGGTTTCATTTTCAATGAAAAATAGAAGCAGGGACTTACTCCATGTTGTTCAAAAAAATTGTTTGGTCCTTTAGAGGGGATTTAGAGAATGTCAGGATATCTTTAGAGTACATTGTTTTTTTTCATGAATATATTTTGGTAAGCTAAGGGGTTTACAACTTTGTTAGATAGATAACATGGCAAATCTTTTGTTTACTCGCAGTCGCACTCAGCCCTTTGACAGTTCCAATTGCCAGTTTACGAATTGTATTATGCTCTAAAGAGTGTTGGAAATATGCCCTATAGGCAATAATAAATTAGCTATTATTATATTTCCTTGTTCATGATAATCGTTTATTATCCATGCTATAATTGTGTTGAAAGGAAACTCAGATACATGTGTGGGTACATAGACAACACCATGTCCCTAGTAAGCCTCTAGTTGACTAGCTCGTTGATCAATAGATGGTTACGGATTCCTGACCATGGACATTGGATGTCGTTGATAACGGAATCACATCATTAGGAGAATGATGTGATGGACAAGACCCAATCCTAAGCCTCGCACAAAGATCGTGTAGTTCGTATGCTAAAGCTTTTCTAATGTCAAGTATCATTTCCTTAGACCATGAGATTGTGCAACTCCCGGATACCGTAGGAATGCTTTGGGTGTACCAAACATCACAACGTAACTGGGTGGATATAAAGGTGCACTACGGGTATCTCCGAAAGTGTCTGTTGGGTTGGCACGAATCGAGACTGGGATTTGTCACTCCGGTTAACGGAGAGGTATCTCTGGGCCCACTCGGTAGGACATCATCATAATGTGCACAATGTGACCAAGGGGTTGATCACGGGATGATGTGTTACAGAACGAGTAAAGAGACTTGCCGGTAACGAGATTGAACAAGGTATCGGCTGTAACGCCCCGGTTTCGATGCGCCAGGTGTCTGCCAGTTATTCGCCGTCGTTGCCATGTCATTTGCTTGCGTGTTGTATTTTGCCATGTCATCATGTGCATTGCATTGCATACGTGTTCGTCTCATGCATCCGAACATTTTCCCCACTGTCCGTTTTGCAATCCGGTGCTCCTATGTCCTCCGGCGTTCCCCTCTTCTCTCTTTTCATGTGCGGGTGTTAAACTTTCTCGGAATGGCCCGAGGCTTGCCAAGTGGCCTTGGTATACCACAGGTAGACTGCCTGTCAAGTTTCGTGCCATTTGGAGGTCGTTTGGTACTCCAACGGTTAGCCGGGTAACCGCAAAAGCCTTCTTCTCTTTGCAGCCCAACACCCTTCCAAAGTGGCCCAAAACCCAGCAAACTCCCCTCCATGCTCTCGGTCGTTCGATCACGATCGTGTGGGCGAAAACCGCTCCTCATTTGGACTCTCCTAGCTCCCTCTAACTATAATTATGTGCCTCCCGACCAAATTCGCGGATGAATTCGCAGACGAAACCCTAGCTTTTCCCTCTCCACCGACGGACACGTCCGCCCCCGGCCGGACACGTCTGCGCCGCCGCGCCCAGCCAATCAGGAGCTGCCACGCATCCCCGAGCGCGCCCACATCGTCGCCGCCGCTCGGGGCCCAGATCCGGCCCACCCCGGGGCCGAACCGGGCCGCGCCGGGCCCGTCCTCCGCCGCCGCGCGCCCGCGCTGGATCCCAGTCGCGCCGCCGTGCCTCGCCGCCTTCGCCGCCCCTCCGGCCACCCGGCGCCGCCGCGCCGCCCCTCGTCGGCGCCTCCCCGCGCCACCATCCGGCCCGCTCCATGGCGCCGTTCCCCGCCGCCGCCACCCGCGGGCGTCCCCGCCCGAGGTCGCCGCGCCCTGCGCCCCGTCCGGCCGTGCTCCTCCGTCGGCCGCCGCCTGCGTCCGCCGTGCCGAAGCTCGCCTCCGCCCGGCGTCGTTGGTCTCCGCCGCCGCGCCCCTCGCCCCCGCTGGCCGGATCCGGTCGGGCCGGACCGGATCCGCCCCTCCCGAGCATCTCCAGTCGTCCCTGAGCCCCTCCGGCCACCTTCTCCTCCACTCCGGCGAGAACTCCGGCCGCCTCCGACGAACCTCGACCCGAGTGCCCGAAACCCCAGATCTGTTTCGGAGGTGATATTTTCGTCTAAGTCCCCGAATCTGTGTAATTTTCATGCCATGTTCGTTGCATCGTATCTCTGCATCCGTAGCTCCGTTTTGCACGTGTAATATGTCAAATTGTTCGTCTCAACGAGTACATCATTTCATTCCATTGCATCATATTCATTTGAGGTCATCTTGATGCCTTAATCATCGTTGCAAGAGTGATTCATAATGTTTTCTGCTGTGTGTTAACAGAACGAGCTCTTTTGTCATTTTTGCCATGATTGATGTGTGCATCCTATGAGGTTGATGTCTACATGTGTTTTGAACTATGTCATGTCTTCTATACAGTGGTGTTTGCCATGTATTTTTGTGATCAATGTGGTGACTAGCACAAGCATGCAAACTAGGCATCGTGATGTTGCTGATTTTAGTCCCTGTTCTGCTGTTATTTTGATGCCATGTAAACTTGTTACTACAGAGAGATCCATACATATTTTGAGATACTTCAGTAAGGGTGTTTTGAACACATGGTTGTGATATATTCATCCCTGCCTTTGGTTGCAATTATGGAGTAGTCTAGCATGTCATTTTCGTGCTCTACGTTTGCTTCAAAATGTTTCCTGGCAGATTGTTTACATGTTATTCAATTTTGCCAAGGTTGTTGTAGTTGATCCTTGCATGCCATGGACTTGTTCTTGCCATGGTTGGTTACATAAACATATCTTCTTGATGATGCCATGCTTATCTTGTCATGCAACGACTTGTGGTGAGTGATTCGAGCTTGTTAAGTAGTGCACTTGATGTTGCTGTTTTGGTAGGCTGAATCTGTTATTTCGTGATGCTATGTAAACATGTTGCTACTAATCATTCTATGCATAATCTGGAGATGATCACTAAATATGTGTTGTTCTAAATGTCATCCTCTAACCATCGATGCCCCTGGTTGCATTTATAGCTTGTTGTAGCTTGTTGTTTCCTTGCTCCAAAGTTGCTTGATAATGTTGTTGTCAGCCTGTTAACATTAAGTTCAGTTGTTGCCATGTGTTTTGCTAGTGTTCCATGCATCCTATGAACTTGCTCTTGCCATGCCTAGCTTCATAAATATGTCTTCTTACTGTTGGTTGCCTTGCCATGCCATGTTTTGCTCTATAGTGAGTTGCACAAGCTCATCTACATGCCTTCATAATTCTGTTTCTGCCATGTTTGAATCTGTAATATAAGTTGCTATGTTTACATGGGTGCCATCATATTTTCTGATCTTTTTTGGCTTATGGTCAGTAAAGGACTTTTGATCTATGCATTTAGTAGATTCATGCCATGCCTTTATTTGCCATGATAAGTTCCTGTAACATGTTGTTTGATAGCTCTAAACATTGCAACCTGATGTTATTTTCTGCAAAGTCTGAATTGTTATTGCTTGCAATCTTACCATGTGTGTTTGAGCATGTTCTAGTGATTTCTGGAGATAGATCAGTGTTCATGTTTTGTTATGCTTTACCTGTACATCATGCCCATGTATTTTGTTTTCATGTTGAGATGTTGTAGCTTATTGTTTTGATGCTTGCAATATGCCTAGTTGCTGTTTGGACAGCTTGTCCTTTAAACTTGTTTCATGTGTGTGCGTTGCACCGTTGCTCCGTTTTGAGTGTGCTCTATATGAAACTTGCTTGATTTTGCATGTAGTTTCATATTATCATGTTGCATCCTTGTTTTGAGGTGTTTGCTTGATGTTTGGGTGCATTTTGCATCAATGCCATGTTTGACTTGTGTTGCTCATATCTTCTAGACCGTAGCTCCGAACTAATTGAACTTTATATGTAACTTGACTAGAATCTCGTGTAGATCATCTTGGTGCATCTTAACTTGCTGTTTAACAACTTGAACATAAGGTTTATTCAGATCTGGACCAATTTCGAAATATGCATATGAGGACTTACCGGAATTGTTATATGTTGTTCCCGGCCTCATTTAAACTTGCTTTGATGTGTTGTTCTTGTTTGCATCATCTCTTGCCATGAGTAGCTTCATGTAGCCGTGTCATGCATCATGCTTGTTGTGCATCATGCCTTGTTCATGTGTGGTGTGTTTACCATGTTGTGTGCTTCTTTTCGATAGTTTCCTGTTTCGTTGCGATCGTGAGGATTCGTTCGTCTACGCTTGGTTCGGCTTCATCCGTTCGTCTTCTTCATGGACTCGTTCTTCTTCCTTGCGGGATTTCAGGCAAGATGACCGCTACCCTGGATCTCACTACTATCATTGCTATGCTAGTTGTTTCGTTCTATCGCTATGCTGCGCTACCTATCACCTATTTATCAAGCCATCCCAAATTGCCATGAACCTCTAACCTTTGACACCTTTCCTATGCAAACTGTTGTTTGGCTCTGTTACCGCTTTGCTCAGCCCCTCTTATAGCGTTGCTAGTTGCAGGTGAAGTTGAAGATTTCTCCATGGTGGACAGGATTTTGTTGGGATATCACAATATCTCTTATATTATTAATGCATCTATATACTTGGTAAAGGGTGGAAGACTTAGCCTTTTGCCTGGTGTTTTGTTCCACTCTTGCCGCCCTAGTTTCCGTCATACCGGTGTTATGTTCCCGGATTTTGCGTTTCTTACGCGGTCGGGTGATTTATGGGACCCCCTTGACAGTTCGCTTTGAATAAAACTCCTCCAGCAAGGCCCAACCTTCGTTTTACCATTTGCCTCACCACCACCTATACCCTTCCCTTGGGTCGGCCAACCCAAGGGTCATCTTTATTT
>NC_041391.1:679220833-679326758 GCF_002162155.2 Triticum dicoccoides
GTCCGAACTGAGCTGCCTGCGGGGCCACCTCGGGGCAACTTGAGGGTTGGTTTTACTCGTAGCTAGTCTCATCCGGTGTTGCCCTGAGAACGAGATATGTGCAGCTCCTATCAGGATTTATCGGTGCATCGGGCGGCTTTGCTGGTCTTGTTTTACCATTGTCGAAATGTCTTGTAAACCGGGATTCCGAGTCTGATCGGGTCTTCCTGGGAGAAGGTATATCCTTCGTTGATCGCGAGAGCTTATCATGGGCTAAGTTGGGACACCCCTGCAGGGTATAAACTTTCGAAAGCCGTGCCTGCGGTTATAGGCAGATGGGAATTTGTTAATGTCCGGTTGTAGATAACTTGACACCAGATCCGAATTAAAACGCATCAACCGCGTGTGTAGCCGTGATGGTCTCTTCTCGGCGGAGTCCGGGAAGTGAACACGGTTTCTGGGTTATGTTTGAAGTAAGTAGGAGTTCAGGATCACTTCTTGATCATTACTAGTTGACGATCGTTCCTTTGCTCTCTTCTCGCTCTTATTTGCGTATGTTAGCCACCATACCATGCTTAGTCGCTGCTGCAGCCTCACCACTTTACCCCTTCCTTTCCTGTTAAGCTTTGCTAGTCTTGATACCCATGGTAATGGGATTGCTGAGTCCTCGTGGCTCACAGATTACTACAACAACAGTTGCAGGTACAGGTTTTGCGATGATCATGACGCGAGAGCGATGTTTGCTTACTTTGGACTTCGTCTTCTGCTTCTTCTTCGATCAGGGGATAGGTTCCAGGTCGGCAGCCTGGGCTAGCAGGGTGGATGTCGTTTGAGTTTCTGTTTGTGTTTCATCCGTAGTCGGATGGTGTTCTTGTAAGATGATCTTGTATTCTTGTGGCATTGTATGCCTTATGTATGTATCCCCATCTATTATGTAGTGTTGATGTAATGATATCCACCTTGCAAAAGCGTTTCAATATGCGGTTCTATCCTTGGTGGGACCTTCGAGTCTCTTTAGGATAGTATCGCATATTGGGCGTGACATCGGCATACCGACGATCGAATCTCGGGCAAGTACAATACTGCTAGACAAAGGGAATTGTATACGGGATTGATCGAATTCTCGACATCGTGGTTCATCCGATGAGATCATCGTGGAACATGTGGGAGCCAACATGGGTATCCAGATCCCGTTGTTGGTTATTGACCGGAGAACGTCTCGGTCATGTCTGCATGGTTCCCGAACCCGTAGGGTCTACACACTTAAGGTTCGATGACGCTAGGGTTATAGGGAATAGATATACGTGGTTACCGAATGTTGTTCGGAGTCCCGGATGAGATCCCGGACGTCACGAGGAGTTCCGAAATGGTCCAGAGGTAAAGATTTATATATGGAAAGTTGTTGTTCGGGTTCCAGGAAAAGTTCGGTTTTTTCCGGTATTGTACCGGGAAGCTTCCAGAAGGTTCCGGAGGATTCCGGAGGGGTTCGGAGGTCCGGAAAATGTTCCACCACATCCAATACAGCAGCATGGGCTGTAGGGGGGCGCCCTAGCCTTAATGGGCCAGGGGCACCAGCCCCCCCAAGGCCCATGCGCATGGGAGAGGGGAAAACCTAAGGGGGAGGGCCTCCACTTGACTTGGGAGGCACTCCTCCCCCCCTTGGTCGCCGCCCCAACCCTAGATGGGATCTAGGGGGGCGGCCCCCTTCTCTCCCCACCTATAAATAGTGGAGGGGTGGGAGGGCAGCCGCACCCCAAGTTCTGGCGCAACCCTCCCCCTCTCCCAAGTACTCCTCCTCTCCCGCGGTGCTTGGCAAAGCCCTGCATGATTGCCATGCTCCTCCACCACCATCACGCCGTCGTGCTGCTGCTGGACGGAGTCTTCCCCAACCTCTCCCTCTCTCCTTGCTGGATCAAGGCATGGGAGACGTCACCGGGCTGAACGTGTGTTGAACGCGGAGGTGCCGTCCGTTCGGCACTAGGATCTCCGGTGATTTGGATCACGACGAGTACGACTTCTTCAACCCCGTTCTCTTGAACGCTTCCGCTTAGTGATCTACAAGGGTATGTAGATGCACTCTCCTTCCCCTCGTTACTGGTTTCTCCATAGATAGATCTTGGTGACACGTAGGAAAATTTTGAATTTTTGCTACGTTCCCCAACAGTGGTATCAGAGCTAGGTCTATTGCGTAGATTCTATGCACGAGTAGAACACAAAGTAGTTGTGGGCGTTGATTTTGTTCAATATGCTTACCGTTACTAGTCCAATCTTGTTTCGACGGTATTGTGGGATGAAGCGGCCCGGACCGACCTTACACGTACACTTACGTGAGACAGGTTCCACCGACTGACATGCACTTGTTGCATAAGGTGGCTAGCGGGTGCTAGTCTCTCCCACTTTAGTCGGATCGGATTCGATGAAAAGGGTTCTTATGAAGGGTAAATAGCAATTGACATATCACGTTGTGGTTTTTCCGTAGGTAAGAAACGTTCTTGCTAGAAACCCATAGCAGCCACGTAAAACATGCAAACAACAATTAGAGGACGTCTAACTTGTTTTTGTAGGGTATGCTATGTGATGTGATATGGCCAAAAAGAATGTGATGAATGATATGTGATGTATGAGATTGATCATGTTCTTGTAATAGGAATCACGACTTGCATGTCGATGAGTATGACAACCGGCAGGAGCCATAGGAGTTGTCTTAATTTATTGTATGACCTGCGTGTCATTGAACAACGCCATGTAATTACTTTACTTTATTGCTAACCGGTAGCCATAGTAATAGAAGTAATAGTTGGCGAGACAACTTCATGAAGACACGATGATGGAGATCATGGTGTCATGCCGGTGACGATGATGATCATGGAGCCCCGAAGATGGAGATCAAAAAGGAGCAAAATGATATTGGCCATATCATGTCACTATTTGATTGCATGTGATGTTTATCATGTTTATACATCTTATTTTCTTACAACGACGGTAGTAAATAAGATGATTCCTCATTAAAATTTCAAGAAAGTGTTCCCCCTAACTGTGCATCATTGTGAAAGTTCGTCGTTTCGAAGCACCATGTGATGATCGGGTGTGATAGATTCTAACGTTCACATACAACGGGTGTAAGCCTGATTTACACACGCGAAACACTTAGGTTGACTTGACGAGCCTAGCATGTACAGACATGGCCTCGGAACACAAGAGACCGAAAGGTCGAGCATGAGTCGCATAGTAGATACGATCAACATGAAGATGTTCACCGATGATGACTAGTCTGTCTCACATGATGTTCGGACACGGCCTAGTTGACTCGGATCGTGTAATCACTTAGATGACTGGAGGGATGTCTATCTGAGTGGGAGTTCATAAGATGAACTTAATTATCCTGAACATAGTCAAAAGATCGTTGCAAATTATGTCGTAGCTCTCGCTTTAGTTCTACTATTTTAGATATGTTCCTAGAGATAATTTAGTTGAAAGTTGATAGTAGCAATTATGCGGACTAGGTCCGTAAACTGAGGATTGTCCTCGTTGCTTCGTAGAAGGCTTATGTCCTTAATGCACCGCTCAGTGTGCTGAACCTCGAACATCGTCTGTGGATGTTGCGAACATCTGACATACACATTTTGATAACTACGTGATAGTTCAGTTAAACAGTTTAGAGTTGAGGCACCAAAGACGATTTTGAAACGTCACGGAACATATGAGATGTTTCGAGCGCTGAAATTGGGATTTCAGGCTCGTGCCCACATCAAGAGGTATGAGACCTCCGACGATTTTCTTAGCCTGCAAACTAAAGGAGAAAAGTTCAATCGTTGAGCTTGTGCTCAGATTGTCTGAGTACAACAATCACTTGAATCGAGTGGGAGTTAATCTTCTAGATGAGATAGTGATGTTTCTCCAAAGTCATTGCCACCAAGCTACTAGAGCTTCGTGATGAACTATAACATATCAGGGATAGATATGATGATCCTTGAAGTATTCACGATGTTTGACACCGCAAAAGTAGAAGTCAAGTAGGAGCATCAATTGTTGATGGTTAGTAAAACCACTAGTTTCAAGAAGGGCAAGGGCAAGAAGGGATACTTCATGAAACGGCAAAACAGTTGCTGCTCTAGTGAAAACCCAAGGTTGAACCCAAACCCGAGACTAAGTGCTTCTGTAATGAGAGGAACGCACACTAAAGCAGAACCACCTTAGATACTTGGTAGATAAGAAGGCAGGCAAGGTCGACGGAAGTATATTGGATATACATTACGTTAATGTGTACTTTACTAGTACTCCTAGTAGCACCAGGGTATAGATACCGGTTCGGTTGCTAAGTGTTAGTAACTCGAAATAAAAGCTACGGAATAAACAGAGACTAGCTAAAGGTGAGCTGATGATATGTGTTGGAAGTGTTTCCAAGGTTGATGTGATCAAGCATCGTACGCTCCCTCTGCCATCGAGATTGGTGTTAAACCTAAATAATTGTTATTTGGTGTTTGCGTTGAGCATAGACATGATTGGATTATGTCTATCGCAATACGGTTATTCATTTAAGGAGAATAATGGTTACTCTGTTTATTTGAATAATACCTTCAATGGTCTTGCACCTAAAAGGAATGATTTATTGAATATCGATCGTAGTGATACACATTTTCATGCCAAAAGATATAAGATAGTAATGATAGTACCACTTACTTGTGGCACTGCCATGTAAGTCATATTGGTGTAAAACGCATGAAGAAGCTCCATGTTGATGGATCTTTGGACTCACTCGTTTTTGAAAAGTTTGAGACATGCGAACCATGTCTATTGGTGTATACGCATGAAGAAACTCCATGCAGATGGATCGTTTGGACTCACTTGATTTTGAATCACTTGAGATATGCAAATCATACCACATGGGCAAGATGATTGAAAAGCCTCGGTTTCAGTAAGATGGAACAAGATAGCAACTTGTTGGAAGTAACACATTTTGATGTGTGCAGTCCAATGAGTGCTGAGGCATGTAGTGAATATCGTTATGTTCTGACTTCACAGATGATTCGAGTAGATGTTGAGTATATTTACTTGATGAAACACAAGTCTGAATTATTGAATGGTTCAAGTAATTTCAGAGTGAAGTTAAAGATCATCGTGACAAGAGGATAAAATGTCTATGATATGATCATAGAGATGAGTATCTGAGTTATGAGCTTTGGCACGCAATTAAGACATTGTGGAAATTGTTTCACAATTAATACCGCCTGGAACACCATAGCGATGGTGTGTCCGAACATCATAGTTGCACCCTACTGGATATGGTGCGTACCATGATGTCTCTTATCGAATTACCACTATCGTTCATGGGTTAGGCATTAGAGACAACCGCACTCACTTTAATAAGGCACCACGTAATTCCGTTGAGACGACACCGTTTGAACTATGGTTTGGAGAAACCTAAGTTGTCATTTCTTAAAAGTTTGGGGCTGCGACACTTATGTGAAAAAGTTTCAGATTGATGAGCTCGAACCCAAAGCGGATAAAAATACATCTTCATAGGACACCCAAAAACAGTTGGTTATACCTCCTATCTCAGATCTGGAAGCAAAAGTAATTGTTTCTAGAAACGGATCCTTTCTCGAGGAAAAGTTTCTCTCGAAAAAATTGAGTGGGAGGATGGTGGAGACTTGATGAGGTTATTGAACCATCACTTCAACCGGTGTGTAGCAGGGCACATGAAGTTGTTCATGTGGCACCTACACCAATTGAAGCGGAAGCTGATGATAGTGATCATGATGCTTCGGATCAAGTCACTACCGAACCTCGTAGGTCGACAAGGACGCGTACTACTTCAGAGTGGTACGCAATCCTGTCTTAGAGATCATGTTGCTAGACAACAATGAACCTACGAGCTATGGAGAAGCGATGGTGGGCCCGGATTCCGACGAATGGCTCGAGGCCATAAAATCCGAGAGAGGATCCATGACTTCGGAAGAAATACTTGATGGTCGTAAGGCCGTTGGGTAAATATGGATTTTAAAAGGAAGACAGACAATGATGGTAAGTATCACCATTAAGAAAGCTCGACTTGTCATTAAAGATGTTTTCCGACAAGTTCAAGGAGTTGACTACGGTGAGGCTTTCTCACTCGTAGCGATGCTAAGAGTCTGTTGGAATTGGATTAGCAGTTACTGCATTATTTATGAAATCTTGCATATAGGATGTCAAAACATTGTTTCCTTGACAGTTTTCTTGAGGAAAGGTTGTATGTGATACAACCAGAAGGTTTTTGACAATCCTGAAGGACGCTAACAAGTATGCAAAGCTCCAGCAATCCTTCTAAGGACTGGAGTAAGCATCTCGAAGTTGGAATGTACGCTTTGATGAGATGACCAAAGATTTTAGGTTTATACAAAGTTTATGAGAAATTTGTATTTCCAAAGAAGTGAGTGGGAGCACTATAGAATTTCTGATGAGTATATGTTGTTGACATATTGTTGATCAGAAATGATGTAGAATTTCTGGAAAGCATATAGGGTTATTTGAAAGGTGTTTTTCAATAGAAAACCTGGAATAAAGCTGCTTGAACACTGAGCATCAAGATCTATGAGGCTAGATCAAAAACGCTAAATGGTACTTTCAAATGAGCACATACCTTGACATGATCTTGAAGGTGTTCAAGATGGATCAGTCAAAGAAGGAGTTCTTGCCTGAGTTGTAAGGTATGAAGTTAAGAGTTAAAGCTCGACCACGGCAGAAGAAAGAGAAAGGACGAAGGTCGTCCCCTATGCTTCAGACGTAGGCTCTATAGTATGCTATGTTGTGTACCGCACCGGAAGTGTGCCTTGCCATGAGTCAGTCAAGGGGTACAAGAATGATCCGGGAATGGGTCATTGGACAGTGGTCAAAATTGTCCTTGGAGTAAATAAGGACATGTTTCTCGATTATGGAGGTGATAAAGAGTTCGGCGTAAAGGGTTACGTCGATGCAAGCATTAACACCTATTCGAGTGACTCTGAGTAGCAAACCGGATACGTATAGTGGAGGAACCATTTGGTATAGCTCCAAGTGGAGCGTGGAAGCAGCATTTACAATATGACATAGAGATTTGCGAAATACGTACGGATCTGAATGTTGCAGACCCGTTGACTAAAACCTCTCTCACAAGTAAAACATGATCAAACCCCAGAACTCATTGAGTCTTAATCACATGGTGATGTGAACTAGTTTAGTGACACTAGTAAAATCTTTGGATGTTGGTCACATGGCGATGTGACCTATCAGTGTTAATCACATGGCGATGTGAACTAGATTATTGACTCTAGTGCAAGTGGGAGACTGTTGGAAATATGCCCTAGAGGCAATAATAAATTAGCTATTATTATATTTCCTTGTTCATGATAATCGTTTATTATCCATGCTATAATTGTATTGAAAGGAAACTCAGATACATGTGTGGGTACATAGACAACACCATGTCCCTAGTAAGCCTCTAGTTGACTAGCTCGTTGATCAATAGATGGTTACGGTTTCCTGACCATGGACATTGGATGTCGTTGATAACGGGATCACATCATTAGGAGAATGATGTGATGGACAAGACCCAATCCTAAGCCTAGCACAAAGATCGTGTAGTTCGTATGCTAAAGCTTTTCTAGTGTCAAGTATCATTTCCTTAGACCATGAGATTGTGCAACTCCCGGATACCGTAGGAATGCTTTGGGTGTACCAAACGTCACAACGTAACTGGGTGGCTATAAAGGTGCACTACGGGTATCTCCAAAAGCGTCTGTTGGGTTGGCACGAATCGAGACTGGCATTTTTCACTCCGGTTAACGGAGAGGTATCTCTGGGCCCACTCGGTAGGACATCATCATAATGTGCACAATGTGACCAAGGGGTTGATCACGGGATGATGTGTTACAGAACGAGTAAAGAGACTTGCCGATAACGAGATTGAACAAGGTATCGGCATACCGACGATCAAATCTCGGGCAAGTACAATACCGCTAGACAAAGGGAATTGTATATGGCATTGATCGAATCCTCGACATCATGGTTCATCCGATGAGATCATCGTGGAACATGTGGGAGCCAACATGGGTATCCAGATCCCGTTGTTGGTTATTGACTGAAGAACGTCTCGGTCATGTTTGCATGGTTCCCGAACCCGTAGGGTCTACACACTTAAGGTTCGATGACGCTAGGGTTATAGGGAATAGATATACGTGGTTACCGAATGTTGTTCGGAGTCCCGGATGAGATCCCGGACGTCACAAAGAGTTCCGGAATGGTCCGGAGGTAAAGATTTATATATGAAAAGTTGTTGTTCAGGTTCCGGGAAAAGTTCGGTTTTTTCCGGTATTGTACCGGGAAGCTTCCAGAAGGTTCTGGAGGATTCCGGAGGGGTCCGGAGGTCCGAAAAATGTTCCACCACGTCCAATACAGCAGCATGGGCTGTAGGGGGGCGCCCTAGCCTTAATGGGCCAGGGGCACCAGCCCCCCCAAGGCCCATGTGCATGGGAGAGGGGAAACCCTAAGGGGGAGGGCCTCCATTTGACTTGGGAGGCACTCCTCCCCCCTTGGCCGCCGCCCTAACCCTAGATGGGATCTAGGGGGGCCGGCCCCCTTCTCTCCCCACCTATAAATAGTGGAGGGGTGGGAGGGCAGCCGCACCCCAAGTTCTGGCGCAGCCCTCCCCCTCTCCCAAGTACTCCTCCTCTCCCGCGGTACTTGGCGAAGCCCTACGGGATTGACACGCTCCTCCACCACCATCACGCCGTCGTGCTGCTGCTGGACGGAGTCTTCCCCAACCTCTCCCTCTCTCCTTGCTGGATCAAGGCATGGGAGACGTCACCGGGCTGCACGTGTGTTGAACGCGGAGGTGCCGTCCGTTCGGCACTAGGATCTCCGGTGATTTGGATCACGACGAGTACGACTCCTTCAACCCCGTTCTCTTGAACGCTTCCGCTTAGCGATCTACAAGGGTATGTAGATGCACTCTCCTTCCCCTCGTTGCTGGTTTCTCCATAGATAGATCTTGGTGACACGTAGGAAAATTTTGAATTTCTGCTACGTTCCCCAACAAAGAGAAGCTCAGAAAGACTACATATTTCCACAGCAACGCGCGGGGTATCTACTACTCCCTCCGTCTAGGTGAGTAAGTCATCTTAGGTTGTGCACCGTGACCAAGGAGGAGGGGAAAACGAGAGACCTTAATGTTTATTTGCTAATTAATAGCATTGCATGCAATGAACTAACCACTGCATGTCGTGTTTGGTAGTCTCAAGTTATTAAAAGCATGCACACCCCTCATCTCTTATTGGTTGATATGTCAAGAAACAAGAAACGAGGTAGAAGTTAATGCACAGCGCCTAAGTGTTTTGGAATTATTTGGTTTTCATAAGATGACTTACACACCTAGACGGAGGTAGTAGTTGTCACAGTCTAGGGATGTGGGAATGAGTTTTGCAAACAATGCTTCTTAATCAGTGATTTCAAAAAGATATGTGTGTGGGATTCAAACTCCTGCTAGTTTCTTCGTGGTGCTGGTAGCCACTAAGACAAGGCGAAATATTTGAAGGAAATTCGCCGGGTTTCACCGGCTTTCCAGTTTAAGAAGAGCGCGGAATATATATTTTTAAATGCTTGATTAACAGGTTTTTCTACTTCTTTTCCTCTGCTTCTTTTCTTATTTCTTCTTTGGTTTTTTATTTTCATTTTCATTGTTTTTGCTTTTTCTTTCTTTGGTTTCATTTTCCAGTTTCATTTTTTTTGTTTCTTTTTTGTTTTTTTGGTTTCCTTTTATTCTATGGGTTTTCATTCTACATTTTGTGCATATGCGAACAACATTTCTCTTATACACGTTTAACATTTTTCCAATATAAATGAAATATTTTTTAATATATGCTCAACATTTTTCCCATTTTGAAATACTTAATTAACATTATTCATTTACAAATCTAACATTCTTTTAATTCATGGTCAACATATTTTCTATACATTTCTTAAATGATTGATTAACAATTTTCAAATAAAAAGATTAGCATTATTCAAACACTAGATAAGCATTATTCAAACACTTGTTCAAATAAAAAGAGTAGCATTATTCAAATGCTTGATTAACATTTTTTAATACATTGCCAACATTTTTTAACACATTGTCAACATTTTTATACATGTTTAAAACTTTCTAAATGCTTGATTAACATTTTTCAAAATACTTGTCCAACATGTTTTCAAGTTCTTGATTAACATTTTTATATATATGATTAAAAAATCAATAAATTTTAATACGTGATCAATAATTTTCTATACACATTAAACATTTTCTGAATGCCTGATTAACATTTTTGAAATACTTTTTCAACATTTCTCAAATATTTTTGTGGAGCGGTATTTGTAATATATATATATTTAGAATATTTTAAAGTATAAATAAATGTATAAAAATAGAGCAAAAAAATCAAAACAGAAAACATACAAAAAAGGGGGAAAAAAGAAACTATGGCCTCCTGCGCATGACGGAAGTTGGCCTCGCTGAAGGCGAGATATATTAGCACCCAAGGCCACGAAATCAGTATGAAATGTGAAAAATGAATGTCAAAATTTATTCGTATGAACAAAAAATGTTAATACATTGTAAAAAAAATGTTTGTGTAATTCAAAAACTGATTCATGACTGCGAAATTTTTAAATCATTTGTATAGTAAATATTTTTTCTGCACATAAAAATGTACAGAATTTAAACAAATAAAAGTAGAACATGATTATCATTTTGTGAAAAATATTAATCGCGTGTATGAAAATTTTATGCTAAAAATGTTAATAATGTGTAAGAAAAGTTTTTTTCATGCACACAAAAAATGTAAAAAAAGTGAAAAAAGAAAACTAGAACATGTTAATCATTTGTGCAGAAAAATGTTAATCAATTGTACGAAAAATGTTTATTGGCAAAAAAATGTTTCTGTAAATCTAGCAAATGTTAATCATGTTAAAGTCTATAAAAAATATATTTGGACAAATGTTACCACGTATTCGTAAAACACTTCTTGTGTTTGAAAATTTTCTAATGTGTATCAGGAAAATGTTTCATGTGTGCTCTATAAATGTACATTGTATACCGAGGAAAAGTAGACACGAGTTCCAAAAAACTCAATTAAACCACAACGAAAAGCTAAAAAAAATCAAAAAAACCACGGAAACTAGGATAAAAGGCAAAAACAGAAACACAAAAAGAAACAAGAAAAGGACGAAGAAACATATTGCTAATTGACATGTGTTAAAAAAATAAAAACCAAAAAACTAAGAAAGAAAAAAAATAAAACCAAGTCTCTCAACGAAGAAACAAAAAAGAGGCATAAGGTAAAGCAAAGAAAACCAAGAAGAAACAAAGAAACCAAAAGTATAACCAAAAAAGGGAAAAAATCACCGAAAAAATTACAATGAAAAAAAAGGAAAATCAAAGAAAAAGGGTGAAGAACAGAAAAAATGACAAAAAATCCAATAATAAGTCCATTAGAAGAAAAAAACTAAGAAAGCAAAGTAGATCTGTGTTCAAAAGAAAGAAAACTAATAAGAAGCCAACAAAGATATAGAAAGAAGACAAAAAAAACAAACAAAGAAACCCAAAAGTAAAAAACCGAAGTAAGAAAATGAAAAAAATCAATGAGAAAAAAAAGTAGACCAAAATAAAAAAGAACGAAAAAATAGAAGAAAACCAAAGGAAAAATATAAGAAAACAACAAGAATTTTTTGAAGAAAATTGGCGGCCGAACCAGTCGAGCCCTAGATCATCATCATGCTCAACTACTCGACTATTCATGGCCTCGCTCCGCTCAAGCATTCCTAGTAAATCGTCGCCTATCCGTGACCTGCGGCCGCATCTTTGGCCTGCTACCACAATGCGTGGGCGCGGTGTTGCCCGCCTCTCATCCCCTCACCCCCTATCTTGGCTATCGTCTCCCGCCACGTCGCTGGCACGGAGTCGCTGCCTGCCTTCGCAGAAGATCACTTTTTTTGGGTACCCGAAGAAACCGGATGATCTTTTTCGGTCTATATATGTTCGGTCATCCATGTAGGCAAAGGCATATTCGGTTCTCATTTTTTGTAAACCCGAAATACCCACAGACCGAATTAACCAAAACGGAAAAACCCAAAAACCCGAATGCCCAGGCTGTTCCGAGGATTTGCCTGCCTCGTTTTTCAATAAAATGGGACGGGGGAAGGTCCCTTTCGTTCAAAAAAAAATATCTGACGAACAGGTCATACGGGCGAGAGTGTCAACTTCACGGCGACGGCATCCAACCGCTTCTCGGCCATAAAACCGGAGAGCTTACGCTTAGCGATAAGGATCTCACTAACAATTGGCTGAAAAAATTCGAGCCGGTTCTCCCAGCAAAAAGATCACCATTTCTTCGGCGCGGATCACCCCATCCATTCTCCATCCGGCAGCTAGCGCCGGTAAGCTCAGCTGATCGCCCCCTCTTCTTCCGTTCATCATCTCGCCGGTGATCGGATATTCTGATCTCGGTGGTCGATCCCAACGTTCTTTCGGTGTTGCTCTTGATAATCCAAGGGGATGGAGGTCATCCGCGGGCCGATCCTGCCGCGCTGCGCTGCGCCTGCTCTCACCTCCGGCTCTCGGATCGGCGGGCAGCTGCTGAGGCGCGTGCGCATGCGGAGGAGGGCTTCTTGCGGTGGCGGCGTCTCGCCAGGTGACGGCTACGACGGCGTGTCGCCCAGGTTCTTCGGCGCCCCGACCCAGCAGCACATGCACGGCACAAGCTCCTGGCCTGTTCGCTGTGGCTACGGCTCGTCGTCCGACGGGGACGGCGCCCCGCCGGCGAACTTCGACGCCAGCGGCGAGGAGTTCGTCGACTCCAGCGTCATGGAGGCTGGTAAGTTTCTTGTGCTATTACAAGGATTCTGAGTAATTTTGGCTTCTGGTTAGTAGTTCGCTTTGGCGGGTTCAGTGATTGGTTGTACTATCTGTTTTCGCAGTCGAGCTCAGATGCGTGTCGGATGGTTTTGTGATAAGAATGCGCGACGGAAGGAACCTTAGATGTGTCCAGAACAATCCCCGCGTGCTAAGGCTGCGCGATTCCACGCCTCACCATGCTATCGTGCTCAAGATGGAAGATGGAAGCGATCTTCTGCTCCCCATTATTGTCAGTATGTACCTGTTCTTGCCTTGCCTGGACACATTTTGCAATTCTACATATGCTTTTCTGATTGCGCAATTAGTATTACTGATATGTGCCCACGCTGCCTCTTCCAGTGGAGACACCAAGTATCATGCTACTGGCCGCCCTTCGGAACATTCGGATTGTAAGACTTTGCTGCTTTAGCTACAAAATAAATTCTCCAGATACTAATTAGCACCCACATAATATAATTACGGTTTTAACCGGGTTTTCTTTTTCTGTTTTTGAACTGCGTTGCATTACTGGGACTTTCTAGCCAAGGCCAACGATTTATAATGTGGTAAAGGAGATGACTGAAATGATGGGATATACGGTGAGTCTAATACGAAATAGTCGGAACTACATATTTTCTGGTATATATGTATTCTTTTGATAATAATAGTATCTATATCCAGTACTTTGATTATATACTCCTTTTCTAGGTACGTCTGGTGCGGATTACAGAAATGGTGCATGATGCTTACTATTCTAGATTGTATCTTGCAAAGGTAACACCACTTGAAAATACACCGTCATTTGAATAAGAATTATGATCACCTCTGAAGTAATTAAGTACAACATCATGGTATCCAGATTGGAAATGAAGAAGAGACTATTAGTTTTGATCTCAAGCCATCAGATGCCATCAACATTGCTTTCCGGTGCAAGGTATGCATTTATCTATGTTACTGAGTAACTGCTCATAATATTTTGGTTTTCAACTATAGGTATTGCTCGCAACTGAAGCTGTTGTCTTAACCTCTTTGGCCTGATGGGATTTGTAATGTATATACTCTATTGAACATTGTACAGACAACAGGAAAAAACAGAGTTACCGATTTCTCGCCCAATCACCAAAACTTCTATTTTGTATTTTCGAAGATCTTGTTTTGCAACCTTAACGGTTGTGCACCATAGATGATCTGAATAGTATGATTTGTGAGTAGAGAAAGCCATTCGCCATCCGTGTAAGTCAAGGGCGGTAAACGGTGTTGCTGCCAGTTTACTTGTTGTGTGCTGTTGTTCGTGCCGTCTCACTTTATTTTCTCCTCCGTGTTGTTATATTTTTTTTGGCTATGCGCATCCTCAAAGTTTCTGACTATGTCTTGATATTGTTGGCGTAACTGATATCGTCTTGATATTAATAAATTATCCTTTGTTGAAAGAAACAAAATTCCTCAAGTACGAAACTGGTGCTCTGTTTCTTCATGGAACCTTATTATACTTATTAATTCAAATTGCTCTATCTTTGCCCTCAGGTTCCTATACAAGTCAATAAGCGTATTGCGTACAACAACGGCCTGAAAGTTATACAACCAAAGCCAACTGGGAGTTACGTGAACTCTGACCAAATCCAGCACACAAGACTGGACAAGTAAGATGGCAAAAATAACTTCCATAGGTTCCTGTCAGAATTAAGTGTTTCTCCAAGCACACATTCACATCATTATCATTTTGTTGTAGGCCTGGTGACCAGCCTTGCTTCGAAGCCCAGGAGTTTGATTTGGTGCGTGGTATGCTTATTGCTGCTGTTGAGGAACGCTATAAAGATGCCGGTAAGCTGCTCATGACTTGCACAGATAAATTTTACGCGTTCCCTGTGTTGCAATTTTTTCACGTTTGATCAACAAAGATTAATTAACAGTTATGTTTTGTGTAATCCTTGTAATAATGGGTAATATTTTTTCTCGTGTTACAATTTCAGCTCAATACAGAGATCGTCTTCTCATGTTCCGGGCAAACAAAAAGAACACGATATAACAGGTTAGAACTGAGAAGTCCTCTGCTTTTTTCCTGAAGCAAAGGGAGGTGCTCTGCCAAATCAGTCACTACTAACTACTGTCATGCTGCAATTTGTCATTGTTTCACTGTCTGTTCTACCGGTACTGACAATTTTCATTTTGTCATAATCAGAGCCTGCTGGTGGTGTACATAGTGACCTTTGCCAAGGAAACAGAAGCTCTAGCAAACATCAAGAAGCACCATGTGAATATGTACATAGCTAATGATTGTAACTATTAATATTTTTCTTTTTTGAAGACGGGTTGTACAGAAAGCTGCACAATTGATTATAGTCAAACATTGATCAAATCTCTACTACTTAAAAATAATGTAAGGTTCTGTTTCACCTTTATTCCCACCACCCCTTCGTCCAACACTATCCTGTATAATAATCAATCACCTTAATTAACGTACCTTCTGAACTAATTTCACTTTAATTTACTTACCAAACTTCTGATCAAAATATCTCTATATACTACCTAAAAAGAACGTAAGGTTCCCGTTTCTCCTTTATTCCCACCACCCCTTCGTCCAACCTTCTCCGTGTAATAATCAATCACCTTAGTTTACATACCTTCTGAACTAATTTCAGTTTAATGTACTTACCAAAATATAAGGTAAATCATGGGCAGAATTTGATGAACATTTATGTATACAATCGCATACCATGGGCAGATAAATCACTTCTGATCAAAATATAAGATAAATTTTGGACATAATTTAATGAACATTTATTTACACAATCACATATTATGGGCAAGTAAATCAGAAGCTAACATACTAGAATATTTATATCCCGTTGCAACGCACGGGCATTGTTCTAGTTACTTAGATATCTTTTAGGGAATCAAATGACTACCTTAGCTCCGATGTAAAGATATTCCAGACGCAATACTGATAGACATGTACTGCATTTCAATACTATAGCCGGTGTAGTAACGGACATACCAAACTTCTAGAGTAACCACCATAACCAAGTCGCATCTGCCGTCAAGAACCACCAAGAAAAATACAGTAAGTAGAAAGTGAATGACGATCCGAGGGTTCACTAGCCCACATAGCATCCGGATAGTCATGAAACTGTAAGGAACTGGAGAGGGAAAAGAAAAAAATGATGAGAGATCATGCCACGAAATATTGTAGAACACGAAGAAGGTGACCATGGTGAAACGAAGTGGGGGAAGAGACAAACTAACTCAAAATATAGACATGATGAGAGATATGCGGACGAGTGGCAGCGAGATAGACAAAGCTCCCAACAAGACGACGATAAAATGTCGGATCAGAGAAGGGATCACCATCAAAAGCATGGAGGTGAACATTGAGCTCCATGGGAGTCTCAAGAGTGCGCTCATGAGTAGGAGTAGCATGAGTAAGGTGGTGTTTGGTTGTGTGGCTACCCACTTGAGGGATAGGGATAGCCAGTTTCCCTAAGGATGCTTTTGGTTGTGTGGCTATCCACTTGAGGGATAGGGATAGAGTGCGCTCATGAGTAGAAGATCCTGGATATACTTTTTGGGGGAAAGAAAGAAGCCATCTGAGGTAGAGGAAACCTCAATCCCAAGAAAGTAGTGGATAAGGCCACGATCAGATATGAGAAACTACTCACAAAGACGTGCCTTAACAAAAGCACTCAAGGTCATCGACAGTGATGATCATGTCATCAACATATAGAAGAAGAGTTCGACCATGAGGTGAAAGTAAACAAACAGTGCACGATAATGAGCACTCGTCGAAAAACCAGTGACATTCACCATGAACATTTGGCACATACATGATTATCACCTCATTGATGAAGCGATGACAAAGTTGCTCACATGAAAACTTTCTATCTCTAAACTGCTACAAGCACTAACTACACACATAATGTGAAGTTGTCAGGATCAAAAACATAAGTTGACATCTAAACTATTAGTTGCCATGGGAACATGTCATGGCAAACATATGCTTCTTCGATGACATGCATTTGCTGATAGAATTAACAAGAGTTAAAGGGAATGTAATCACAAAATTCTGTTGTGCCTTTACTGGTCATGGCATGGCAATTGCAGATAATTAACTGAAAAATTGAAGCGACGGGGTTGAGCAGGATGCTGATTGCACGGAAGGGATAAAATGCTTTGTGCAGTGCTTTGGCGTGGGTGGTCGAGCTCAAGCCGTGGTTGCGAGAAGGCCACCGCACCCGCTTGAGGAGGCACCAGTAGACTAGCATGGTCCTCCATCCCCGATAAGGATGGCAATGGGTAGGGTATAGGTGGCTACAACCCTCTTCTTCCCAAACTCATACCCACAACAACTTTCTATACCCATCCATTTCAATATCCATAGTATGTGGTCACAAATTGATGCCCATGCCCATCCCCATCGGGTATCCTATAGTCAATTGGTATCCAGTGGGTACAATATATAGTACTTACATTTTCAAAATGTACAAACTTAGTCTAGAATTCAAGTGATGATGGGCGACCAGTCAAGTGCCAAAACAGTCTCCTCCGGTGAATGGCCTATTGGAGGCAACAAGGGGGTATGATAAGCGGTTGGTGGAATCCCAACATAGTGGGGAGGCGGTGGTGGGAAATAGGAATCGCTGGTCTGAGATGGTCAAGAGTCTCTTCGTGATGACTTAAGATTTTATTATTTCAAGGAGTCCCATAGGACGTAGGAGGAGCGGCGAGCTGGAGATGCGAGCCTATAAGCTATGGCCGGTTTAGGGAATAAGGGATTGAGGATTGGGCCATAGCAGCTGAATGTTGGCCCCACATGCGATAGGAGCTACTTTCATTTCTTTGGGTGTCCATTGGGTTACCCATGGGTGTAATTGTTGGGGAACATAGTAATTTCAAAATTTTCTGACGCGCACGCAAGATCATGGTGATGCATGGCAACGAGAGGGGGAGTGTATCTTCATACCCTTGAAGATTGCTAAGCGGAAGCGTTTATCAACGCAGTTGATGTAGTCGTACACCTTCACGATCCGCCCCGATCAAGTACCGAACATACGGCACCTCCACGTTCAGCACACGTTTAGCTCGATGACGTCCTCGCCTTCTTGATCCAGCAAGACGGGCGAAGTAGTAGATGAGTTCCGGCAGCACGACGGCATGGTGATGGTGTTGGTGAAGAACAATCTCCACACGACTTCGCCTAAGCACTACGAAAACTATGACGGAGGATAAACTAGAGGGGACGGGGTTGCCGGCACAAGGCTTGGTGCTTCTTGATGTGTCTTTGGTGCTAGCCCTGCCCCTCTATTTATATGTTGAGCCCTGGTGTCGAAACTTGGAGTAAAAGCCTCCTCAAAGTCGGTTTTGCCCGAAAGGCAAGGGTCCTACATGGACTACAGGGCTAGACGCCAGGGTTCCCGGCGTCTACCCCCTAGACGTCACGTTTCCTGGCGTCTAGCCTCCGGTCTCTGCAAAACTTCCTTTTGCACTTTCCAAGATCCTCGTGGGCTTTCCCCTTTGGCCCAAATAAAGTGTTCTCGTACCCAAACATTTCGGGAGACATCCGGAACCCTTCCGGTGAATTCCGGAACCCTTCCGAAGATCAAACACTACTCTCCCATATATCAATCTTTACCTCCGGACCATTACGGAGTTCCTCGTTATGTCCGTCACCTCATCCGGGACTCCAATAACATTCGATTACCAACATACATAACTCATATAATACTATATCATCAACGAACGTTAAGCGTGCGGACCCTACGGGTTCGAGAACTATGTAGACATGACCGAGACACCTCTCTGGTCAATAACCAATAGCGGAACCTGGATGCCCATATTGGCTCCTACATATTCTACGAAGATCTTTATCGATCGAACCGCACAACAACATACGTTGTTCCCTTTGTTAACGGTATGTTACTTGCCCGAGATTCGATCATCGGTATCATCATACCTAGTTCAATCTCATTACCGGCAAGTCTCTTTACTCGTTCTGTAATACTTCATCCCGCAACTAACTCATTAGTCACAATGCTTGCAAGGCTTATAGTGATGAGTATTACCGAGAGGGCCCAAAGATACCTCTCCAAAACACGGCGTGACAAATCCTAATCTCGATTTATGCCAACCCAACAAACACCTTCAAAGACACCTGTAGAGCACCTTTATAATCACCCGGTTACATTGTGACGTTTGGTAGCACACAAAGTGTTCCTCCGGTATTCGGGAGTTGCATAATCTCATAGTCATAGGGACATGTATAAGTCATGAAGAAAGCAATAGCAACAAACTAAACGATCATCGTGCTAAGCTAATGGATGGGTCAAGTCAATCACATCATTCTCTAATGATGTGATCCCGTTCATTGAATGACAACTCATGTCTATGGCTAGGAAACTTAACCATCTTTGATTAACGAGCTAGTCAAGTAGAGGCATACTAGTGACACTCTGTATGTCTATGTATTCACACATGTACTAAGTTTCCGGTTAATACAATTCTAGCATGAATAATAAACATTTATCATGAAATAAAGAAATAAATAATATCTTTATTATTGCCTGTGGGGCATATTTCCTTCAGTAATTTTATACCCATGCCCTACCCAAAAAATTTGCAGGTATCGATACCCATTACCCATCGGTACAAAATCGTGCCAAATTAGACCCATGCCCGGTGTTTTCAGGTACGATACCCGTGGTACCCATCCCCATGGACAAAGCTTCCATCCCTAAACCCCAAACCATCGCGCCCTCCCCAAACATGCGGCTGTAGGGTGCACCGCCCCTGTGGCTGCATCAATCCATCAGTGTTGGCTCTGCCGCTTATCTCCTCCTCTATAGTCCGCCTCTGCGACGCCCGAGCTCCTACTAGAGAGGGGCTCCCGAGTGATGCCCCTCATCCTCGAGCGTCAGCGCTTTCTGCTCGCCATCCGACCCCGAGGAGCCAAGCCCACCGCACCTCCTCTCTTTTGTCCCTCCATTCTGTATGAAACTGAGAATGAATGCCAGAGCGACGACACGACATAGAGAGACGGCGGCTGCTGTACATCACTCTACACGTGCGGCTGGACTTGCATATCAGGGGGGCAGATGGATCCGGAGAAAGGCTTGCCGGAGGCGGCGTTCTTGGCGATGGACAATGGCGGCGACATCATTCTACACAGCGAGGAACAAGACAAATGAGAGAGAGACGACGTTTAGAGGGAGAGAAGAGGAGCAACACGGGGCAGTTGGGAAGGAACCTAGCAGCGCTCGTCGACACTCGCCGGTTGCCGAAGGCGCGGGAGAGGCGGCAAGGTCGCTCGGGATCGAGCTCCTGCTCAGTGGAATGGGGGAATGGGTGACAGGGTGATGCGAATAGTGAGGGATGGGTGAAGAAGAGAATGTGGTGTGCGAGTGAAAAAAACCGTCCGGGCGACTTCGCCCGTGATGTGAACGCGAACGAGTCGTTGGGGATGACGTTGCGAGTAGCGCTCGGCAAGATGTTTGCGTTCAATCCAACGGCAATAAGAGCGTTCACGTTGAGATCCTTAGAAATTGACGTCATTTTTTTATCAATTTTATCAATTCGGGAGTTGCATAATCTTATAGTCATAGGGACATGTATAAGTCATGAAGAAACAAATAGCAACAAACTAAACGGTCATCGTGCTAAGCTAATTGATGGGTCAAGTCAATCACATCATTCTCTAATGATGTGCTCCCGTTCATCAAATGACAACTAATGTCTATGGCTAGGAAACTTAACCATCTTTGATTAACGAGCTAGTCAAGTAGAGGCATACTAGTGACACTCTGTATGTCTATGTATTCACACATGTACTAAGTTTTCGGTTAATACAATTCTAGCATGAATAATAAACATTTATCATAAAATAAGGAACTAAATAATATCTTTATTATTGCCTCTAGGGCATATTTCCTTCAGTCTCCCACTTGCACTAGAGTCAATAATCTAGTTCACATCGCCATGTGATTTAACACCAATAGTTCACATCTGTATGTGGTTAACACCCATAGTTCACATCATCATGTGACCTACACCCAAAGGGTTTACTAGAGTCAATAATCTAGTTCACATCGCTATGTGATTAACACCCAAAGAGTACTAAGGTGTGATCATGTTTTGCTCGTGGGAGAATTTTAGTCAACGGGTCTGTCACATTGAGAGTCGTATGTATTTTGCAAATATTCTATGTCTACAATGCTCTGCATAGAGCTACTCTAGCTAGTTGCTCCCACTTTCAATATGTATCCAGATTGAGACTTAGAGTCATCTGGGTTGGTGTAAAAGCTTGCATCGACGTAACTCTACGACGAACTCTTTATCACCTCATCACCGAGAAACATTTCCTTAGTCCTCACTAAGGATAATTTTGACCGTTATCCAGTGATCTACTCCTAGATCACTATTGTACCCCTTTGACAAACTCATGGCAAGGTACACAATAGAACTGGTACACAGCATAGCATACTTTATAGAACCTATGACTGTGGCATAGGGAATGACTTTTCATTCTCTTTCTATTTTCTGCCATTGTCGGGTTTTGAGTCTTACTCAACTTCATACCTTGTGACACAGGCAAGAACTCCTTCTTTGATTGTTCCATTTTGAACTACTTCAAAATCTTATCAAGGTATGTACTCATTGAAACAATCTTATCAAGCATCTTGATCTATCTCTATAGATCTTGATGCTCAATGTGTAATCAGCTTCACCGAGGTTTTTCTTTGAAAAACTCCTTTCAAACACTCTTTTTATGCTTTCTAGAAAAATCTACATTATTTCTGATCAACAATATGTCATTTGCATATACTTATCAGAAAGGTTGTAGTGCTCCCACTCACTTTCCTGTAAATACAGGCTTCACCGCAAGTCTGTATAAAACTATATGTTTTGATCAACTCATCAAAGCGTATATTCCAACTCCAAGATGCTTGCACCAGTCCATAGATGGATCACTGGAGCTTGCACACTTTGTTAGCACCTTTAGGATTGACAAAACCTTCTGGTTGCATCATATACAACTCTTTTTTAATAAATCCATTAAGGAATGTAGTTTTGACATCCATTTGCCAGATTTCATAAAATGTGGCAATTGCTAACATGATTCGGACAGACTTAAGCATCGATACGAGTGAGAAAATCTCATCGTATTCAACACCTTGAACTTGTCGAAAACCTTTTGCGACAATTCGAGCTTTCTAGATAGTAACACTACTATCAGCGTCCCCTTGAAGATCCATTTATTCTCAATGGCTCGCCGATCATTGGGCAAGTCAACCAAAGTCCACACTTTGTTTCATATATGGATCCCATCTCAGATTTCATGGCCTCAAGCCATTTCGCGGAATCTAGGCTCATCATCGCTTCCTCATAGTTTGTAGGTTCATCATGGTCTAGTAACATGACTTCCAGAATAGGATTACCGTACCACTCTGGTGCGGACCATACTCTAGAAGACCTACGAGGTTCTGTAGTAACTTGATCTAAAGTTTCATGATCATCATCATTAGCTTCCTCACTAATTGATGTAAGAATCACTGGAACTGATTTCTGTGATGAACTACTTTCCAATTCGGGAGAAGGTACAATTACCTCATCAAGCTCTACTTTCCTCCCACTCACTTCTTTCGAGAGAAACTCCTTCTCTAGAAAGGATCCATTCTTAGCAACGAATATCTTGCCTTCGGATCTTGTGATAGAAGGTGTACCCAAAAGTTTCCTTTGGGTATTCTATCAAGACGCACTTCTCCGATTTGGGTTTGAGCTTATCAGGTTGAAACCTTTTCTCATAAGCATCGCAGCCCCAAACTTTTAAGAAACGACAACTTTGGTTTCTTGCCAAACCATAGTTCATAAGGCGTCGTCTCAACGGATTTCGATGGTGCCCTATTTAAAGTGAATGCAACTGTCTCTAATGCATAACCCCAAAACGATAGTGGTAAATTGGTAAGAGACATCATAGATCGCACCATATCTAATAAAGTGCGGTTACGACGTTTGGACACACCATAACACTATGGTGTTCCAGGTGGCATGAGGTGTGAAACTATTCCACATCCTATATACTTAAGAGGTTCACCCCCACTATTTGATTTATCTCAACATGCAGCATAGCCACATCATCATCCAATCACATCCAGCCACGTCACACCACATGCAGTCCCACTCATGACCACGTCATTTTTTTTTCAATTAACAGAGCTAAGCACAACCTCCCTCGATGAGAAAAAAAGAACAATTGATCGATTGATAGCTTTTCCTACTATTTAATGAAGCCACGTGGAGGTCCCACTATGTGAAAGCTCTCTTCCCCTCCCAGTAATAACCTTCCTAAATTAAATTGGAGCTTACATACCGGATTAGTAGCTCCGAAGCCCAAAGGTCATGGATACCTGCGGATGTTGTCTTTTCATCTTCAGCCCTTTACCAACAAGTATATAATTCCCCCTCTGTACGCTGGAGAGATGCACTGGAAATAGCAATGTTTTCTCGCGGATAAAGAGCACCGGGCCGAGCTGCACAACGGCGCCACACCACCGTAGCCCATGCCGTCGAGGCCAGAGAACCACTCCTGTGGAGGCGGAGGGAGGGGGGGAGAAAGCGGCCATCCGGCCGATGATGAGGCGCGTTCAAGCCAGCGATCAGCAAGACTAGGAGCAGCCAGAGGAAGTGGGCGTCCAATTCCAGTGGTCCAGGTATCGGAGATTGGGTTTCACAGGAGGAGGTTCTCCCTTGCGCATTCTGCTCGAGCGTCTATTCAAGGCAGCGTTTGGGTACTTTCTTTGTCAAACCTTTGGATCTACAAGCAAGTAAATTCCATCATCAAGTGTGCCCTTGCAATTTGTTCTCCGTTTCTCCATCCAGATAACATGCATGCTTATCTTTTCATCTCTGTCCCGCCATACATCAAGAATTAGGGAAGGGTCAGAATTTTTATGAAGGAAGCGTCAGAATTGGGTCATTGTGTTTAGCCTGCGCCAGAGCTGCTGCTGGCGTTATCCATTGAAGCTTCGTGTTTAGGAGGAGGCACAACCTGTCTCGGTTTGATGAAAGCTTTTATCTGATTCGAATATGCAAATTGCAGGTAAATTCGTCTTTGTTGGTATATAAGGCAGTAGGTCAACAAAAGAGAGTGGATAAAATGTACGCTCACGTTTGGATTTGAAGGCCTGTTCCCAATTGTATAGGATTTGCCATCTTCTGCACCGGCAAATACGCACCCAATTGAGTAGAGGAAGAGGCAGGGGAAGAATACTCGGTAGTTGCAAGAAGCAAGCCACCTGTACAAGCGAGAAATTTTTCACCTTTGTTTAGCAATCAGGACCCGATGGAGAAACCTACTTACAGATAATGTGTATTTTTTATGTCAACGAGTCATCATTGTTCCTTTTGTCATGTGGTTACGCAAAGTGTTCTGAAAATAAATTTGATTATGCAAAGTCTCATGCATGAGTCTTCTCGATCTCATCATCTCTTTGTTACTCCCTCAGTCCTATAATATATTATTTGTAATAACAACATATTATAACCAATGTATTCATATATTGTTATTACAACCAATGTATTATATAATGTTTGTAATAACATCTGATATCATGGTTCAGAGGGAGTACATAACTACATATTACAATATATTTCATATAATTCAAAATTGTACATACATACGGCATATATTTTTAATATTACCCGAAACATATTTTTATGTTGTGCTAGAAACATTCTGATTCTGCATTAATTATTCCGGTTGGCAATTCCCTCATGATAGAAAGTCATACACGTTATTTATGTACTGAAGTTTACTAAGAATTTTTAACCTCCATTTATCTTAACATGATATTCTTTTTTTTGTGTGTGAAACTTGACATGATATTCTAACTTTGATAAATTACAGTTTCCTATTTGCATAGGATTAGTATCAGTTGCAAGTAAAGTTTTGTAGATGGAATGCCTATTGCCTGCAATATGGTATTGTTTAGCTGAAACAATTATTTTACTTCTTCACGGCCCAATTTATCTTTCTATCGGACAACTTTCCTGCCAGGTCTCACAAGCAGCAATATAATTTGTAATTAAATTCAATTTATGTCTGCTTTTTAGAGCTACATGATTTCCGAATGTCAGTTTTCCTTCCCTTTCTTTAGCTTTTATTCTTTCGATGTATCTATTTTTAATAACCAAATGTGCCGTAACAACGTGCGGGGTATTGTCTAGTTGTTTTAAATGAAGGCCAAACTCATAACTCAAATATTCTCCTCCACGATCAGATCGTAGAAACTTTATTTTCTTGTTACGATGATTCTCCACTTCACTCTGAAATTCTTTGAACTTTTCAAATGTTTCAGACTTTTGTTTCATTGAGTAGATATACCCATATCTGCTCAAATCATGTGTGAAGGTCAAAAAATAACGATACCCACCACGAGCATCAACACTCATTGGACCGCATACATCGGTATGTATTATTTCCAATAAGTCACTAGCTCGTTCCATTGTTCCGGAGAACGGAGTTTTAGTCATCTTGCCCATAAGGCACGGTTCGCAAGCATCAAATGATTCATAACCAAGTGATTCCAAAAGCCCATCAACATGGAGTTTCTTCTTGCGATTTACACCAATATGACCTAAACGGCAGTGCCACAAGTATGTTGCACTATCATTATCAACTTTGCATCTTTTGGCATCAATATTATGAATATGTGTATCACTACGATCAAGATTCAATAAACCATCAACATTGGGTGTATGACCACAGAAGGTTTTATTCATGTAAATGGAATAACAATTATTCTCTGCCTTAAATGAATAACCGTATTACAATAAACATGATCTAATCATATTCATGCTCAACGCAAACACCAAATAACATTTATTTAGGTTCAACACTAATCTTGAAAGTATAGGAAGTGTGCAATGATGATCATATCAATCTTGGAACCACTTCCAACACACATCATCACTTCACTCTCAACTAGTCTTTGTTTATTCTTTAACTCCTGTTTTGAGTTACTAATCTTAGCAACCAAACAAGTATCAAATAATCAGGGGCTACTATAAACACTAGTAAGGTACACATCAATAACCTGTATATCAAATATACCCTTGTTCACTTTGCCATCCTTCTTATCCACCAAATATTTAGGGCATTTCCGCTTCCAGTGACCATTTACTTTGCAGTAGAAGCACTCAGTTTCAAGATTTGGTCCAGCTTTGGGCTTCTTCACAGGAGTGACAACTTGCTTGCCATTCTACTTGAAGTTCCCTTTCTTTCCCTTTGCCCATTTTCTTGAAACTAGTGGTCTTGTCAATCATCAACACTTGATGTTCTTTCTTGATTTCTACCTTCGTTGATTTCAGCATCACGAAGAGCTCGGGAATCTTTTCGTCATCCCTTGCATACTATAGTTCATCACGAAGTTCCAGTAACTTGGTGATGGTGACTAGAGAACTCTGTCAATCACTATCTTATCTGGAATATTAACTCCCACTTGATTCAAGCGATTGTAGTACTCGAACAATCTAAGCACTTGCTCACTAGTTGAGCAATTCTCCTCCATCTTTTAGGCGAAGTATTTGTCAGAGGTCTCATACCTCTTGACACGGGCATGAGTCTGAAATACCAATTTCAGTTCTTGGAACATCTCATATGCTTCATGATGTTTCAAAAATGTTTTTGAAGTCCCGGTTCTAAGCCGTAAAGCATGGTGTACTAAACTATCAAGTAGTCATCATATTGAGCTAGCCAAACGTTCATAACGTCTGCATCTGCTCCTGCAATAGGTCTGTCACCTAGCGGTGCATCAAGGACATAGTTCTTCTATGCAACAATGAGGATAAACCTCAGATCACGAACCAAGTCCGCATCATTGCTACTATCATCTTTCAACTTAGTTTTCTCTAGGAACATATCAAAAATAAAACGGGGAACTACATCGCGAGCTATTGATCTACAACATAGATATGCAAATACTATCAGGACTAAGTTCATGATAAATTAAAGTTCAATTAATCAAATTTAAGAACTCACACTTAGATAGACATCCCTCTAATCATCTAAGTGATCACGTGATCCATATCAACTAAACCATGTCTGGTCATCACGTGAGATGGAGTTGTTTTCAATGGTGAACATCACTATGTTGATCATATCTACTATATGATTCACGCTCGACCTCAGTGTTCCGAGGCCGTATCTGCATATGCTAGGCTCGTCAAGTTTAACCCGAGTATTTTGCGTGTGCAAAACTGGCTTGCACCCGTTGTATGTGAACGTAGAGCTTATCACACCCGATCATAATGTGGTGTCTTGGCACGACGAACTTTCACAATGATGCATACTCAGGGAGAACACTTATACCTTGAAATTTAGTGAGAGATCATCTTATAATGCTACCGTTGATCTAAGCAAAATAAGATGCATAATAAACATCACATGCAATCAATATAGGTGATATGATATGGCCATAATCATCTTGTGCCTTTGATCTCCATCTCCAAAGCATCGTCATGATCACCATCATCACCGACGCGACACCTTGATCTCCATCGTAGCATCGTTGTCGTCTCGCCAACTATTGCTTCTACGACTATCGCTACCGCTTAGTGATAAAGTAAAGCAATTACATGACGATTGCATTTCATACAATAAAGCGACAACCATATGACTCCTGCCAGTTGCCGATAACTTTGTTACAAAACATGATCATCTCATACAATAAAATTTAGCATCATGTCTTGACCATATCACATCACAGCATGCCCTGCAAAAACAAGTTAGACGTCCTCTACTTTGTTGTTGCAAGTTTTACGTGGCTGCTACAGGCTAAGCAAGAACCTTTCTTACCTACGCATCAAAACCATAACGATATTTCATCAAGTATGTGTTGTTTTAACCTTCACAAGGACCGGGCGTAGCCATACTCGATTCAACTAAAGTTGGAGAAACTGACACTTGCCAGCCACCTGTGTGCGAAGCACGTCGGTAGAACCAGTCTCGCGTAAGCGTACGCGTAATGTTGGTCCGGGCCGCTTCATCCAACAATGCCGCCGAATCAAAGTATGACATGCTGGTAAGCAGTATGACTAGTATCGCCCACAAGTCACTTGTGTTCTACTCGTGCATATAACATCTACGCATAAACCTGGCTCAGATGCCACTGTTGGGGAACGTAGTAATTTCAAAATTTTCTTACGCACACGCAAGATCATGGTGATGCATAGCAACGGGAGGGGGAGTGTATCTTTGTACCCTTGAAGATCGCTAAGCAAAAGCATTTATCAACGCGGTTCATGTAGTCGTATACCTCCATGATCTGCCCCGATAAAGTACCGAACGTACGACACCTCCGCGTTCAGCACACGTTCAGCTTGATGACGTCCTTGCCTTCTTGATCCAGCAAGACGGGCGAAGTTATAGATGAGTTCCAGCAGCACGACGGCGTGGTGACGGTGTTGGTGAAGAACAATCTCCTCAGGGCTTCGCCTAAGCACTATGGAAACTATGACGGAGGATAAACTAGAGGGGACGGGGTTGCCGGCACACGGCTTGATGTTTCTTGATGTGTCTTTGGTGCTAGCCTTGCCCCTCTATTTATATGTTGAGCCCTGGGGTCGAAACTTGGAGTAAAAGCCTCCTCAAAGTCGGTTTTGCCCGAAAGGCAAGAGTCCTACACGGACTCCAGGGCTAGACGCAGGGTTCCTCGCGTCTAGCCTCTAGTCTCCGCAAAACTTCCTTTTGCACTTTCCAAAAGACTCGTGGGCTTTCCACTTTGGCCCAAATAAAGTGTTCTCGTACCCAAACATTTCGGGAGACATCCGGAACCCCTTCTGGTGAATTCCGAAACCCTTTCGGAGATCAAACACTACTATCCCGTATATCAATCTTTACCTCCGAACCATTACGGAGTTCCTTGTCATGTCCGTGATCTCATCCGGGACTCCGAATAACATTCGGTCACCAACATACATAACTCATATAATATTATATCGTCAATGAACGTTAAGCGTGCGGACCCTACGGGTTCGAGAACTATGTAGACATGACCGAGACACCTCTCTAGTCAATAACCAATAGCAGAACCTGGATGCCCATGTTGGCTCCTACATATTCTATGAAGATCTTTATCGGTCGAACCGCACAACAACATACGTTGTTCCCTTTGTCAATGGTATGTTACTTGCCCGAGATTCGATCTTCGGTATCATCATACCTAGTTCAATCTCGTTACTGGCAAGTCTCTTTACTCATTCCGTAATACTTCATCCCGCAACTAACTCATTAGTCACAATGCTTGCAAGGCTTATAGTGATGAGTATTACCGAGAGGGCCCAAAGATACCTCTCCAAAACACGGCGTGACAAATCCTAATCTCGATTTATGCCAACCCAACAAACACCTTCAAAGACACCTGTAGAGCACTTTATAATCACCCGGTTACATTGTGACGTTTGGTAGCACACAAAGTGTTTCTCCGGTATTCGGGAGTTGCATAATCTCATAGTCATAGGGACATGTATAAGTCATGAAGAAAGCAATAGCAACAAACTAAACGATCATCGTGCTAAGCTAATGGATGGGTCAAGTCAATCACATCATTCTCTAATGATGTGACCCCGTTCATCAAATGACAACTTATGTCTATGGCTAGGAAACTTAACCATCTTTGATTAACGAGCTAGTCAAGTAGAGGCATACTAGTGACACTCTGTATGTCTATGTATTCACACATGTACTAAGTTTCCGGTTAATACAATTCTAGCATGAATAATAAACATTTATCATGAAATAAAGAAATAAATAATATCTTTATTATTGCCTGTGGGGCATATTTCCTTCAGTAATTTTATACCCATGCCCTACCCAAAAAATTTGCGGGTATGGATACCCATTACCCATCGGTACAAAATCGTGCCAAATCAGACCCATGCCTAGTGTTTTCGGGTACGATACCCGTGGTACCCATCCCCATGGACAAAGCTTCCATCCCTAAACCCCAAACCATCGCGCCCTCCCCAAACATGCGGCTGTAGGGTGCACCGCCCCTGTGGCTGCATCAATGCATCGGTGTTGGCTCCGCTGCTTATCTCCTCCTCTATAGTCCGCCTCTTCGACGCCCGAGCTCCTACTAGAGAGGGGCTCCTGAGTGATGCCCCTCATCCTCGAGCGTCAGGGCTTTCTGCTCGCCATCCGACCCCGAGGAGCCAAGCCCACCGCACCTCCTCTCTTTTGTCCCTCCATTCTGTATGAAACTAAGAATGAATGCCAGAGCAACGACACGACACAGAGAGACGGCGGCTGCTGTACATCACTCTACACATGCGGCTGGACTTGCATATCAGGGGGGTAGATGGATCCGGAGAAAGGCTTGCCGGAGGCGGCGTTCTTGGCGACAATGGCGGCGACATCATTCTACACAGCGAGGAACAAGACAAATGAGAGAGAGACGATGTTTAGAGGGAGAGAAGAGGAGCAACACGGGGCAGCTGGGAAGGAACCTGGCAGCGCTCGTCGGCACTCGCCGGTTGCCGAAGGCGTGGGAGAGGCGGCAGGGTCGCTCGGGATCGAGCTCCTGCTCAGTGGAATGGGGGAATGGGTGACAGGGTGATGCGAATAGTGGGGGATGGGTGAAGAAGAGAATGTGGTGTGCGAGTGAAAAAAACCGTCCGAGCGACTTCGCCCGTGATGTGAACGCGAACGAGTCGTTGGGGATGACGTTGCGAGTAGCGCTCGGCAAGATGTTTGCTTTCAATCCAACGGCAATAAGAGCGTTCACGCTGAGATCCTTAGAAATTGACGTCATTTTTTTATCAATTTTGATTTTTTACAATAGAACCAAATCATAAACTAAAGAATTATAACTCATCAATATCTAGATTAGATCTTTCTTAGGCCTTGTTCGGCAATGATCCACGAAGCGGAGCGCGTGGAGCTCGGTTCTAACCGCTCCTTGCATGCCACTCCGCTTTGAAGCGGAGTAGCGGAGCGGAGGGACGCTCGGAAATCCATCAGCTTTGAGAAATACGAGGATCTACTTTTTCTTTTTTTGAGGATTCTACGAGGATATACTTTTTTAGGGATGAACATAACTTTATTCATCGAAAACCACAGTTCGTGGGACACAGTTTGGATCATGGGGGTTTAAAAGCCACACATGGCGCCCATGTACAAGAGTTAGCGAAAAATTTTGTCAGGACCCCGACTCAATGCCACATGGATCTAGCATGTAACACCTCATATCACCTTGCGGCCTCACGCACGGTATCCCCACGGGTGTCGCCTTACCTTAGCCCGGGACCGTTTGCGCCTTTTGGCACACGTATATGACAGTGTCGCTAGCATCCATATGATAAGGAGCCCGGGCTGACATGGCTAGTCGTAAACCCAAAGTGGCACAGACTTACAGGGACAGGCATCCATGACCCAGCATCGAACGTGTCGGTCATCAGCGAGTGAATCCAGGCTGTAGCACTGGGCTAGCAGGACTCCGGTGAACCGGGCTGTAGCGGGCTAACAGGACTCCGGTATTCATCGCGTGACATTTCCCCGAAGGGACAGACACAGGAACGAAGAAGGACACATGCCGGCCAGCCTAAGTGTTCCGGAGCAGTAGCAAGCTACCATGGCTCGGTGGAAACACTAGGAGACATTTCCCGGTAAGAGAGGCTACTAAGGATAAAAAACTAGATACCAGATCCCACACATACCAAGCATTTCAATAACATACACACAATATGCTCGATATGTGCAAACACAACATGGCATCACAACATGACTCTACGACTCAAGTAGTTTATTCATTAGGCTCCGAGGAGCGAGATATTACAATCATGGGTCTCATGACCCAACAATCAGAGCATACAAGTCAAAGCACAAGCGGAAGCTATCATGTCTGAGTACAGACATCTATAAATGAAAAAGGCTGAGAAGCCTGACTATCTATCAGATCCTGCCGAGGGCACAAGATCGTAGCTGAGGTATCAAGCTAAACGTCGAAGTCCAAGCGGCACTACTAGTGAGACTGAAGTCTCTCTGCAAAAACATAAAATAGGCAAACGTGAGTACAAATGTACCCAGCAAGACTTACATCAGATCTATCTACACATGCATCATTATCAACAAAGGGATGGTGGGGTTTAACTGCAGCAAGCCAGCTTTGACTCGGTGGCTATCCTAAACTACGACTGCAAGCGACTCTTTTGAGGTGGCGCACACGAGTCCACATATTCACCATATCAATACACCACTATGGATCCGCTCCCGTCTCCCTACGAGAACGCCATCCATAGCACTCATGCTTATCTTGCGCATTTTAAAGTATCCACTTTCACTTGTCTATGAACTGATATAAGCAATCCAGAAGTCCTTTTCCGCGGACACGGCTATTCGAATAGATGATGTTAACCCTGCAGGGGTGTACTTCTTCACACACGCTCTCACCACTTACCGCCGTTTACACGACATGTACTCGGCAACCTTCAAGCGGAAGCCCAACGTGGGTGTCGGCCACGACCTACCTAATCACCTAAGTCTCTAGTCCAGGTTTATCGCCTATTCGGGTTCCATCCATGAGGAGATCCGGCCGGAGTTTCGCTCACAGCCCCAAACGATGTGAACAGGGTTCCCGAGACACCAAACGGGCGCCCGGTACACCGTGCCACGTGCCTACCGCATCACAGCCCACCCCTACGGTCAGCGCTGCCCACGGCCTCCAGCATACTACAAACACCAGAAACTACTTGCAACTCCTGGACAGAGGACAAGGATGATCAAGAAGCCGAGAGGGTCCATTGGTTTCGGGCCCAATGCGTGGTAGTAGCTGAATCATGGATCACAAACACAGAACTCAGTTCCTGAGGACGGCTGCAATGAGACAACCCACCATGTACTCCTACATGGCCTCTCACCGCTACCTTTACCAAATCGTGTTCACACACTTAGCTCACACACAGTAGGACAGGTTCACACGCCTCTGATTCATCCCCGATGAATCAGACCTGACTCAACTCTAAGCAATAGCAGGCATGACAAACAAACATGAATGAGTAGGCACATCAGGGCTCAAACAACTCCTACTCATGCTAGTGGGTTTCATCTATTTACTGTGGCAATGACAGGTCATGCAAAGGACAAAGGGGTTCAGCTACCGCAGCAAGTAACAGATGAATCGGTGTTGTCCTAATGCAGTAAAAGAGAGCAGGAGTGAGAGAGTAGGATTGTATCGGAATGAACAAGGGGGTTTTGCTTGCCTGGCACTTTTGAAGATAACATTGAGTCTTCATCAGTGTCAACGATCACATCATCGGTATCACGTCTATCGAGAGGGGACAAATACCGGCAACACAGAAGGGAACACAATCAATGCAATGCACAATATGATGCATGATCATGACATGGCAAAATGAATGTGTTTTGAGCTAATGCAACTAGCAACAGATTAAATGAAGTTGGTTTGAATACAAGATTCAAATTTAAACTCCATATGTGATTATTCAAATGCCATTTAATTGATTTGTGCTAAACAGCACCTATAAGTTGTTCTAACATGCATGAAAATGGTACAGATGGATTCCTTGAATTTTTCTGATAATTTTTCATATATAAATTATTTAATTTGGAGTTACGGTTAATTTTCTATGATTTATTGAAGTTTTAGGCATTTTCTGTAATTTCCTGAATAATAATAAATCCAGAAATGAATTTACTGCGTCAGCATGACTTCACAGTGACGTCAGCAAGTCAACGGCGTTGTCCAGGTCAAATCTGACCTAGGGGACCCACATGTCAGCTGCACAGTGATTTAACAGAGTTTAATTGACTTAACTAAATGGTTAGCCGGGTTAATTAAAGGGTAGGGCCCACCTGTCAGTGTCTATTAAACTAACTAGTATTTAGTTAACACTAATCCTAGCCTAATTAACAGGCCGGCCCCACATGTCATGGACACAAGGGGGGGGGGGGTCCCGCCGTGGTCAAAGTGGGTCAACCCACCGGCGGCTTGACGCCGGCGAGGCCAGCCGCGGTGGCGAGCCTCGGGTTTGCGTCTCCGGCGACCAAACGGCCGGCCGAGTGCACGCGCGGGGAGCTGGGGCTCGCCCGCATCCAGGGAGGCTTGCGGCAGCAGCGGGGACAGCCGGAGCTCACCGGAAACGAGCTCGAGGCGGCGCCGGCGTTCGGTTGTTTCTGGCTACGGGGCTGCTGCGGCCGTGGTATCGCGTTCGTGGCACCTACAGCAGCTACGCGAGGCAGCGAGCAAGTTGGACACGACGCCCGGACCAAATGGTCGCCGGAGTCGTGTCGGCGGTGAGTGCAGGCGGCGACGCAGTCGGGCGAAAGGGGCGAGGCGGCTACGGCGTGCCAGAGAGGGAACGGAGAGGGGGAAAAGGTTCGGTGGCTCACGGCGGTTGCAGCGGACGTCGAAGCAGGCTCGGGGAAGGCCGGACGGCGACGAGTCGATGATGGGGATCCGCGGCAGCCGGCGATGAAGAAGAGGCCGGTGACGGTGTTTTGAGGCATCCGGCGTCGAGTGAGTCGACGGGGAGGACGAGGAGGTCGAAATGGAGGCCATGAACACGTCGGCGAGGCGAGTGGTGGTCGGTGGCCGTGGCTATGGCGAGCGGCGGCGACGGCGACTCTCGGGCGGCTCGGGGAAGAGAGTCAGGGGAGGGAGAGAGGGTGCAGCGAGTGAGAAAGAGGAGCGAGGGGACACGGGGCGTCGTCGTGGCGTCGCTAGGAGGCCGGGGGGAAGCAGGAGGTGGCGTGCGGGGCCGTGCGCGCGTCGGCGCGTGCCCGCGTCCTTCTGGCGAGGGAAGAAGACGACAGGGGGGGTAGCGGTGGCGGGCTGGGCCGCCAGCTGGAGTTGGGCCGGGTGGCTGAGGTGAGCGCCAGGTACGGGTCTTTCTCTCTCTGGTTTTTATTTCTATTTTACTTCTGTTTTCTATTTTTCTGTAACTGGGAGGCTTTATTAAAAATACTTAGGCATCTCTAAAATTCCAGAAAATAATCAGGGGCTCTGTTTAGAATATTTTCAACAGCCCACACTTATTTTTAGAATTATTTGGGCATTTAAGATATTTACTAGCATTTAAATGCCCAAAAGCAAAATACATATGATTTTATTCAGTGACCAAATATGTCCTGCAAAAATATAAACCATTTGTGGTAGATGCTTCCACCTCAAACCAGAAATGTTGAACATTTTTAGAGGACATTTTGAGTTCAATGAAAAGGGTTTTATTTTGTCCCTAGTTGAATTCATTTGGTGCTAGGGCTTAGTCAATCCCCATTTTAGGTTTAAATGAAATTTAAACATGGTGCAACACTCTAATGCATGCACTAGGCATTGCCAGAACTAGGGATGTGACAACTCACCCCCACTAAACAAAAATCTCGTCCCGAGATTCAAGCGTAGGGTAAGGTGAAGGGTAAACGCAACTAGTATAATCTTCACGATCCAGGGTGCACTTCAGTTGAACGTTGATTCATTCACCATCATTGTCTTGATGTCTTGCTCTGAGAAATCCTGCCAACAAGACCTGGAGATAAAGAGACTCTAGAAGGGTCGATCTCCTCGAAGATCGAACAACTCAGAATTAACTCACGGAATGAGACATAGAACCATCTCTCGGATTGAGACACGAGATACACATCAAGAGGGGTGGAAAGAAACGGATGACGAGGGTTCACTAGGTAGACAACAATTTCACACCTAAGAAGGTGGTAAACGGTTGTCAACGTAGCGAGGAGTTGAGTTGCCATGATGCCACGACGAAACATCCTGGAGGAGGGTGATTCGTAGATATCCCCCCTTAAGTGGCAAAAAGAATTACCTTTGATATAGAGATCATTGAGACTCTCTATATCCGCCTAAGGCAAATCACAGCAATCGATTGGCGGGGGTCGGTAGAATGGCATACTCGGACTTGGATGATGTGGATTACCTTGTTGAAGACAACGCAATGGATGAATTTGCTTATCACCGAAATGGATGAGACCCATGGTAGAATGGCACATTGGCGGTGCAAGCTGGGAACAAAATGCAAATGCTGGGAATGATTCTGGTAACTGGGGAAGAACCCAACAATAGAGAGTGAATTCACTGTTTGAGTAGGTCATAGCATGTCGAGGAAACGGAGAGGATCCCCAGTTAGTGCCGAAGATAACACCTAGCGCTTGAGCGTGCTCTCAAGAACTTGAGCATTTCCATAATCATCAAGGTTTTACCAATATCCGTGTCAAGGATCCTGGCAACACAACTTGCTACCATGATGAATGGTGATGGAGGATGCAGATGCAAAGGAAGATAATACCTTCTCAGATTTCACCCTTGGCGGGGCCAAGGAAATAAAATCTGGATGATCGACCGAGAGACATCTAGCACTCCGCTTCTAATGTTCTCCTTGATGTGCTAGTGTAACCCATTCATAGAAATGGTCTGGTATCTAGGACATCAAGTAAAAGGTCGGACTTCGGGAGCAATAGAATCCATAAGGAACAGTTACGGAGGTAAATCCTACGAAATCCTTATGGGGAGGTGGCCAACTTCTTCAATCAAGATACTGCAATAATAGGTCTTTCGGCTGGGTGGTGCTGGCCACGACATCCACTTTACCGGTTATCGAGGGACCAATATTATAGTTCTTGGGGAAATGTTCCAACCATCATATCTGCCTGAGATTCAGATCTGGTTGGTGTCAGAATATTCCAGACCCATCGAATCTAGGAAGGAAAACGAAAGTTTGCAACACAAATCGACGAGGTGACGTTGCGAGATACTCGGGAAGTGAACTACGATAGTAAGCTCCAAAACATGAGCTGGTTCTGCTACAAACATGTGAACACGTTGTCCCACACAAGCATGACCACGTGGTAGTCTTATAATAAAACACTACCGAGTTCAGGTGGGGAACCATCAACGAGGATATCAAAATCCTTGCATAAGGTATACTCTTAAGAAGGAACTTCTTCTCCTTGAACAAATCAATCAGTGGCTTGGTGTGCTAGGATATACGTATGGAATGAAGATGATCAGTCTAACAGACCACAGAATTCTTCGCACGTGCATGACCGACTTGGGATGATTCCAAAGGAGCAAAAACAAACTTTCTCGAATTCACGACGGCAACTTACATCAAAATGCACGTGAATCAAAGGAAGTCACTCCTTTCATCAAACAAGTACTTCATGAGCTAGCATGAAGAAAATGCTTTCAAAAGTTTCCAACACTAACTTAATGTTCAACAACATCATGGAGGAGATAAGGATGTTGTCAATGGGCTCAACAACAACTCATCGGAATTTCCATATCACTGAACTTCCACCATCATGTGAACACGGTGATAGCATTGGTCAGAACCAAAAGATATAATGGTGTATGCTCGAGGAATCAACCACGAGGAAGACAACATTACGAACATCGTTGGTTCTGACTTGATTTGACGATAGCCCACACTCAAATCAAAAGATTGATAAGACAATAGGTCCAGCAACTGATCACAGGGACCAATCGATGAAGATATCATCTTTCTTCAACACACACTACACAAGAATATCCTTTTGGGACGAACTAAGTCAGGCAAGCTTTTATCTTCCAACTCTCCAAGTTGTTGTCTAGCTTAACCAACTAGCTCAGGGATATCTAACACCGATTCTTGGAGAGAAGGTGGTTCACAAGAAACCAACTTGATCACGAGCTCAACATAGCGGTCAGGTGACAACCTGGTAATACTTCCGAGAAGATCTTCGGAAATCACGAACCACCGATATGTTACTAAGCTCGAGAACAATCTTGCTTTTCAGGGCAAGATGATATGATCAAATGAGCGAGGACTTAGCAAATCCTATCTCATCAATCGAGGAGTGCACCAGGAAAATGGACTAGGTAGCACAATCAACCTTAGGGTGATGATTCAATAGTCAACTCGCTAAGGATGACGTTATTGTCCATTTAACTACCAAGCAACGGAGTTGCTAGGAGTATTGATTTCACACATCATGATTCACTTGTCGGCACTCCGGCTGCAACAACACGGAACCGAGGAATGAAAAAGGATGGCGTGAAGTATCACTATGTCAAGAATTCACAAAAGGTGGTGCAATTCTCATGAAATTCCTGTCATAAAGAAGGTAATACTTCAGGGTAGAGCAGACCAGAAGCTGGATTGTATCTTGATCTGCGGAACACAACTACTTTGACCCAATCCTAAATATGGATGAGGTACTGGAGTTTGTTTTCTCCAAGTCACTCTCTGGAATAGAATGGCTTGATGGACCACAAGAGTAACAGGCATCGATGAATGAATGCACGCATACTCTTGACTATCAATTGATAGACGAGGGCCAGAAACAACTAAAGAGGGACAACTCAAAGGAACATATGATTTTCTGAGTTGTGAATGCATAGATTAGCATGTCGAACGAGTTCAACATATTTCTTCCGGACAATCCATGCGGAAAGGTAGAACTGGCAGAGTCACAATTATGAACGGAGAACCCATCGAGAATAATCCTGTTGTGATATTTCAGTTCAACGAGGAACTTCTGCCATAAGTAGTTCATGATATTTGGAAGAAGAAGATACCACGGACTTCAAGGACTATCGCAAAGGATACTAATATCCTAAAGGCACTAGCAATTACTATCAACACGAAGTAGGTAGAGTGAATCTCGGGTTCAAGAACCCAGGAACAGAATACCTACTACTAAGTAGCATCACGAAATGCTTTCGAGAATAAGGGCCAGAATCTCACACTGGGAACACAAAACGTTGCTAGATTACTAGGTGACTCCCTAAATACCTAGGGTCATAATAGTAACTCCAACATAAATGTCAAGGCAATAGAATGCCTCAACTCAACAATTAGTGTGATTGAGCTGGCATAAAGGAGCATCGAAACCAGAGGGAAAGGATTTTGCAAATGCATCAGACTATTTAGAAACCTGGAATGACTCGGACAACATAACGGCTGTAAATGCTCAGAAAAGACTTGAGACATTCACAAAAATGGTGGCATAACCACTCAGAAGCACAATATCAAGATTTCGAGATCAACAATTAACATACGGAAGTAGTAGAAACTGAACTCAAGCTTAAATTCAACAATCTATAAGTCTACGGATTAGTAACGCGTGATCCTGATAGAAAGAGGAGATAGCCTAGTTCTTAATCCCCGTAGAAGAGAAGATGATGACTCAGATCAGAAGGCATAAGGTATAAGGAGTAAAAAGAGCCTTACGTTCCATCCCACAATCAATTCCCTTATATAACTAAGACTTTCTAGACTCAACTTCGACCAGTTTGGCTTGGTAATCCTACAGGCAGTCAAGCTCTGATACCAACGCTGTCAGGACCCCGACTCAATGCCACATCGATCTAGCATGTAACACCTCATATCACATTGCGGCCTCACGCACGGTATCCCCACGGGTGTCGCCTTACCTTAGCCCGGGACCGTTTGCGCCTTTTGGCACACGTATATGACAGTGTCGCTAGCATCCATATGATAAGGAGCCCGGGCTGACATGGCTAGTCGTAAACCCAAAGTGGCACAGACTTACAGGGACAGGCATCCATGACCCAGCATCGAACGTGTCGGTCATCAGCGAGTGAATCCAGGCTGTAGCACTGGGCTAGCAGGACTCCGGTGAACCGGGCTGTAGCGGGCTAACAGGACTCCGGTATTCATCGCGTGACATTTCCCCGAAGGGACAGACACAGGAACGAAGAAGGACACATGCCGGCCAGCCTAAGTGTTCCGGAGCAGTAGCAAGCTACCATGGCTCGGTGGAAACACTAGGAGACATTTCCCGGTAAGAGAGGCTACTAAGGATAAACAACTAGATAGCCAGATCCCACACATACCAAGCATTTCAATAACATACACACAATATGCTCGATATGTGCAAACACAACATGGCATCACAACATGACTCTACGACTCAAGTAGTTTATTCATTAGGCTCCGAGGAGCGAGATATTACAATCATGGGTCTCATGACCCAACAATCAGAGCATACAAGTCAAAGCACAAGCGGAAGCTATCATGTCTGAGTACAGACATCTATAAATGAAAAAGGCTGAGAAGCCTGACTATCTATCAGATCCTGCCGAGGGCACAAGATCGTAGCTGAGGTATCAAGCTAAACGTCGAAGTCCAAGGGGCACTACTAGTGAGACTGAAGTCTCTCTGCAAAAACATAAAATAGGCAAACGTGAGTACAAATGTACCCAGCAAGACTTACATCAGATCTATCTACACATGCATCATTATCAACAAAGGGATGGTGGGGTTTAACTGCAGCAAGCCAGCTTTGACTCGGTGGCTATCCTAAACTACGACTGCAAGCGACTCTTTTGAGGTGGCGCACATGAGTCCACATATTCACCATATCAATACACCACTATGGATCCGCTCCCGTCTCCCTACGAGAACGCCATCCATAGCACTCACGCTTATCTTGTGCATTTTAAAGTATCCACTTTCACTTGTCTATGAACTGATATAAGCAATCCAGAAGTCCTTTTTCGCGGACACGGCTATTCGAATAGATGATGTTAACCCTACAGGGGTGTACTTCTTCACACACGCTCTCACCACTTACCGCCGTTTACACGACATGTACTCGGCAACCTTCAAGCGGAAGCCCAACGTGGGTGTCGGCCACGACCTACCTAATCACCTAAGTCTCTAGTCCAGGTTTATCGCCTATTCGGGTTCCATCCATGAGGAGATCCAGCCGGAGTTTCGCTCACAGCCCCAAACGATGTGAACAGGGTTCCCGAGACACCAAACGGGCGCCCGGTACACCGTGCCACATGCCTACCGCATCACAGCCCACCCCTACGGTCAGCGCTGCGCACGGCCTCCAGCATACTACAAACACCAGAAACTACTTGCAACTCCTGGACAGAGGACAAGGGTGATCAAGAAGCCGAGAGGGTCCATTGGTTTCGGGCCCAATGCGTGGTAGTAGCTGAGTCATGGATCACAAACACAGAACTCAGTTCCTGAGGACGGCTGCAATGAGACAACCCACCATGTACTCCTACATGGCCTCTCACCGCTACCTTTACCAAATCGTATTCACACACTTAGCTCACACACAGTAGGACATGTTCACACGCCTCTGATTCATCCCCGATGAATCAGACCTGACTCAACTCTAAGCAGTAGCAGGCATGACAAACAAACATGAATGAGTAGGCACAACAGGGCTCAAACAACTCCTACTCATGCTAGTGGGTTTCATCTATTTACTGTGGCAATGACAGGTCATGCAAAGGATAAAGGGGTTCAGCTACCGCAGCAAGTAACAAATGAATCGGTGTTGTCCTAATGCAGTAAAAGAGAGCAGGAGCGAGAGAGTAGGATTGTATCGGAATGAACAAGGGGGTTTTGCTTGCCTGGCACTTCTGAAGATAACATTGAGTCTTCATCAGTGTCAACGATCACATCATCGGTATCACGTCTATCGAGAGGGGACAAATACCGGCAACAAAGAAGAAATACAATCAATGCAATGCACAATATGATGCATGCTCATGACATGGCAATATGAATGTGTTTTGAGCTAGTGCAACTAGCAACAGATTAAATGAAGTTGGTTTGAATACAAGATTCAAATTCAAACTCCATATGTGATTATTTAAATGCCCTTCACTTCATTTGCCCTAAACAGTAGTGATAAGTTGTTCTAACATGCATGAAAATGGTACAGATGGATTCCTTGAATTTTTCTGATAATTTTTCATATATAAATTATTTAATTTGGAGTTACGGTTAATTTTCTATGATTTATTGAAGTTTTAGGCATTTTCTGTAATTTCCTGAATAATAATAAATCCAGAAATGAATTTACTGCGTCAGCATGACTTCACAGTGACGTCAGCAAGTCAACGGCGTTGTCCAGGTCAAATCTGACCTAGGGGACCCACATGTCAGCTGCACAGTGATTTAACAGAGTTTAATTGACTTAACTAAATGGTTAGCCGGGTTAATTAAAGGGTAGGGCCCACCTGTCAGTGTCTATTAAACTAACTAGTATTTAGTTAACACTAATCCTAGCCTAATTAACAGGCCGGCCCCACATGTCATGGACACGGGGGGGGTCCCGCCGTGGTCAAAGTGGGTCAACCCACCGGCGGCTTGACGCCGGCGAGGCCAGCCGCGGTGGCGAGCCTCGGGTTTGCGTCTCCGGCGACCAAACGGCCGGCCGAGTGCACGCGCGGGGAGCTGGGGCTCGCCCGCATCCAGGGAGGCTTGCGGCAGCAGCGGGGACGGCCGGAGCTCGCCGGAAACGAGCTCGAGGCGGCGCCGGCGTTCGGTTGTTTCTGGCTACGGGGCTGCTGCGGCCGTGGTATCGCGTTCGTGGCACCTACAGCAGCTACGCGAGGCAGCGAGCAAGTTGGACACGACGCCCGGACCAAATGGTCGCCGGAGTCGTGTCGGCGGTGAGTGCAGGCGGCGACGCAGTCGGGCGAAAGGGGCGAGGCGGCTACGGCGTGCCAGAGAGGGAACGGAGAGGGGGAAAAGGTTCGGTGGCTCACGGCGGTTGCAGCGGACGTCGAAGCAGGCTCGGGGAAGGCTGGACGGCGACGAGTCGATGATGGGGATCCGCGGCGGCCGGCGATGAAGAAGAGGCCAGTGACGGTGTTTTGAGGCATCCGGCGTCGAGTGAGTCGACGGGGAGGACGAGGAGGTCGAAATGGAGGCCATGAACATGTCGGCGAGGCGAGTGGTGGTCGGTGGCCGTGGCTATGGCGAGCGGCGGCGACGGCGACTCTCGGGCGGCTCGGGGAAGAGAGTCAGGGGAGGGAGAGAGGGTGCAGCGAGTGAGAAAGAGGAGCGAGGGGACACGGGGCGTCGTCGTGGCATCGCTAGGAGGCCGGGGGGGAAGCAGGAGGTGGCGTGCGGGGCCGTGCGCGCGTCGGCGCGTGCCCGCGTCCTTCTGGCGAGGGAAGAAGACGATAGGGGGGGTAGTGGTGGCGGGCTGGGCCGCCAGCTGGAGTTGGGCCGGGTGGCTGAGGTGAGCGCCAGGTACGGGTCTTTCTCTCTCTGGTTTTTATTTCTATTTTACTTCTGTTTTCTATTTTTCTGTAACTGGGAGGCTTTATTAAAAATACTTAGGCATCTCTAAAGTTCCAGAAAATAATCAGGGGCTCTGTTTAGAATATTTCCAACAGCCCACACTTATTTTTAGAATTATTTGGGCATTTAAGATATTTACTAGCATTTAAATGCCCAAAAGCAAAATACATATGATTTTATTCAGTGACCAAATATGTCCTGCAAAAATATAAACCATTTGTGGTAGATGCTTCCACCTCAAACCAGAAATGTTGAACATTTTTAGAGGACATTTTGAGTTCAATGAAAAGGGTTTTATTTTGTCCCTAGTTGAATTCATTTGGTGCTAGGGCTTAGTCAATCCCCATCTCAGGTTTAAATGAAATTTAAACATGGTGCAACACTCTAATGCATGCACTAGGCATTGTCAGAACTAGGGATGTGACAATTTTGCTAACCTATGAGCATCTGTGTTTGATCTACGACCTTCGTATACAATCTTGCTAGTAAAATTCACCGCCCTTGCTCTAATCTCATTGATGATAGAGCCATATGATCCTCTAGCATTGCTGTGAATATCATCAACCACATGCTGTGCATCCGATGCCACAATGAAGTTGTGAAGCGCTAAGTCCTCAGCCAATGCATACGCCTCACGGCAGGCAATTGCTTCGAGTGTAGCCGCATCGTGAACTCCCGTGACCACTAGGGAGGAGCTCCCCAGGTAGTTGCCATGCTCATCTCGACAAACCGCCGCTGCTGCACCTCTCCTATGATAGGTAGATACACCGGCATCAACATGTATTTTGGCATGTCCCTGTGGCGATGCCCTAGGGCGTGTGCCTCCCTGCTGATTCCTGGTTGCATTGTGAGTCATTTGCGGCTTCTTCTTAATGATATCCAAGTCCATCAGGTACCTGTTAATGAATGCATGTGTGGCTCCTGGACTCTGGAAATCACCCTCGTGGATGGCCTTTCTTCTTGCAGACCAGATCGCCCAAAGGGTTACTACTAGCTTGAGGAAGGCTTCATGCGATAGTGCTTGAACCATGGAGAACAACCAAGATTTTGCTACTGGTTTCGAGGTTACCCTCAACTGCTCTGCCAACTCTCCATCAACTAATGCCCAAATGCATCAGGACATTGTGCACTCTAGCAATGAATGCCGCCATGAGTCTGGAGCGCCACAGAGTGCGCATGAGCTTGTCGAAGACATATGTCGATGTTCTCTAACATCTTCCGTTGGCAGCGAGTGCCTAGCAAGCCTCCAAAGAAACATCCTTATCTTCCCTGGTACCTGAGTGCTCCATAATGATCTCCACGAACTACGCTCACGCGCTATGTTGGACGGTACTGCCGCTCCATCTAGCCCCGCTTCCCGGCGCTCTTTTGTGTGGACAAGCATTTTGTACACAGATCTAACCGAGAAGAGGCCATTTCTCTCATGATTCCAAGACCAAAAATCTGCAGTTACTCTGGTGCAAAGCGGGATGCTAGTTATAATTGGTATGTCAATAGGGAGCATAACTTGATTTAGACGGTCCATGTTCCAGCTGGCTGTAGTTTGGTCGATGAGCTCGGACACATATTGGGGAGGGTTTGATAGCTTGCACCCATACGGTCTCATCATCTCCTCCCTAGGCAGCCAATTGTCAGCCCAAATGCTTGTGGTAGTGCCGTCACCAATTCTGCGAATCATGCCAATTTTGAGTATATCTCTACGTTCTACTATAGCTCTCCAAATTTGGCTTGGGTGGTTTTCGAGTGCTGCCTTAAGAATAGATGTATTGGGAAAATAGACAGCCCTGAGAACTCATGCACTCAATGAGTCTGGCGACTGTAATATCCTCCAGGCCTGCCTGGCAAGTAATGATAGGTTAAATAGCTCAAAATCCTTGAACCCAAGAGGCCAAGACCTCCCATGTCCTTCGGATTGGTCATATCCTCCCAGGCCACCCATGCGGGTTTCCTCTTGCCATCACGGCTTCCCCACCAGAATTTGCGGATCAGCATGTTGAGATGTTCACACAAGCCTCTGGGGAGCTTAAAGCATGACATAGAAAATACCGGAACCGCCTGAACAACCGCCTTGAGAAAAACCTCCTTCCCTGCCGTTGCCATAATCTTTTCTATCCACCCCTGCACCTTACTCCATAAGCGGTCTTTGAGATATTTGAAAGCACCATTTTTTGAAGAACCCACATCAGATGTCATGCCCAAATATTTCTCACTAAGGGTTTCATTAGGGACATTGAGCAAGCCCTTAACTTCTGCCCTCACACTGTCAGGAACTCCCTTACTGAAGAAAATCGAGGACTTATGATAGTTGATTCTCTGACCTGTGGCCTGGCAATAAGTATCCAACATCTAAAGCACACCCGATGCTCCCACTCCATTCGCCTTGAAAAACAGCAGGATGTCATCTGCAAATAATAAGTGGCTGACTGGCGGCGCCGTAGGAGCCACTTGTATACCACTGTGATTAGATGACTCCTCTCTGGATTTTATAAGGCACAAAAGGCCCTCTGCTGCTATCAAAAACAAATAAGGAGATATCGGGTCTCCTTTTTGGATTCCACGTGTAGGTGTAAACTGATGAAGTTTCTTACCATTGAACAAAATGAAAAAATTTACCGACATGACCATATTCATCACAATGCTAACCCAGCCTTCTGTGAAGTCAAGTTTTATCATAATAACCTGAAGATAAGACGACTCCACCCTGTCGTAGGCCTTCATCATATCTAGCTTCAAAGCGCAGTATTGGTTCTTCTTAGCTTTGTTCCAATTCATGAAGTGAATGCACTCATACGCCATGATTATGTTGTCTGTAATTAGTCTCCCAGGCACAAAGGTTGACTGCTCTTCTGAGATAATATCCGGCAACACTATCTTCAGACGATTAGAAATAACCTTGGAAGCAATCTTGTACAAAACATTACACAAGCCGATCGGCCGAAACTGAGTTAATAACATTGGGTTTTTAACCTTAGGAATAAGAACCAACAAAGTCTCATTAATACTCTCTGCAGACTCCGTTCCATCCACTATTCTGAGTACTGCTTTGGTTACCTCATCACCACATACTCCCAGTGCTGCTGAAAAAAAATGTGCAGGGAAGCCGTCAGGGCCCGGTGCCTTCAGCGGAAACATTTGGAACAACACTTTTTTGACCTCCTCCTGGGTATATGGGGAATTCAAGATGGAGTTCATATCATCAGTGACCCTACGAGGTACTGTATCAATAACCTGCTCCATGTTTTGTACACCCTCCGAGCTGTATAGGTCAGAATAAAAGGCTGATGCGGCTGCCTCCAAATCATTTTTATCCTCCATGACTCGACCGTCGGGTAGCTGAAGTGATTCAATTTGATTCTTCCTTCTTCTCCTGCTTGCTCTTAGGTGAAAGAAGTATGTATTTTTGTCCCTGTGAACTAACCACTCCAGGCGAGCTCGTTGCCTCCAGAGAATCTCTTCCCGATGATAGAGCTCGACTAATCTATCGGCGATTTTAGTTTCCAAGTGAGACGGAGCAAAACTATTGGGGAACATTACATAAAATAAAAAATTTCCTACGTTCACCAAGATCAATCTATGAGTTCATCTAGCAACTAGAGAGAGGAGTGCATCTACATACCCTTGTAGATCGCGTGCGGAAGCGTTCAAGAGAATGGGGTTGAGGGAGTCGTTCTCGTCGTGATCCAAATCACCGGAGATCCTAGCGCCAAACGGACGGCACCTCCGTGTTCAACACACGTACGGTCAGCGTGACGTCTCCTCCTTCTTGATCCAACAAGGGGGAAGGAGAGGTTGATGAAGATCCAGTAGCACGACGGCGTGGTGGTGGATGCAGCAGGGCTCCGGCAGGGCTTCGCCAAGCGACTACGAGAGGGAGAGGTGTAGCAAGGGGGGAAGGGAGGCGCCAGGTGTCAGGTGCGGTTGCCCTCCCACCCCCCTCTTTATATAGGGACCCCAGGGGGGCGCCGGCCCTAGGAGATGGGATCTCCTAGGGGGGCGGCGGCCAAGGGGGAGACTTGCCCCCCAAGGCAAGTGGAGGCGCCCCCTCCAATCCCCTAGGATTCCCAACCCTAGGCGCAGAGAGGGGCCCTCGGGGGGGGGCGCACCAGCCCACCAGGGGCTGGTTCCCCTCCCACTTCAGCCCATGGGGCCCTCTGGGATAGGTGGCCCCACCCGGTGGACCCTCGGGACCCTTCCGGTGGTCCCGGTACAATACCGGTAACCCCCGAAACTTTCCCGATGGCCGAAACTCGACTTCCCATATATAATTCTTTACCTTCGGACCATTCCGGAACTCCTCGTGACGTCCGGGATCTCATCCGGGACTCCGAACAACTTTTGGTTTGCTGCATACTCATATCTCTACAACCCTAGCGTCACCGAACCTTAAGCGTGTAGACCCTACGGGTTCGGGAGACACGTAGACATGACCGAGACGGCTCTCTGGTCAATAACCAACAGCGGGATCTGGATACCCATGTTGGCTCCCACATGCTCCTCAATGATCTCATCGGATGAACCACGATGTCGAGGATTCAAGCAACCCCGTATACAATTCCCTTTGTCAATCGGTACGTTACTTACCCGAGATTCGATCATCGGTATCCCAATACCTTGTTCAATCTCGTTACCGGCAAGTCACTTTACTCGTACCGTAATGCATGATCCCGTGACCAGACACTTGGTCACTTTGAGCTCATTATGATGATGCATTACCGAGTGGGCCCAGAGATACCTCTCCGTCATACGGAGTGACAAATCCCAGTCTCGATCCGTGTCAACCCAACAGACACTTTCGGAGATACCTGTAGTGCACCTTTATAGTCACCCAGTTACGTTGTGACGTTTGGTACACCCAAAGTACTCCTACGGTATCCGGGAGTTACATGATCTCATGGTCTAAGGAAAAGATACTTGACATTGGAAAAGCTCTAGCAAACGAACTACACGATCTTTGTGCTATGCTTAGGATTGGGTCTTGTCCATCACATCATTCTCCTAATGATGTGATCCCGTTATCAATGACATCTAATGTCCATAGTCAGGAAACCATGACTATCTGTTGATCAACGAGCTAGTCAACTAGAGGCTCACTAGGGACATATTGTGGTCTATGTATTCACACGTGTATTACGATTTCCGGATAATACAATTATAGCATGAATAAAAGACAATTATCATGAACAAGGAAATATAATAATAATCCTTTTATTATTGCCTCTAGGGCATATTTCCAACAGTCTCCCACTTGCACTAGAGTCAATAATCTAGTTACATTGTGATGAATCGAACACCCATAGAGTTCTGGTGTTGATCATGTTTTGCTCGCGGAAGAGGTTTAGTCAACGGATCTGCGACATTCAGATCCGTATGTACTTTGCAAATATCTATGTCTCCATCTTGAACATTTTCACGGATGGAGTTGAAACGACGCTTGATGTGTCTGGTCTTCTTGTGAAACCTGGGCTCCTTGGCAAGGGCAATAGCTCCAGTGTTGTCACAAAAGAGAGTGACTGGCCCCGACGCATTGGGTATGACTCCTAGGTCGGTGATGAACTCCTTCATCCATATTGCTTCATGCGCTGCCTCCGAGGCTGCCATGTATTCCGCTTCACATGTAGATCCCGCCACGACGCTCTACTTGCAACTGCACCAGCTTACTGCTCCACGATTCAACATATACACGTATTCGGTTTGTGACTTAGAGTCATCCAGATCTGTGTCGAAGCTAGCGTCGATGTAACCCTTTACGACGAGCTCTTCGTCACCTCCATAAACTAGAAACATGTCCTTTGTCCTTTTCAGGTACTTAAGGATATTCTTGACCGCTGTCCAGTGTTCCTTGCCGGGATTACTTTGGTACCTTCCTACCAAACTTACGACAAGGTTTACATCAGGTCTGGTACACAGCATGGCATACATAATAGATCCTATGGCTGAGGCATAGGGGATGACACTCATCTCTTCTTTATCTTCTACCGTGGTCAGGCATTGAGCCAAGCTCAATCTCACACCTTGCAATACAGGCAAGAACCCTTTCTTGGACTGATCCATTTTGAACTTCTTCAATATCTTATCAAGGTATGTGCTTTGTGAAAGACCTATGAGGCGTCTCGATCTATCCCTATAGATCTTGATGCCTAATATGTAAGCAGCTTCTCCATGGTCCTTCATTGAAAAACACTTATTCAAGTAGGCCTTAATGTTGTCCAAAAGTTCTATATCATTTCCCATCAAAAGTATGTCATCTACATATAATATGAGAAATGCTACAGAGCTCTCACTCACTTTCTTGTAAACGCAGGCTTCTCCATAAGTCTGCATAAACCAAAACACTTTGATCATCTCATTAAAGTGAATGTTCCAACTCCGAGATGCTTGCACCAGCCCATAAATGGATCGCTGGAGCTTGCATACCTTGTTAGCATTCTTAGGATCGACAAAACCTTCTGGCTGCATCATATACAGTTCTTCCTTAAGATAGCCGTTAAGGAATGCCGTTTTGACGTCCATCTGCCATATCCATAATCATAGTATGCGGCAATTGCTAACATGATTCGGACGGACTTCAGCTTTGCTATGGGAGAGAAAGTCTCATCGTAGTCAACCCCTTGAACTTGCCGATAACCCTTAGCGACAAGTCGAGCTTTATAGATAGTAACATTACCATCTGCGTTCGTCTTCTTCTTAAAGATCCATTTGTTTTCTATCGCTCGCCGATCATCAAGCAAGTCTGTCAAAGTTCATACTTTGTTTTCATACATGGATTCTATCTCGGATTGCATGGCTTCAAGCCATTTGTTGGAATCTGGGCCCGCCATCGCTTCTTCATAGTTCGAAGGTTCACCGTTGTCTAACAACATGATTTCCAGGACAGGGTTGCCATACCACTCTGGTGTGGAACGTTTCCTTATGGACCGACGAAGTTCAGTAGCAACTTGATCCGAAGTACCTTGATCATCATCATGAATTTCCTCTCCAGTCGGTGTAGGCACCACAGGAACATTTCCTGAGCTGCACTACTTTCCGGTGCAAGAGGTAGTACTTCATCGAGTTCTACTTTCCTCCCACTCACTCCTTTCGAGAGAAACTCTTTTTCCATAAAGGATCCGTTCTTGGCAACAAAGATCTTGCCTTGGGATCTAAGGTAGAAGGTATACCCAATGGTTTCTTTGGGGTATCCTATGAAGGCGCATTTTTCCGACTTGGGTTCGAGCTTTTCAGGTTGAAGTTTCTTGACATAAGCATCGCATCCCCAAACTTTTAAAAACGACAACTTAGGTTTCTTCCCAAACCATAATTCATATGGTGTCGTCTCAACGGATTTAGACGGAGCCCTATTTAAAGTGAATGTAGCTGTCTCTAGAGCGTATCCCCAAAATGATAGCGGTAAATTGGTAAGAGACATCATAGATCGCACCATATCCAATAGAGTGTGATTACGACGTTCGGACACACTGTTACACTGAGGTGTTCCAGGCGGCGTGAGTTGTGAAACGATTCCACATTTCCTTAAGTGCGTACCAAATTCGTGACTTAAATATTCTCCTCCACGATCTGATCGTAAGAATTTTATCCTTCGGTCACGTTGATTCTCTACTTCATTCTGAAATTCCTTGAACTTTTCAAAGGTCCTAGACTTGTGTTTCATCAAGTAGACATACCCATATCTACTTAAGTCATCAGTGAGAGTGAGAACATAACGATATCCTCCGCGAGCCTCAACGCTCATTGGACCACACACATCAGTATGTATGATTTCCAATAAGTTGGTTGCTCGCTCCATTGTTCCGGAGAACGGAGTCTTGGTCATTTTGCCCATGAGGCATGGTTCGCATGTGTCAAATGATTCATAACCAAGAGACTCTAAAAGTCCATCAGCATGGAGTTTCTTCATGCGCTTGACACCAATGTGACCAAGGCGGCAGTGCCACAAGTATGTGGGACTATCGTTATCAACTTTACATCTTTTGGTATTCACACTATGAATATGTGTAACATTACGTTCGAGATTCATTAAGAATAAACCATTGACCATCGGGGCATGACCATAAAACATATCTCTCATATAAATAGAACAACCATTATTCTCGGATTTAAATGAGTAGCCATCTCGTATTAAACGAGATCCAGATACAATGTTCATGCTCAAACTTGGCACTAAATAACAATTATTAAGGTTTAAAACTAATCCCGTGGATAAATGTAGAGGTAGCGTGCCAACGGCAATCACATCAACCTTGGAACCATTCCCGACGCGCATCGTCACCTCGTCCTTTGCCAGTCTCCACTTATTCCGTAGCTCCTGCTGTGAGTTACAAATATGAGCAACGACACCGGTATCAAATACCCAGGAGTTACTACGAGTACTGGTAAGGTACACATCAATTACATGTATATCACATATACCTTTAGTGTTGCCGGCCTTCTTGTCCGCTAAGTATTTGAGGCAGTTCCGCTTCCAGTGACCCTTCCCTATGCAATAAAAGCACTCAGGCTTGGGTCTATTCTTTGACTTCTTCCCGGCAACTGGCTTACCGGTCGCGGCAACATCCTTGCCGTCCTTCTTGAAGTTCTTCTTACCCTTGCCTTTCTTGAACTTGGTGGTTTTATTGACCATCAACACTTGATGTTCTTTCTTGATCTCTACCTCCGCTGATTTCAGCATTGAATATACCTCAGGAATGGTCTTTTCCATCCCCTGCATATTGTAGTTCATCACAAAGCTCTTGTAGCTCGGTGGGAGCGACTGAAGGATTCTGTTAATGACCGCCTCGTCCGGGTGGTTAATGTCCAGCTGGGACAGGCGGTTGTGCAACCCAGACATTTTGAGTATGTACTCATTGATAGAACTATTTTCCTCCATCTTACAACTATAGAACTTGTCGGAGACTTCATATCTCTCGACCCGGGCATGAGCTTGAAAAACCATTTTCAGCTCCTCGGACATCTCATATGCTCCGTGTTGCTCAAAACGCTTTTGGAGCCCCGGTTCTAAGTTGTAAAGCATGCCGCACTGAACGAGGGAGTAATCATCAGCACGTGACTACCAAGCGTTCATAACGTCTTGGTTCTCTAGGATGGGTGCTTCACCTAGCGGTCCTTCTAGGACATATGCTTTCTTGGCAGCTATGAGGATGATCCTCAGGTTTCGGACCCAGTCCGTATAGTTGCTGCCATCATCTTTCAGCTTGGTTTTCTCTAGGAACGCGTTGAAGTTCATGTTGACATAAGCGTTGGCCATTTGATCTACAAGACATTTTTGCAAAGATTTTAGACTAAGTTCATGATAATTAAGTTCATCTAATCAAATTATTTAATGAACTCCCACTCAGATTTGACATCCCTCTAGTCATCTAAGTGTTACATGATCCGAGTCGACTAGGCCGTGTCCGATCATCACGTGAGACGGACTAGTCATCATCAGTGAACACCTCCATGTTTGATCGTATCTTCCATACGACTCATGTTCGACCTTTCGGTCTCTGTGTTCCGAGGCCATGTTTGTACATGCTAGGCTCGTCAAGTTAACCTAAGTGTTTTTGCATGTGTAAACCTGTCTTACACCCGTTGTATGTGAACGTAGGAATCTATCACACCCGATCATCACGTGGTGCTTCAAAACAACGAACTTTAGCAACGGCGCACAGTTAGGGGGGACACTTTCTTGAATTTTTTTATGAGGGATCATCTTATTTACTACCGTCGTTCTAAGTAAACAAGATGCATAAACATAATAAACATCACATGCAATTATATAGTCGTGACATGATATGGCCAATATCATATAGCTCCTTTGATCTCCATCTTCGGGGCTCCATGATCATCTTCGTCACCGGCATGACACCATGATCTCCATCATCGTGTCTCCATGAAGTTGCTCGCCAACTATTACTTCTACTACTATGGCTAACGGTTTAGCAATAAAGTAAAGTAATTACATGGCGTTAAATCATTAACACGCAGGTCATACAATAATTAAGACAACTCCCATGGCTCCTGCCGGTTGTCATACTCATCGCCATGTAAGTCGTGATTCCTATTACAAGAACATCTGGCCATATCATTCATCATTCATCACAACTTCTGGCCATATCACATCACAAAGCAATTGCTGCAAAAACAAGTTAGACGTCCTCTAATTGTTGTTGCATCTTTTACGTGGCTGCAATAGGGTTCTAGTAAGAACGTTTTCTTACCTACGAATAACCACAACGTGATTTGTCAACTTCTATTTACCCTTCATAAGGACCCTTTTCATCGAATCCGCTCCAACTAAAGTGGGAGAGACAGACACCCGCTAGCCACCTTATGCAACTAGTGCATGTCAGTCGGTGGAACCTGTCTCACGTAAGCGTACATGTAAGGTCGGTCCGGGCCGCTTCATCCCACAATACCGCTGAAGCAAAATAAGACTAGTAGTGGCAAGAAAGTTGACAACATCTACGCCCACAACAGATTTGTGTTCTACTCGTGCAATAGAGAACTACGCATAAACCTGGCTCATGATGCCACTGTTGGGGAACGTTGCATAAAATAAAAAAATTCCTACGTTCACCAAGATCAATCTATGAGTTCATCTAGCAACGAGAGAGAAGAGTGCATCTACATACCCTTGTAGATCGCGTGCGGAAGCGTTCAAGAGAACGGGGTTGAGGGAGTCGTTCTCGTCGTGATCCAAATCACCGGAGATCCTAGCGCCGAACGGACGGCACCTCCGCGTTCAACACACGTATGGTCAGCGTGACGTCTCCTCCTTCTTGATCCAGCAAGGGGGAAGGAGAGGTTGATGAATATCCAGTAGCACGACGGCGTGGTGGTGGATGCAGCAGGGCTCCGGCACGGCTTCGCCAAGCGACTACGAGAGGGAGAGGTGTAGCAAGGGGGGAAGGGAGGCGCCAGGTGTCAGGTGCGGTTTCCCTCCCACCCCCTCTTTATATAGGGACCCCAGGGAGGCACCGGCCCTAGGAGATGGGATCTCCTAGGGGGGCGGCGGCCAAGGGGGAGACTTGCCCCCCAAGGCAAGTGGAGGCGCCCCCTCCCCTAGGGTTCCCAACCCTAGGCACAGAGGGGGGCCCAGGGGGGGCGCACCAGCCCACCAGGGGCTGGTTCCCTTCCCACTTCAGCCCATGGGGCCCTCCGGGATAGGTGGCCCCACCCGATGGACCCCCGGGACCCTTCCGGTGGTCCCGGTACAATACCGGTAACCCCCAAAACTTTCCCGATGGCCGAAACTCGACTTCCCATATATAATTCTTTACCTTCGGACCATTCCAGAACTCCTCGTGACATCCGGGATCTCATCAGGGACTCCGAACAACTTTCGGTTTGCTGCATACTCATATCTCTACAACCCTGGCGTCACCGAACCTTAAGTGTGTAGACCCTACGGGTTCGGGAGACACGTAGACATGACCGAGACGGCTCTCTGGTCAATAACCAACAGCGGGATCTGGATACCCATGTTGGCTCCCATATGATCCTCGATGATCTCATCGGATGAACCACGATGTCGAGGATTCAAGCAACCCCGTATACAATTCCCTTTGTCAATCGGTACGTTACTTGCCCGAGATTCGATCGTCGGTATCCCAATACCTCGTTCAATCTCGTTACCGGCAAGTAACTTTACTCGTACCGTAATGCATGATCCCGTGACCAGACACTTGGTCACTTTGAGCTCATTATGATGATGCATTACCGAGTGGGCCCAGAGATACCTCTCTGCCATACGGAGTGACAAATCCCAGTCTCGATCCGTGTCAGCCCAACAGACACTTTCCGAGATACTTGTAGTGCACCTTTATAGTCACCCAGTTACATTGTGACGTTTGGTACACCCAAAGCACTCCTACGGTATCCGGGAGTTACACGATCTCATGGTCTAAGGAAAAGATACTTGACATTGGAAAAGCTCTAGAAAACGAACTACACGATCTTTGTGCTATGCTTAGGATTGGGTCTTGTCCATCACATCATTCTCCTAATGATGTGATCCCGTTATCAATGACATCCAATGTCCATAGTCAGGAAACCATGACTACCTGTTGATCAACGAGCTAGTCAACTAGAGGCTCACTAGGGACATATTGTGGTCTATGGATTCACACGTGTATTATGATTTCCGGATAATACAATTATAGCATGAATAAAAGACAATTATCATGAACAAGGAAATATAATAATAATCCTTTTATTATTGCCTCTAGGGCATATTTCCAACAAAAACGCCCTGGAGCCGACCGCAAAGTGTCCAGTTCCTTTTTAAGTGTTGCAATTTCCTGCCTGACAATCCCAAAGTTCGTCCGCTCCCAACTTGACAGATGAGAGGAAAGCGCATTAAGCTTGTCATGCATTGCCTCAACGCTGTCCGCCGGGCTTGTGGTCCATCCAGCAGCTACCACCTGCTGCAGTTCCGGGTGTCTCTCCCAGGCTAGTTCGTATTTAAATGACCGTGAACCGATCTACATGCTTGCACACAGTCTTGTTGACGCAACAGTGGTGAGTGATCAGACGAAGCAGCAGTTTTATGTTCCAATATTGCATGTGGATATTGGGCCATTTAGTCGGGCGTTGCTACACATCTATCCAGGCGTACACGCGTGTAGATCCCGCCCGTTACTTTATTCTCAAACGTCCAGTTGTTCCCTATCCTATGTCCACCAGTCCACACGTATCGAGTGCATCTCTGAATGCGTCCATTTGCGCCTGACTGCGATGCCCGACACCATCATGTTCTTGGGGTGTAAGCACCTCATTAAAATCCCCTAGAACTGCCCAAGGTAAGTGAGACACACTAACAATACCCTTCAACATGTTCCATGTCTTATATCTTTCCGGGACTTGAGCCTCACCATACACGAAAGTTAATCTACAAGTTGATCCTCCATCATCGACAGTAACATCAATGTGATATTCCGAATAGCCAATTACTTCTAACTTTATTGATTCATTCCAAAATATTACGAGTCCTCTGCTCCTACCAGAGCTACTTACAACAAAACTACTATCAAAACCAAGTGTACCAGCAAGATTCTCCATTCTGGAGCCCTCTATTTGGGTTTCAAGGATACAAGCTATAGAGGGGGCAAATTGCCTCGTCATGTCACGAAGCTCGCGAACTGTCACGGGTTTGCCAGCCCCACGACAGTTCCAACATATGATATTCATTGCGCTAGGCGAGACCCCCCTGGGAGGCCCGCCAAACGCGCATCAATGTTTTTGTTTGCCGTTGTGTTCTTTCCAACGGGCTTATCTCCTGTGGATGGACTGGGTTTGGTTCTCTTTGGCTCTTGCTTGGAGGAAGGACTCTGGGGAGCCTCATGTGATGTGATTAGCAACTTACTGCCATGTTCTGTGGACGTAGGTGGTTTATGTTGCATTGGCGCTACCACCAGAGCCGCTGCATCCCTATTCTTAGCCTCTTCTGCATCTTCCATCAGTATATCATGCTGGCTCCTGCCTGCGTCCTTGTACTCCTCATACTCAGTTGTGCTCCTCTGGGTATTAGCTCGGCCTCGACCACCATTAGAGCGACCTCGGCCTCTGTCACCCTGGATCCTCTTCCTTCTCCAGGACCATTGCCAGGGCCCTTAAACCATGTTGCTTTCAGGTCCTTGAAAACCAAGGTCTTCGGGTCATGCACCCCGTCGCCGCACTCTCTGAACAAGTGGCCTAGATAGCCACAAACTGCACACCAATCTGGTAGCCTTTCGAATTTGATTCTAAAGATCACACGCTGAACGCCTTCTTTTTTCTTGATCATTAGCGAGACGGCGTTCTTCGGAGGTTTGGTCACATCAATCTTCACCCTAACACGGGCAAAGTTCCCCTCAAAATCCTGCGATCTAGGCTCGGCGTATATGAACTTCCCCACCGTAGCGGAGAGGGCTTTGATCTTGGAGAAAAAGCCATCCGGCAGGTCATGGATCTGCATCCAGATGTCGATCTTCGTGAGATCAATAGTGGAGGGTTTAGTAATTCCATCATACGGGTCAGAACCACCGCTTTTCCTTTGAAAGTTCACGGGCCCTCCGCCATTACACGCTCCCAATCGCCAAGACAGGCAAACTGCAGGGTGTACATATTTTCTTCTAATGGGCGTATCTTCACTTCCTTCGCCAGATCCCATACAACTCTGATGTTCTTGAAGAACCAATACTGGCTGTAAGTCTTCTCTGTGTGAACCCTGGCTATTGCCATCCACCGCGTTGCCTCGACAGGAATCTCATCATCCTCCACGATCACATCCTGTAGATCCTCCTCCTTCAGACAAGCTCATGCATCATTGCTTCAAGTTCAGTCGCAGTCGCACCTGAGCCAGATGCGCCATCATCCATGCTTATCTTGCCCGTAGAGTTCTCTTCCGCGGGCGGTACTGTCCCCAACGTACCTCCCGAGCCTGCCATCGTCGAGGCCCGAGAGCCCTGACTACCGGCGAGAAGATGGGGGGCGGGGTAGATCGATCTCACAGCGGAGGAAAACGCCGCCGAGAGGAAAAAAAACTACGAGGATCTACTGCAAAGCTCCGTATGCTCCGGTAGCGGAGGGACTCCGAACGGGCCCTTTTACTGCCAGCCCGTTCGCTCGACCCATTTTCAAGTAATGGCCCATCCCCAAATCCGGCTTCGGAGGAAGCCCAAATTCGGCACGCCTGAAAGCTGAATGGGAGCTCCTCCTCGCACTCGCACCATTGGTCCGTCCCACAATATCCACTTGCGCTACCCCGCTCCCCGCTCCCCGCACCCCGCAGCCATGGCGGCGCTCTGCTCCGCCGCCTCGCCGGCCGTCGCCAGGGCCGCGGCGCTCGGCCTGTCCGCGCGCGGCCCCGCCTCCCTCCTTCCCCTGCGCCTCCGCATCCGCGCCGCCTCGCGCTCCTGCCACGCCGCGCCGCGGATCGCGGCGTCGTGGCGCGCGCGGCGGCGCTTCGCCGCGTCGGCCGCCTCCACCACGGAGGAGGGCGCGGACGTCGACACCATGATCCCGCCCGACAACCGCATCCCCGCCACCATCATCACCGGCTTCCTCGGCTCCGGCAAGGTCGGCCACTGTCAGGGCGCCCCAAAACAAAATCCCGTAGCTCCTACCATGCGCCCGAGTCGTGTAGTATACATACACGCCCTCCCGCAGCGATGCTGGACACTTGTTTTGCTAGATTACCATATTGTTGTGTATCCGCGTTAGTGGATTGTGGTACAGTCTAAGCTAGTTAGAGTAGCACCTAGCCAGCATCAGGATCACTGAAACCTTGAGATAGTTCGCTCTGGATTTTTTTCATCTGGACTGTGAGGTTTAGAACATTGATTGACAAATAACACTAGGACTAATCGTGTAGCTATGTGCCTTTAGCACTTCCTGCAGTCAAAATTCACAGTGCACCCAAATGTGCCAATCATTGTTAGTAAGAGAGGCGATTTCCTATGCATGGTGGTAGCTACGGACGCATGGTGGCGGCTCACACCCTTTGGCATAAGTGCCTTTTTTATATAAGAGGTGTCGGGTTATTGCATTGGCACAAGTGCATTTTTGCTTTATAGAAATGACTATATTTCACTTCTCTTTGTCTTTTTTATTTTCTTTTTGATACAAGTGCCTTTTCGTTGTGTAGAAAGAGCCTTTTCTCACTTCTCTCGATTTTTTTGCTTGACTTTTTGGCATAATTGCATGTTTGCTTGCCTGGCTGGTCCGAAGTCATGATATTTTCGTTATAGAGTTACTTTTCATAGTTCAAAATATTTTTCCAAAATAAGTAGAGATAGAAATTGGGGCTGTGCGTAGCTACCACCATGGGTAGCGAATTATTTCCGTTGTTAGTAAATTGCAAAGTGAGAACTTAGTCCATATAGAACATTCGTTTTGGCATAGCAGCTAGTGGCTTTTCATATGCAGAATGTTTAGAGGATGGCTAGAATCAAAACAATCCTCATATCTCTTAGAGCGTAAGTGGAGCACCGTAAAGCGTAAAAGAGTTCTGCTTATATGTACATATCCGCTGTGTACATATTGTTAACGTTTTTTATTTTTTGATACCATGTGTCCTTGTCTCTGTTGTATTCACAGTTTGCCTTTTGTTTCCGTTCACAGACAACTTTACTAAATCACATACTGACATCTCACCATGGAAAACGGATCGCTGTCATCGAGAATGAGGTATGTCTGTATGAGTAACTCTTTTTTGTTGTATGTTTATTCTTCAAGTCCCTGAGCAGGGTTAGCTTTTTATTCTTGGACACATGCTATGCTAGTCTTCTAAATCTGAAAAGCCATTCTTAGTTTACCTAGTTCATCAGTGATCGATCACTTTAAAAGGGCCATGACGCCAGCTAAAGCAGGCAAGGAGAAACTGATTTGATGCCACTATCTATCTTGCAGTATGGTGAAGTTGACATTGATGGTTCGTTAGTTGCCGCTCAAACTGCTGGAGCTGAGGACATAATGATGCTGAACAATGGTTGCCTTTGCTGCACTGTGCGTGGTGATTTAGTACGAATGATCGGTGAATTGGTTGACAAGAAGAAGGGAAAGTTTGACCATCTTGTTATTGAAACCACAGGTAAGGAAACTTTGTAGGAACAGGATCCCCACCATAATCAAGAAATCCTGTGAGATGTAATTCTCTTGAGGTTAAACATCACCCAACTTTGAAAACTTTAATATTCTTAGTTACTTTTTATTGCATTACCATGTCGAGTTCTCTGACCCGCCATCTATCTGTTTTTCAGGTTTAGCAAACCCAGCACCCATAATACAGACATTCTATGCAGAAGATACAGTTTTTAATGATGTCAAGCTAGATGGTGTTGTTACTCTAGTGGATTCAAAGCATGCAAGGTTGCATTTGGATGAAGTGAAGCCCAAGGGTATAGTCAATGAAGCAGTTCAGCAAATTGCTTATGCTGACAGAATTATAATTAACAAGGTAATGTTTTTGTAACCAATACATGCTGGTTAGTGTGTAGTCATGTGTGTCTAATTATGAGGCCCTTTGTATTATTTCTATCCTTAATGATTGATGAGGAGCTAATTTCTTGTTACTTGCAGACTGACCTTGTTAGCGAGCCTGAAGTTTCTTCCTTGGTTGAGCGTATAAGGGTCAGTACAGTGCATTCCATTTACTCTTTTTTGCCATGTGGTTATTCCTTACATCATGTTTTGTGCATGCAGAGTATCAATCGCATGGCTAATTTGAAACGAGCTCAGTATGGTAAAGTTGATTTGGATTATGTGCTTGGAATTGGAGGCTTTGATTTGGAGAGGTTCCTTTCTTTCATCGCCTTTTTTGGACCTTCCGTTTTTACCAACAGAACACTATCTTTCATATGGTTATATGCCCTCCTAGTCAAGGGAAAAGAAACTCGTGTATTGAAATTATCTAAATTATTCAAGCACACTGGAATGATACATCTACAAGTGTAACTATGGTAGATGTTACTCGCACGGAGTCGCCCGCTAGCGCTGAGAGATCCATACTTTTACTGCTGTGTGGATAGAATGAGCTGATTTGTTCAACCATAATGAAATGACATGTTATGCTTAATGTATGAGTATAGTACTAAGTATATATCAGGCGTATTGTATTTACTAGCATTGAGAGATGCAAGATCTACAGCCACTGTGACTTGATGGGTTACAGTGTGACCTAAGGTATTGCTATTAAATGATTAAATGGACCATGTCTAGAGTTGATTTAAAATGATGCCATCAATTAATTATACACACATTAGATGGCTCAATCCAATATGGATTAGCTATTTGTTAATTGTGGACATGTACTCTTTGGGATATCATCAGTGCTACTTATGCCTCCTGATATACTTGTAATTTACTCATTTACCAAACATGTCATCATCTGGTTTAGTTTTTCTTGGTAGAATCATCTGGTTTTATTGGGTATTTACAATCACTAAACAGTGCACGCCATGTAGAGATCGTTCTTTATTTTCCCTGAAAATTTAGCTCTAGTTGCTCAAATTAGGAAACGTTGACCATAAAGGAAATTTGATTTCATTTATGTTTCAGGATTGAGAGTGCTGTCACTGAAGAACCACATGATGAGCACGAACATGAACATGAACACAAGCACGAACATGACCATGACCATGCCCACGACCACGATCACCATCATCATGATCATGACCATAAACATGGTGAGCATAGTATTATTTGTGTGCTCATCTACAAATCTTAAATATCATAGCTCTGCAATATGAAGTGAATTAACGTTGTTTGCTTCTTGTAGACCATCATGCGCATGATCACACCCATGATCCCGGTGTTTCTTCTGTAAGCATCGTTTGCGAAGGGGAGATGGATCTTGAAAAGGTCAGACTTAAAATTACTCTGTAGTATCAAAAAACGTCTTATATTATGGGACAGAGCGAGTACATTTTATATCTTCTCAAGATAGCTAAGATGAATTTCTGGACATTTATTTATGACCCTGCACATTATCGGGTTGTGTATATTGGGACAAACATTTTACATGTCCTCATGCAGGCTGACATGTGGTTGGGGAACCTACTGCTGGAACGCAGTGATGACATATACCGGATGAAGGGGCTGCTCTCTGTCAGTGGAATGCCTCAACGCTTTGTCTTTCAGGTATTTGTTACTCTAGCCTTTAGTTTATCCAGTTCAATTTGTTCTCCTGTTCTTGTCAATGGAAACTAATCATGTCTTGTCTAGTGACTTGTGAAAGGACACACTGGGTCCAAACAGTCTTAGAAAATTATTTGTTGGTAGAAAAAGATACGTCTGTTTATAAAACAAGCAGCTTGTCTTTTCTTTCATGTACTTATTTGCTCTGCTATTAGTAAACCCATTTGACAGCTGTCTTTCTTTGATGGTAGTGCCATTTCTTCACACTCACAATCTCTGCAGAATTTAACAAGATAATCCACGCCAACAACCACTACTTTTCCATAGAGGAATAGCCAAACCTACCCAGCTGGCTGGTCAATCTCAGTCGTGTTCGTTTGTGTTTACTGAGCTTTCTTCACTTTCAGCGCCATGTGCTTTGCTTTGCTTTATAGCATAGAGAGACCGATCGTTGGTGTACCTACGTTTCCACGCCCAAGCACCAGTTGCTTGATCTTAATGGTTCTTTAACTTGTACTCCTGATCTAAGATCCTTTTTTTGTCCAACTACTGATCTAGATCAAGGCCCATGTTGTCGATGCTAGAGTGTCACTGGACATTTTTTTCACCTGTTTGAAGATTGTTTGTATAAGCCTATGACAATTTTTCTTTCAAATTTTCCTGAGTGAACGAACAATTAGCTAGGTGTTGTGTTGCCCTCTCCCTTGTTAAGCGACCTAACCGCCACATCCATGTTCTCCATCTGTAGGGAGTGCACGACATTTTCCAGGGATCTCCCGACAGGATGTGGGAGCCCAACGAACCGCGCATCAACAAGATTGTGTTCATCGGCAGGAACCTCAACCGGGAAGAGCTGGAGACGGGCTTCAAGGACTGCCTGCTGAAGTAGGCCAGAGCTTCTCCTTTTGGATGGATCTCCAGCTTCATGATTTTGAGCTTTGCGGCTGCAGACCTTATCCTTCATTGAAATGTCGGAAACTGAAACCGTTATTGAACTGTCACGAAACGCGAGATGTATATATAGATTGGGGAACAGTAGCATATCCTTGGAACCTGGCCGCCGTGTTGTTCGCTTCGCAGATGTCTACTGTTATGCACGATGTTGCACTGTGACTTGCAGAGATTTATAGACTCTACTGTGACTTGAGGAATTGCTTCATAAGTCCGAAAAGTTTACATAGCATGTGTTTCGTTGAAATTTTGCATTTTTTTTTATAAATATGGCTGAATACGGCTGAAGTTGGTATATGTTTATGTGACAGCTATAACATATCCTTAGAACCTGGCCGCTGTGTTGTTGGCAGATGTCTACTGTTATGACTTGCAGATGACTACTGTGACTTGAGGAATTGCTTCGTAAGCTCGAAAAGTCTCCATAGCATGCATTTTGTTCAAATTTTGCAATTTTCATAATACGATTGAAGTTGGTATTTATTTTATCTGTTCTGAAACAACAGTAGCGGAGGGCACGAGATATGGAGGCTACTAGGGTTTGGGGCGTGCACCGGCACACCTCCTGGGTGGTCAGATGCGTGCTTCAATGAGTGGTGAACTGGGAACTGCATCTGCACACATGAATATGTTCATAATCTGAGAGAACCACATATCGAGAAATAGCGCCTTGAGAAATGGTTCAAAATCACATACACGTATGTCCATCTGCACACATGAAATGATTGTCACAAGACAAGGAGAAAGACAACATGACTGGAGAGGGACTCCTACAACATTCATATCGGAACCGTGTGCCGTTGTCTGCTCACCTCAATGAGATGTCTGACCATGGCATGACTGGTTTCCTCACAAGTCACAAGCCAAGTCCGAATGAGTTCCATATAGCAGATCAATACAGCTGAGTGAGACGTTCCTGGTCTCCAACATAGGTTTGTTCTGCGCTACCACAGGTAAATGTTGCAATAAGAACTCATGAAAAGCTGAACAATTAGTAACTTCAACCATATGCAAAGACTCGCGGTAGCTATGACAGATTCTTGAGCAAGGTGGAATTTATTCTGGCCATTTGAAGTCAACAATAATGTGGCAAAGAAGTATTGACTGGTTGTGTTTTGATTCGAATTTAAGAAATGTGCATGCTCACCTCATGGTGGTATCTACAAACAAACATTTCAATATGTAGCATAATAGACAATGACAATGAGGAATCATGTTAAACCCTAAGCCCCTAGCTCTGTGAAATTGTATTTCGTACTTCCACCGGGTCACATGACACTTGTTTTGAACCCATGCAATTGTACTCACAACCTGCTAGCAAATGACCACATATTTGAAACTAACATTTCTTATCTAGCTTAGGAACTTCATGGGAAAATAATAATGTACACCTACACTACACCTGCAACTAGGAGCCCAATAAAGTTGTTAATCATGTTTGCAACAATAGTGAATCAAATGTGTGGTATTCACGTCTGTGTCATGTTAACTTTGGTTGCATGTCGCGACTAGCCAAATTAAACTTAATCCCTAGTTTCACCACCGTCAAGGGATCTAAGTGTCAAGTTTGTGTGCAAGCTAAGCAACCTCGTAAGTCTCACACGACTGCGGAAACGAGAAATCTTGCACCATTAGAGCTCATACATTCAGATCTATGTGAAATGAATGGTGTTTCGACAAAAAGTGGAAAGAAATATTTCATGACGTTAATTGATGACTCCACTAGATACTGTCATGTGTATCTTCTGAAATCTAAGGATGAGGCTTTAATTTTTTTTTCAAGATCTATAAAGCTGAAGTGGAAAACCAACTTGATCGTAAAATCAAGAGGCTTAGGTCCGACCATGGTGGAGAGTATTTTTCCAATGAATTTGATGTTTTTTGTGCGGGACATGGTATAATCCATGAGAGGACGCCTCCCTATCCACCTCAGTCAAATGGGGTAGCCGAAAGAAAGAACCGTACTCTAACTGATTTGGTTAACGCCATGTTAGACACATCGGATCTATCCAAGGCATGGTGGGGAGGCGATATTGACTGCATATCATGTCCTAAACCGAGTTCCCACAAAGAACAAAGAGATAACTCCATTCGAGGAATGGGAGAAGAAAAGGTTAAAACTCTCTTATCTACGAACCTGGGGTTGTTTGGCGAAAGTCAATGTGCCAATCTCAAAGAAGCGCAAACTTGGACCAAAGACTGTGGATTGTGTTTTCCTGGGATATGCTTTTCATAGCATTGGCTATAGATTCTTGGTTGTAAAATCTAAGGTACCTGACATGCATGTCGGTACGATCATGGAGTCGAATGATGCGACTTTCTTTGAAGATATCTTTCCCATGAAGGATATGGCTACCTCATCTAATCAGGAGATGCCTAGTTCATCGAATCAGGAACCAGTTACAATTACCGAACCTGCCATTTCGATGGAACACTTTGAAAGTCCTGTGGAGGAGAACAATGAAGTTCCTACTAGGAGCAAGAGACAGAGGACATCAAAGTCCTTTGGTGATGATTTTCTTGTGTATCTCATAGATGATATTCCCAGTTCTATTTCAAAGGCCTATGCATCTGAAGATGCTGACTACTGGAAGGAAGCGGTTCGTAGCGAGATGGATTCCATCTTGGCGAATGAAACTTGGGAGATAACTGATCGTCCTTATGGGTGCAAACCTATATGATGCAAATGGGTATTCAAGAAGAAGCTTAGGCCTGATGGTACTATTAAAAAGTACAAGGCTCGGCTCGTGGCTAAGGGTTATACCCAAAAGGAAGGTGAAAACTTCTTTGATACTTACTCACCTGTGGCTCGACTGACCATTATTCGAGTTCTACTTTCACTAGCTGCCTCACATGGTCTTCTCGTTCATCAAATGGATCTTAAAACTGCTTTCTTAAATGGAGAGTTGGATGAGGAAATTTACATGGAACAACCAGATGGGTTATGGACTCAAGCAAGCACCCAAACAGTGGCATGAGAAGTTTGAAAGAACTTTAGCAGCTGCATGCTTTGTTGTAAACGAAGCTCACAAATGTGTGTACTATCGCCATGGTGGGGGCGAGGGAGTTATCCTTTGTTTGTATGTTGATAACATATTGATTTTCGGAACAAATCTGAATGTTACTAAGGAGGTCAAGGATTTCCTATCTCGTTGTTTTGAGATGAAGGATTTAGGAGTGGCTGATGTCATTCTGAACATTAAGTTGTTGAGAGACAATGATGGTGGGATTACATTGCTTCAATCTTACTATGTGGAAAAGATCTTGAGTCGCTTTGGCTATAGTGACTACAAGCCCTCTCCAACACCATATGATGCTAGCGTGCTGCTTCGAAAGAATCGAAGAATTGCTAGAGATCAATTGAAGTATTCTCAGATTATTGGCTCGCTTATGTACTTAGCCAGTGCTACAAGACCTGACATCTCTTTTGCTGTTAGCAAACTGGGTCGGTTTGTCTCAAAACCAGGAGATATGCATTGGAAAGCTCTAGAGAGAGTTTTGCGTTATTTGAGATGCACTGCGAATTATGAATTCAGTATACCGGGCACCCAAAGGTGCTTGAAGGGTATAGTGACTCAAACTGGATCTCAGATGCTGATGAGATAAAGGCCACGAGCGGATATGTACTCACTCATGGAGGTGGCGCTGTTTCTTCGAAGTCTTGCAAGCAGACCATCTTAACGAGGTCAACAATGGAAGCAGAACTCACAACACTAGATACATCTACGGTCGAAGCAGATTGGCTTCGTCGACTCTTAATGACTCACCGGTAGTTGAGAAATCTGTACCGGGTATCCTTATGAACTGTGACAATCAAACTGTGATCACGAAAGTGAACAGCTCAAAGGATAACATGAAGTCATCAAGACACGTTCAGAGAAGGTTAAAGTCTGTCAGAAAAATGAAAAACTTCGGAGTTATTGCATTGGATTATATCCAATCGTCTAAGAATCTGGCAGATCCTTTTACTAAGGGTATATCACGTAACGTGATAGATGATGCATCGAGGGAGATGGGTATGAGACCCACAATATGAGTTGTTCACACTGGTAACCTATTCTTTGTGATCAGAGATCCCGTGAATTAGATGTGGAAGACAAGATGTTGGTCAACTGAGAGGAGAGTATCCTTACTATCAACAATACCACTCCATGAAGATGCAATACTCTCCTAATCTGCATGGCAGGTTGATGTATATCTTAATGTTGGGGAACGTTGCAGAAAATTAAATTTTTTCCTACGGTTTCACCAAGATCCATCTATGAGTTAATCTAAGCAACGAGTCAAGGGAGTGAGTTTGCATCTACATACCACTTGTAGATCGCGTACGGAAGCGTTAGAGGGAGCGGTGATGATGGAGTCGTACTCGCCGTGATTCAGATCACCGGAGATCCTAGCGCCGAACGGACGGCACCTCCACGTTCAACACACGTACGGTGCGTGTGACGTCTCCTCCTTCTTGATCCAGCAAGGGGGGGGGAGGAGAGGTTGATGATGATGGCTCCAGCAGCAGCACAACGGCGTGGTGGTGGTGGAACAGCAGAACTCCGGCAAGACTTCGCCAAGCACGTGACGGAGGAGGAAGAGGTGTAGCAGGGGGAGGGGGCGCCAGGACTTCAGGGTGCGGCTGCCAAGGGGGGAGGAGTGCCCCCCAAGGCATGTGGTGCACCCCCCCACCCTAGGGTTTCAACCCTAGGCGCAGGGGGTGGGCCTAGGGGGGCGCACCAGCCCACTATGGGCTGGCTCCCCTTCCACTTCAGCCCATGGGGCCCTCCGGGATGGGTGGCCCCACCCAGTGGACCCCCGGGACCCTTCCGGTGGTCCTGGTACAATACCGGGTGACCCCGAAACTTTCCCGATGGCCGAAATACCACTTCCTATATATAATTCTTTACCTCCGGACCATTCCGAAACTCCTCGTGACGTCCGGGATCTCATCCGGGACTCTGAACAACATTCGGTATACTGCATACTCATATTCATACAACCCTAGCGTCACCGAACCTTAAGTGTGTAGACCCTACGGGTTCGGGAGACACGTAGTCATGACCGAGACGGCTCTCGGGTAATAACCAACAGCGGGATCTGGATACCCATGTTGGCTCCCACATGCTCCTCGATGATCTCATCGGATGAACCACGATGTCGAGGATTAGAACAACCCCGTATACAATTCCCTTTGTCATTCGGTACGTTACATGCCCGAGACTCGATCGTCGCGGTATCCCAATACCTTGTTCAGTCTCGTTACCGGCAAGTCACTTTACTCGTATCGTAATGCATGATCCCGTGACCAAACACTTGGTCACTTTGAGCTCATTGTGATGATGCATTACCGAGTGGGCCCAGAGATACCTCTCCGTCATACGGAGTGACAAATCCCAGTCTCGATCCGTGTCAACCCAACAGACACTTTCGGAGATACCTGTAGTGCACCTTTATAGTCACCCAGTTATGTTGTGACGTTTGGTACACCCAAAGCACTCTTACGGTATCCGGGAGTTACACGATCTCATGGTCTAAGGAAAAGATACTTGACATTGGAAAAGCTCTAGCAAAACGAACTACACGATCTTGTGCTATGCTTAGGATTGGGTCTCGTCCATCTCATCATTCTCCTAATGATGTGATCCCGTTGTCAATGACATCTAATGTCCATAGTCAGAAACCATGACTATCTGTCGACCAACGAGCTAGTCAACTAGAGGCTCACTAGGGACATGTTATGGTCTATGTATTCACACGTGTATTACGATTTCCGGATAATACAGTTATAGCATGAATAAAAGACAATTATCATGAACAAGGAAATATAATAATAACCCTTTTATTATTGCCTCTAGGGCATATTTCCAACAGTCTCCCACTTGCACTAGAGTCAATAATCTAGTTACATTTTGATGAATCGAACACCCATAGAGTTCTGGTGTTGATCATGTTTTGCTCGCGCGAGAGGTTTAGTCAACGGATCTGCGACATTCAGATCCGTATGTACTTTGCAAATATCTATGTCTCCATCTTGAACATTTTCGCGGATGGAGTTGAAACGACGCTTGATGTGCCTGGTCTTCTTGTGAAACCTGGGCTCCTTGGCAAGGGCAATAGCTCCAGTGTTGTCACAGAAGAGTTTGATCGGCCCCGACGCATTGGGTATGACTCCTAGGTCGGTGATGAACTCCTTCACCCAAATAGCTTCATGCGCTACCTCCGAGGCTGCCATGTACTCCGCTTCACATATAGATCCCGCCACGACGCTCTGCTTGCAGCTGCACCAGCTTACTGCTCCACCATTCAACATATATACGTATCCGGTTTGTGACTTAGAGTCATCCAGATCTGTGTCGAAGCTAGCGTCGACGTAACCCTTTACAACGAGCTCTTCGTCACCTCCATAAACGAGAAACATGTCCTTTGTCCTTTTCAGGTACTTCAGGATATTCTTGACCGCTGTCCAGTGTTCCTTGCCGGGATTACTTTGGTACCTTCCTACCAAACTTACGGCAAGGTTTACATCAGGTCTGGTACACAGCATGGCATACATAATAGATCCTATGGCTGAGGCATAGGGGATGACGCTCATCTCTTCTTTATCTTTTGTCGTGGTCGGGCATTGAGCCGAGCTCAATCTCACACCTTGCAATACAGGCAAGAACCCTTTCTTGGACTGATCCATTTTGAACTTTTTCAAAATCTTATCAAGGTATGTGCTTTGTGAAAGACCTATGAGGCGTCTCGATCTATCCCTATAGATCTTGATGCCTAATATGTAAGCAGCTTCTCCAAGGTCCTTCATTGAAAAACACTTATTCAAGTAGGCCTTAATGCTGTCTAAGAATTCTATATCATTTCCCATCAAAAGTATGTCATCTACATATAATATGAGAAATGCTACAGAGCTCCCACTCACTTTCTTGTAAACGCAGGCTTCTCCATAAGTCTGCATAAACCCAAACGCTTTGATCATCTCATCAAAGCGAATGTTCCAACTCCGAGATGCTTGCACCAGCCCATAAATGGATCGCTGGAGCTTGCATACTTTGTTAGCGTTCTTAGGATCGACAAAACCTTCCGGCTGCATCATATACAGCTCTTCCTTAAGATAACCGTTAAGGAATGCCGTTTTGACGTCCATCTGCCATATCTCATAATCATAGTATGCGGCAATTGCTAACATGATTCGGACGGACTTAAGCTTCGCTACGGGAGAGAAAGTCTCATCGTAGTCAATCCCTTGAACTTGTCGATAACCCTTAGCGACAAGTCGAGCTTTATAGATGGTGACATTACCATCCGCGTCCGTCTTCTTCTTAAAGATCCATTTGTTTTCTATCGCTCGCCGATCATCGGGCAAGTCAGTCAAAGTCCATACTTTGTTTTCATACATGGATTCTATCTCGGATTTCATGGCTTATAGCCATTTGTTGGAATCTGGGCCCACCATTGCTTCTTCATAGTTCGAAGGTTCACCGTTGTCTAACAACATGATTTCCAGGACAGGGTTGCCGTACCATTCTGGTGCGGAACATGTCCTTGTGGACCTACGAAGTTCAGTAGCAACTTGATCCGAAGTACCTTGATCATCATCATTAATTTCCTCTTCAGTTGGTGTAGGCATCACAGGAACATTTTCCTGAGCTGCACTGCTATCCTGTTCAAGAGGTAGTACTTCATCGAGTTCTACTTTCCTCCCACTTAGTTCTTTCGAGAGAAACTCTTTTTCCAGAAAGGATCCATTCTTGGCAACAAATATCTTGCCCTCGAATCTTAAGTAGAAGGTATACCCAATGGTTTCTTTAGGGTATCCTATGAAGACGCATTTTTCCGACTTGGGTTCGAGCTTTTCAGGTTGAAGTTTCTTGACATAAGCATCGCATCTCCAAACTTTTAGAAATGACAGCTTAGGTTTCTTCCCAAACCATAATTCATATGGTGTCGTCTCAACGGATTTAGACGGTGCCCTATTTAAAGTGAATGTAGCTGTCTCTAGAGCGTATCCCCAAAATGATAGCGGTAAATCGGTAAGAGACATCATAGACCGCACCATATCCAATAGAGTGCGATTACGACGTTCGGACACACCGTTACGCTGAGGTGTTCCAGGCGGCGTGAGTTGCGAAACGATTCCACATTTTCTTAAGTGTGTACCAAATTCGTGACTTAAATATTCTCCTCCACGATCCGATCGTAAGAATTTTATCTTTCGGTCACGTTGATTCTCTACTTCATTCTGAAATTCCTTGAACTTTTCAAAGGTCTCAGACTTGTGTTTCATGAAGTAGACATACCCATATCTACTCAAGTCATCAGTGAGAGTGAGAACATAACGATATCCTCCGCGAGCCTCAACACTCATTGGACCGCACACATCGGTGTGTATGATTTCCAACAAGTTGGTTGCTCGCTCCATTGTTCCGGAGAACGAAGTCTTGGTCATTTTGCCCATGAGGCATGGTTCGCATGTGTCAAATGATTCATAATCGAGAGACTCCAAAAGTCCATCAGCATGGAGCTTCTTCATGCGCTTGACACCAATGTGACCAAGGCGGCAGTGCCACAAGTATGTGGAACTATCGTTATCAACTTTACATCTTTTGGTATTCACGCTATGAATATGTGTAACATTACGCTCGAGATTCATTAAGAATAAACCATTGACCATAGGGGCATGACCATAAAACATATCTCTCATATAAATAGAACAACCATTATTCTCGGATTTAAATGAGTAGCCATCTCGTATCAAACGAGATCCAGATACAATGTTCATGCTCAAACTTGGCACCAAATAACAATTATTAAGGTTTATAACTAATCCCGTAGGTAAATGTAGAGGTAGCGTGCCGGCGGCGATCACATCGACCTTGGAACCATTCCCGACGCGCATCGTCACCTCGTCCTTCGCCAGTCTCTGCTTATTCCGCAGCTCCTGCTGTGAGTTACAAATATGAGCAACGGTACCGGTATCAAATACCCAGGAGTTACTACGAGTACTGGTAAGGTACACATCAATTACATGTATATCAAATATACCTTTAGTGTTGCCGGCCTTCTTATCCGCTAAGTATTTGGGGCAGTTCCGCTTCCAGTGACCCTTCCCCTTGCAATAAAAGCACTCAGTCTTAGGCTTGGGTCCATTCTTTGACTTCTTTCCGACAACTGGCTTACCGGACGCGGCAACATCTTTTCCGTCCTTCTTGAAGTTCTTCTTACCCTTGCCCTTCTTGAACTTAGTGGTCTTATTGACCATCAACACTTGATGTTCTTTCTTGATTTCAACCTCTGCCGACTTCAGCATTGAAAATACTTCAGGAATGGTCTTCACCATCCCCTGCATATTATAGTTCATCACAAAGCTCTTGTAGCTTGGTGGGAGCGACTGAAGGATTCTGTCAATGACCGCCTCATCTGGGAGGTTAATGTCCAGCTGGGACAGGCGGCTGTGCAACCCAGACATTTTGAGTATATGCTCACTGACAGAACTGTTTTCCTCCATCTTACAACTATAGAACTTGTCGGAGACTTCATATCTCTCGACCCGGGCATGAGCTTGGAAAACTAGTTTTAGCTCCTCGAACATCTCATATGCTCCGTGTTGCTCAAAACGTTTTTGGAGCCCCGGTTCTAAGCTGTAAAGCATGCCGCACTGAACGAGGGAGTAATCATCAGCACGTGTCTGCCAAACGTTCAAATCGTCTTGCAGTGCTGGGAGAGCAGGTGGGTCACCTAACGGTGCTTCAAGGACATATGCTTTCTTGGCAGCTATGAGGATGATCCTAAGGTTCTGGACCCAGTCCGTATAGTTGCTGCCATCATCTTTCAGCTTGGTTTTCTCTAGGAACGCGTTGAAGTTCATGTTGACATGAGCGTTGGCCATTTGATCTACAAGACATATTTTGCAAAGATTTTAGACTAAGTTCATGATAATGAAGTTCATCCAATCAAATTATTTAATGAACTCCCACTCAGATTTGACATCCCCTCAGTCATCTAAGTGTTACACGATCCGAGTTGACTAGGCCGTGTCCGATCATCACGTGAGACGGACTAGTCATCGTCGGTGAACATTCTCATGTTGATCGTATCTTCCATACGACTCGTGTTCGACCTTTCGGTCTCCGTGTTCCGAGGCCATGTCTGTACATGCTAGGCTCGTCAAGTTAACCCTAAGTGTTTTGCATGTGTAAAACTGTCTTACACCCGTTGTATGTGAACGTAAGGATCTATCACACCCGATCATCATGTGGTGCTTCGAAACGACGAACTTTAGCAACGATGCACAGTTAGGGGAGAACACTTCTTGAAATTGTTGCAAGGGATCATCTTATTTACTACCGTCGTTCTAAGTAAACAAGATGCATAAAACATAATAAACATCAAATGCAATTATATAAAGTGGTGACATGATATGGCCAATATCATATAGCTCCTTTGATCTTCATCTTCGGGGCTCCATGATCATCTTGTCACCGGCATGACACCATGATCTCCATCATCATGATCTCCATCATCGTGTCTTCATGAAGTTGTCACGCCAACGACTACTTCTACTTCTATGACTAACGCGTTTAGCAATAAAGTAAAGTAGTTTACATGGCGTTCTTCAATGACACGCAGGTCATACAAAAAATAAAGACAACTCCTATGGCTCCTGCCGGTTGTCATACTCATCGACATGCAAGTCGTGATTCCTATTACAAGAACATGATCTCATACATCACAATATATCATTCATCATTCATCACAACTTCTGGCCATATCACATCACATGACAATTGCTGCAAAAACAAGTTAGACGTCCTCTAATTGTTGTTGCATCTTTTACGTGGCTGCAATTGGGTTCTAGCAAGAACATTTTCTTACCTACGAATAACCACAACGTGATTTTGTCAACTTCTATTTACCCTTCATAAGGACCCTTTCCATCGAATCCGCTCCAATTAAAGTGGGAGAGACAGACACCCGCCGGCCACCTTATGCAACTAGTGCATGTTAGTCGGTGGAACCGGTCTCACGTAAGCGTACGTGTAAGGTTGGTCCGGGCCGCTTCATCCCACAATACCGCTGAAGTAAGATAAGACTAGTAGCGGCAAGCAAGTTGACAAGATCTACGCCCACAAAAAAATTGTGTTCTACTCGTGCAATAGAGAACTACGCATAGACCTAGGTAATGATGCCACTGTTGGGGAACGTTGCAGAAAATTAAAATTTTTCCTACGGTTTCACCAAGATCCATCTATGAGTTCATCTAAGCAACGAGTCAAGGGAGTGAGTTTGCATCTACATACCACTTGTAGATCGCGTACGGAAGCGTTAGAGGGAGCGGTGATGATGGAGTCGTACTCGCCGTGATTCAGATCACCGGAGATCCTAGCGCCGAACGGACGGCACCTCCGCGTTCAACACACGTACGGTGCGTGTGACGTCTCCTCCTTCTTGATCCAGCAAGGGGGGGATGAGAGGTTGATGATGATGGCTCCAGCAGCAGCACAACGGCGTGGTGGTGGTGGAACAGCAGCACTCCGGCAGGGCTTCGCCAAGCACGTGACGGAGGAGGAAGAGGTGTAGTAGGGGGAGGGGGCGCCAGGACTTCAGGGTGCGGCTGCCCCTCTCCCCCCTCCCTTTATATAGGCCCCCAGGGGGGCGCCGGCCCTAGGAGATTCAATCTCCCAAGGGGGCGGCGGCCAAGGGGGGAGGAGTGCCCCCAAGGCATGTGGTGCGCCCCCCCCCCACCCTAGGGTTTCAACCCTAGGCGCAGGGGGTGGGCCTAGGGGGGTGCACCAGCCCACTATGGGCTGGCTCCCCTCCCACTTCAGCCCATGGGGCCCTCCGGGATGGGTGGCCCCACCCGGTGGACCCCCGGGACCCTTCCGGTGGCCCCGGTACAATACCGGGTGACCCCAAAACTTTCCCGATGGCCGAAATACCACTTCATATATATAATTCTTTACCTCTGGACCATTCCGAAACTCCTCGTGACGTCCGGATCTCATCCGGGACTCTGAACAACATTCAGTATACTGCATACTCATATTCATACAACCCTAGCGTCACCGAACCTTAAATGTGTAGACCCTACGGGTTCGGGGGACACGTAGTCATGACCGAGACGGCTCTCGGGCAATAACCAACAGCGGGATCTGGATACCCATGTTGGCTCCCACATGCTCCTCGATGATCTCATCGGATGAACCATGATGTCGAGGATTAGAACAACCCCGTATACAATTCCCTTTGTCATTCGGTACGTTACATGCCCGAGACTCGATCGTCGGTATTCCAATACCTCGTTCAGTCTCGTTACCGGCAAGTCACTTTACTCGTACCGTAATGCATGATCCCGTGACCAAACACTTGGTCACTTTGAGCTCATTGTGATGATGCATTACCGAGTGGGCCCAGAGATACCTCTCCGTCATACGGAGTGACAAATCCCATCTTGATCCGTGTCAACCCAACAGACACTTTCGAAGATACCTGTAGTGCACCTTTATAGTCACCCAGTTACGTTGTGACGTTTGGTACACCCAAAGCACTCTTACGGTATCCGGGAGTTACACGATCTCATGGTCTAAGGAAGAGATACTTGACATTGGAAAAGCTCTAGCAAAACGAACTACACGATCTTGTGCTATGCTTAGGATTGGGTCTCATCCATCTCATCATTCTCCTAATGATGTGATCCCGTTGTCCATGACATCTAATGTCCATAGTCAGAAACCATGACTATCTGTCGACCAACGAGCTAGTCAACTAGAGGCTCACTAGGGACATGTTATGGTCTATGTATTCACACGTGTATTACAATTTTCGAATAATACAATTATAGCATGAATAAAAGACAATTATCATGAACAAGGAAATATAATAATAACCCTTTTATTATTGCCTCTAGGGCATATTTCCAACACTTAATGTGTTCTAAGTGGCTCATTGAAGCAGAGATGTCGTTCTGCTGAACATCTTTTGAAGAACGCACCTATATGAGTCTGATTGTTAAACGTCGCAATCTATGGGAGTAGGGTTCTCTCTAGTAAACTCATGAAAGGTCTCGGAGTATGACGCATAAGCTCCACTGGCGGGGAAGACCCACGATTGCCACGTATCGGTCAGGGCTTTATGTGAAGTTAGATTTGCAGAAAACTTGCAGTTCAAGGCCCAGTCCACTGTTCAAGTTGCTTACTAGTGTAGCATAGAGTTCTAGGTGGAAGTTTAACTTAATAGTCTCCACTGCAGTACCGATATATAAAATAGTGTTTTGGAACCAAAGGCAAATTTTGTGTGCCTCTGGGATCTGGTGGGGGATTGCTGAAATTTAGTCTATTTTGGGACAACCCAATAACTATTTCAGAAATTCTTAAATAAATTCCAGAGGCCCACTTAGCCCATTTGTGCAAGGCAAGGGATACTACTAAAGTTTAGTCCCACATTGCTAGTTTGGTGGGAGTTGGACCTCCTTATAAGGGAGGTTCTTTCCCCACTTGTATGAGCATGAGAACAAGAGGGATATCCACGCGCGCTCCTCCTCCGCCGCTCGCCTCGCCACGCCACGCCTCGCCTCGCCTCGCCTCGCCTCGCCTCGCCTCGTCATGACACGAGTTGCGGGAATGAGCTGAGCCGATGTCTAAATTTTTGCCACGCACTACGGGTATACGAAAGGTCACTAGGGAGCTGGAAAGTTTTTGTTGTAGTGGATATTGAATACGAACGCTGCACCCTTCGGCTGCTACCTGTTCGTTTTGTCTTTCGTGTTCCCTTCAGTTCCCGGCGCAGCCTCTCGCCTCCTTCTCTCGCGTCTATAAAAGGGAGGTCGCTCCTCTCAGAGAGACGCACCAGAACTACTCCTTCCTCTCGCCATCAGTTCCATCTCTGAGCTGCTGTTGTCTTTCTCATCCCGGCTTGTGGCGTGCACCGCACGTCGGGACAGTAGGCCTCCGAAACCACACCTTTTGAGTCCTGTACGGGAGAAGGATGATAAGGTTTTTGGGGAGCGCTCAGCGCGACTACTGGCTGCTTCATCACGGACGATCTGGTATCCGACGACTACTTCCCCGACGTCCACGACCTCCTCAACGACATGGCTGGCGAGGACACCGACCCCAAGTCCAGCGCTTCTGTTGCTGCTGTCAAGTATGTGTTTTCCTCCTTTCCATTAGAGGTCCTGCTACAGTTCCTTGTTCTAATATTTGCCCTAGATATGCTAGACTCTATTTCATATATGCAACTTGCTACACTGTCTGCTCTAGATATGTTTAGTTACAGTCCATATATGAAGATGTTGTTTACTTCTCTTTGTCAAATCGCATGGCTTGCTTTATCACTATTATGCTAGTCATGCTTTATCTAGTATTTCTGTTAATAAAATCATTCGGTAAATTGCTCATATTTCCAACATCACATTTGTAAGTATTTTCTGAAGACAAATCTGATTATACTATCTTATGATGGAGGTTCCGATAGTAATAATAATAATAAAAAGAAGAAAAACAGCCAAACTTAGTATTTGCACTAATGGAGGTCCCATCGAGCGGCATATATGGGTTCTAATGTAGGAGGGACACGCAGTTTGGAATTGGGTTAGACGAATGTTGTAAATGTAGGGTCAATGGCAAATAAATTTTGGACCCTGATAAATCCCGAATGCTCTGGATTTGACCATGGAAAAACAAATGTTTTTGATGGCAATTTCAGTGACGCGAGGATGACAAGTTTAATTGTTAAGCATGGCAACTTGATGCTTTTCTCGCAAAAAAAAACATGCTCCGTGTATTTTTTTGCCAGAAAATTGCCGTCCGTGTCACTAAAAAAATAAAGATGTTTTTTTTTTGTGTGTGTGCGAGCGTAGCGGTAGCTGGGCCGGCCCAAGCGAGTTGGACGCCCAGCCGGACACGGCCGCAAGCAATATATCGCCCAGCCCCAGCCTGCTCCTCCCTTTCTTCTTCACAAAGAAAGAAACCACGACCCCAAGACAAGAGAGAGAGCAGCGAGAGAGGAAAAAAAAGAGGCTCAGCAGCGGCGGCGATGGCGAGCGGCGGCGGCCCGATGACGAAGAAGGAGCTCGGCGAGACCCACGACGTCCTCCGCTTCGGCGTCAACGACAGCGTCCGCGGCGACCTCGCGCCGGCGCACCCCGTCCAGGCCACCATCCACAAGGTAAACCCTCCCCCCTCCCCGATCCGCCCCCCGTTCGTTCCCCCAAACCCTAGCGCGCGCTGAATCCGAGTTTTTTGTTCGTGTGTGGGCGTGCAGGAGGCCAAGTTCTGGGAGGAGAAGAAGAAGTTCGGGACGGAGGCCATCTACGGATCCGCCTTCAACATCCGCAGGGATCTCGACGCCCAGATCCTCTCCAGGTACCAGCCCGTTCGCTCCCCCGCCGCCCCCCTCCTTTCCCCTCCCGGGAAGCTAGAATCCTGCTCTAGGTCTCGGCCAGCTTCAGCGGCATCCATCATCTGGCCGCTGGAATTTGATTGAGGGCGTCTAGAGGAATTTTGGGTCAGATTGCGATGAACCGGTAGATTTCATAAATGCGCAAGTAGGATTCTCTTTGCCGAACTCTGTCGTTTTCTTGATGGCATCAGCAGAAGAAAGGTTTGAAACACGGGTTTGCTCTTGTAGCTAGCAGCAGGCCTTGCTGTTTTCGGTACAGGCTCACATCAAGGGGCATATTGCTTTATCAGTTGTACCCGGAATGCATGCCAATGTAAGTTCTAGTTCTAGTGGAGCGCACAACTCCAGTCAGAAACAAATAAAAGACTCTGGCCCAACAAAAGGAACGAGAAGATTCAGTGAAAATTACACTGAATGGACAGTGGCATGAAGATTATGCATAATAAAACTGTGATGAGAAAAACTGAATGGGGTACTTACAAGGGCACATCAGTTCGGATGGTTATGCAAACCATTGAGCCAAAGGCATACAAATAAATATATCATAAACATTAATTTTGAAATGGCTAGCAATTCAGGCTTCCAGCAAAACCAACCCATGGTCAGTTTGACAGGTTCCAACAGCGCTGCAAGTGTTACAGTTGGAAAACTGAAGTAATGTTAGCCTCAATAATAGGCATATGCATTGTTTCCTCTGTTAGCTTTGCAAACTTGGTTAAACAAATGCCAACTAAATTTGCATACATAAATATCTATTTAGGTATACCATCCGCCATCCTAGTATGGTAATACCTAAAGACTGCCTGCTTGACTGGATTCAGTGTCCTCCCAATGCTATTGTATTTCCTTTTACAAGTTCTTGAATTTCTGTAGAAAATATAGGCTTCCAAGGGGGAAACAATTTCCCTGATTTATCATGTTTAATTGCCTTGTTCTTCTATGGATATCAAAGTGGAAACAATCTAACGTCCAGTAATACATCAAGAAATGGGTCGGTCCATGCATGTTCAGATGTCATGAATGCATACATCCTGGTGAACTTTTCACTCTGTCAAGTAGAATGCGACATAACGGATTACTGCGTTCCAAATCGGAGATACAAACGAATCATGCAACTTCAGGAATACAGGTTATGGGTTTGTCTTCGGAAATAGAACTTCAACAAGCTCATGTTGACCATGAGCTGCTGCTAGCTCAATTGCAATTGACCATGCTATATCATACTCCCTCTGTCCCAAAATATAAGAACGTTTTTGACACTAGTGTAGTGCCAAAAACGTTCTTATATTATAGGACGGAGGGAGTAGTACAGAACATAATATGTTATATGATTCAGGATGAAAAAGATAAAGTGGTCAACATCATCAAATCATAAAAAAAAGAGATCGAAAATGCTGCACGAAAACAAGATATTCTTGAATTCATTCCAGTGGCAGTAAGAGTCCTAGATACTGCTAAATGAACTTCATTTGAGAGCATAAACATTAGTGAACAGAGAGACATGACATACCTACAATTACCTGGTTAGGGATGTAAGGGCCGGCTTGAGCCTCTAGCAAAGCCTGGACAAAGTCAATGAAAGCTTTTGTTAAAGGAGCTGATCCAGAGTGATTTCCATTTTGTTTATACACTTTTGAACGTCGCTTGTTCTTGTCTTCATTTTTTTTTCTTAAAAATATATAGGCAATAAGCTCTTTTGACTTCGCAGCTGCCTTGCATTAAAAACGTTTGATTGATGACTTCTGTGTTTCCAGGTTCCAAAGGCCCCCAGGTGCATTGCCATCATCTATGCTAGGGTATGAGGCGATGACAGGTTCCTTGGATGATTTTGGATTTGAAGATTACCTTAACTGTAAGGATTGCCATCCTTTTCTATCCATCAATCTTTTGCTTGCTGCTTCATAACTCTGCAAGCTTTTGTGCAAACTTGCCAGTTATGACTTATGAATTGATTGGTCGGAGTTAGAAAGCTGTTATGGGCATTAGCTTCTTTGCTCACAGTGGAACGCACTCGAGTAAATTTTATACTGATCTGATGGGGTTTGATCCTGGAACACACAAGTTCTTGGGAAATCATGATACGTTCTATTAAAATGGTTCTATTGCTAATTTTCTGTACTTCCCTCTAGTTACATCTAGCATAGAGTTTGTGCTTTATTTAGAATATATAATACCCGTATTATAACTATACCTACAAGGTAGGTAGCTAATGGGTCTAGATCTATTTGTGAGGAATCTCATCAATAACCAACAACAAAGTGTTCCACAATTTTGTCAACCAAGCTTTCTGCCCCTTAGTTTTAACTGCCTTAGGCAGGCATATGGTTTCCATGGCAAAGAGTGCAGCCTGTACATCAATGATCTTCTGTGCTATCCACTTATGAGTTCTGCTGCGATACATGAGAAAATAGCTTTCAGTGCAAAGTTTACCCGTGCAAGTTCCTAACCCTTTCCTTGTGTTGTTTACATTGCTAAGAAATGTTATGCTGTGCTTGTGTTGATTAGTTCTTGTTTCCTTGTCCACTTCTGCAGTGCCCCAAGACTCTGACAGCCTCCGCGTACCGGACATGCACCACGGGATGGAGGTTCGCCTTGGCCTGTCCAAGGGGCCTGTCTGCCCCAGTTTCAATTGATTCCACCCATGTATTAGTCTTGTGATGCGTTGTGCTCCCCGTCCAGCATCTATAATCAGTCACTAGACTGTATCATGGATTTGTGAAACGTGACAACTAAATTTGGTATTGCATCAGTTTGAATTTCTTAACTTCGATTGTGCTGTCGCTGTGTTTTCAGTTTTGGACCTCTATTTATTTGCTTGTTGTGCTCTGTTGTTTCTGGGCAACTCTGTTCATGTTGACAGACTTGTAAAATGCTGATCTGGCCCAGCCCAGCTTCAGGTTTTCGGATTCCTGTTCTGTTGGATCTTCCAGTTGGTTCATATTTTTTTCCTAGTCTCAAGCTGTAAGAAAGTTCACCAGGCTTCTTTGCTCTGCTTTGTGAACAAATTCTTTTTACATCTAACCATGTTTGAGGATCATGGAGTTTTGCAAAGAACGCCAACTCGTGACCACCTTGGCAAATTCTCTGGAGAGGAAGTAACAATCACTGAAGATTGCCGCAGAATGGATCTCATCTTGCATGGCTGCAATTACATTCAGGCTATCTGAACTGTTGGTTATCTTGTTGCAGCCAAGGGATTCAGCAAACAACAGCCCGTGCTAATGCTTCTGCTGGCAAAACATCAAGCGCAGTATCTATTCTAGATTTTTTTTTTTTGCTTTGTTATCTTGGATCACGAAGAGCGGGGCGATGGTGGTGGGGGGTGGGCGTCAGGTTTCAGCAAGGGAATGGGGAACTTGGGCAAATGTGATGTCGAATTGTTCAACTGTCGCATCGAGGGAGTCACATTGTGGCGGCAGAATGCTATGAGAAACATAATTTCGTGGATGCCGGTTTGAGCTGCTCGGAGTCGGAGGTGATCTCCGATCCCAGATTTGGTGTCCACGGAGCTGATCCACTCTGGTTGGCCGGTAGGAGTCGCCGGAGGAGCTCGGGGCCGGAGAGCTCCCAAACGGGCCCTTAACCAAAGCTCCCGGCACTATCAACCTCTCCCAAAAGGGAAAATCCACCAAGCAAAGACTCCTTTAGTTGGTTACTTCTCTACTCTGTTGTGAAGGTTCTTCCTAGTTTATTTTGGCAACAAGACTGGTGGAATCTTTCGAGAACAATTCATCAGCAAACCAGAAATTGCCAGCTTGTTAGCCGCCACACTCTGCTGAACCAATCAAGCAAAGCGAGTGTACAACTAGCATACGCCAATCTGCAGGTACAGCCAGTTGAGTGCATCTCAATTGTCCTCTTGCCACAAGCAAAACACAAGGCAGGGCAAGCACGCCGCGCAAAGCCACGACACCCCAAAGCTTTCAGAGGTGGTTATGCAACGCCATGGGAGGCTTCCAAGCATCGGCATATGCAATCACGACGTATGGTGGTACGACGACCGGAGAGCATGGCGGCGAAGCCATGGGAGTCAAGTCGTTAACCAACAAGACAAAATAAATCATAATGTTCCTTCGTTCCTAAATGTAAGTCTTTTTAGAGATTTTACTACAAACTACATACGGATGTATATAGACATATTTTAGAGTGTAGATTCACTCATTTTGCTTCGTATATAGTCCATAGTCGATTCTCTAAAACGACTTATATTTAGGAACGGAAAGAGTACTTTTGAAATGGATGTTCAGTAATTAGTGGTGCTACTGGCTAACAATTGTGCAGGCCTGGATTTGCTTGACCTGTAGCGAGAAGCCTTGCTTGCATGAGACGCCCCGGATGACACTAATTGAGCCCATCATTGCCACTTGGAAAAGAAAGCCTCTAGTCATCTAGGCTCCATCCCATTAGCTTTACACTAGAAAACACAGGCTAAGCTCCTCTCCTAGCCTGAAATTGCAGAATAATTTCCTCTTTTCCAGCACATTTCGATGATATAATACGATAAGGAAGGTCACAATGGAGATGATTTGCATGTTGCCACTGAAAAGGCCAACACGGATATAACAAGACAGGGGGCCCGGGGTTCCTGCCTCTTGTGGATTGGTCTTCAATAGAATTGGTATAGAGTGTTACTCCCTCCGTTCCTAAATATAAGTTTTTTTTAGACATTTTAAATAGACTACAACATACGGATGTATGTAGACATATTTTAAAGTGTAGATTCATTCATTTTGCTCCGTATGTAGTCACTTGTTAGAATCTCTAAAAAGACTTATATTTGGAAACGTAGGGAGTACTTTTCAATTATGGTGCCTTCTTTTGGAGGAGGAACTCGAGGTCAGGTGTGGCAGTTGCATGAGAGGAGGCAGTAGTCAACTTCTCACCAACTAATTATTTAACACTTGTTCCATCCTTGTGTTCATCCTAAACAAGCAAGGCCAGGAGGGTGCTACTAATTATATTTAACTAAACCCGGGCATGGGCAGCCCGGCCCGACGACCCGGCCCGAAAAACCCGGGCCGGGCCGGGCCGGGCTTGACGTTCGGGCCGGGCTCGGGCCTAGTTTTGCAGCCTGGAAGATAGTTCGGGCCGGGCTCGGGCTTCATTTTTTATGTATTTCGGGCCGGGCTTTCGGGCTTCGGGCCGGGCTTGCACGTGCGTACACTAGAAAACAGCATTCGGGCCGGACTTTCGGGCTTCAGGCTTGACTTCGGGCCGGGCTCGGGCTTGAAAACAGGGAGTATTTCGGGCTTCGGGCCGGGCTCGGGCTTGGGAAATGAAGGTCGGGCTTTTATAAGCCCGGCCCGAAACCCGGCCCGGCCCGACGTTTGCCCGGGTTTATATTTAACACTAGTCTTTGGCAGAATTAGTTATATAGAGAAGTAGTAGTCGCACCAACTAGATTTGGTAACTGTCATGATTGCTCATGTTTTATTCAGACAGAGGTCTTTCCATTCTCATGGTAGATTGTATGGCCACGTACTACTCCCTTCGTCCGGGTTTATTAGCCCTAAAGACAACTTTTCTTGGACCAAGACACATAGTAATTTGCTCATATTAATTCTTTCGTTTCACTCCCAATGCACTCTCTCACACTACCCGGGGCAGCTGCCCAGGCTCGGCCATGCCTTCTCGTTTGAATAATACTGATAGATAGCAGTAAATGGAAAGCTAATCACCATAGGGGCAAACAACTGATAGACAACAACTCTGTGTACTTTGCCCCGGCTCGCCGGCCGAGCTGGCTCCGCCACTGCTCTCACATGCATGCAGCTAATGAAAAAGCATGCATGCAGTGTATTAATTATCTGGCCATGGCATCAACAACCATGGTTTTCAATGCAACCAATGAAGTGGTTGCATGTATGCACCTTTCCAAAGCGAGACCTTATAAAAAGGGACATGCTTGTGATGTTGTGAGGCCTAAGACTAGCCACAATGCATTGTAACATGCACTAGTAACATACACAAATCCCTAGACTATGTTACTACCTTCATAATGGGTAGTAACATAAGTGTGGTAACATGCAAAGCTTCATTTATTAGGTTATAGACTCATATTGCATTGGGACATGTGATGCTACAGTAACTAGCTAAGTTACTGTAACTACCTCTCTCCTCATTAACTCATTGCCACATAAGCAAATTTGCTGAGTTGGACTCGATGTTACTGCTGAAGTTACTCCCACTGTGGCTAGTCTAATAAACCCGGACGGAGGGAGTAGTAGTATTGATGTATTTTTAATTGGTTTTGACGCAAAATTAGTACACTTGTGGTACTCTTTGCCATAGCAAGCTAGTAAAAGGTTAGAGTCAGCAGACACTATCGGTTGGGTTGGATAGTGGATACTTGGATGCATGCCATGGACTTGTGCCCTCTTTTCAAAAGAAAATAAAAATACATGGACTTGTGGTAGTGCATTTTTTGTAGAGTGCTTGTGGACAACAATGTATATTCACTGTACTAGTAAGCAGAGTGCTTGTGGACCAAACAAATGTTAGCATCTCCAGAAATCAACGCGCGCGCATTGTACTACGTGCTCCAACCGTAAGGTCGATTTTCATTTATACATGTAAAATAACCATTTGATCTGTGATGGACATGTACACAATAATGTTAAATCCCCATCTTGGTATTGCCTTATCAGTTATACCCGAAATGCATGCCAATGTAAGTTCTGGTTCTAGTGGAGTGCACAACTGCAGTCAGAAACAAATAAAAAAACTCTGGCACAACAAATGAGCGAGAAGATTCAGTGAAAATTATACTAAATGGACAGTAGCATGAAGATCTTTTGTTGCTGTTGCGCCACAAACTTCAGCACAAGGAACCGAGGAGAGAAACCCCCACTAATAATAACGTGCCATGAACGCGAGTAGTTGAATACCGTGTCTTGTATGAATGGGAAACATTCGACGTACGTAACAACTCTTCAAAATTTTGTCTAGCCGATGGAACAACCTGCCGGCATGATGAGAGACATTGAGCTTTGTCAGTTAGGTGCGGCGTCAATTCGCCATGGCGCCCGTCTGGCGATCCATCGAGCGAGCCAACTAACCAACCAAACCCTTTCTATCTATCTATCTATCTATCTATCTAGAGGAGCTATCTTGCCCATCACTTGGTTCGGTTATGGCTATGGGGATGAATGTTGATCGAGCTTGTCCCGCCCACAAGCCAAGCAACCAAAGGCAAAGGTAGAGGATTGCAGCAAAGGCAGGCAGAGCCATTGTGGATGGCGCGCAAAAGGAGGGACTCACACTGGTAACATGCCTACATGGCGTCTCTCTGTTAATGGTCTCTTGTAAGTGCGCACATATCGACCATGTTTTTTTCCTTGGAAAAGGCTAGCGCTCAGCCGACTAATTTTCCATCGCGCAGTCCACTACCAACATGAGAAAGCTCACCGAAAATTGCAACAGGCCCTATGAAAGCTCACCGGATATTCTGTGACCCGTGTCTCTATGAAAGCTCACTGGAAATTGCAACGGGCCCATGTTACAGCCACCAACACGGGCCACAGACCATGCTGCAAAGGACAAGGCAACATGGTCCACATTGTCGTCGCAACGCGGGTCATGTTGCAAAGGACAGGGGCTGCAAGAGAGGTGGTCGCCATATAGACCACATTACAGTGAAAACGTTTATTTTATATGAACCATAGAAATTGACAGAACGTAACACGGCCTATGTTGCTAAGCCATGAGCGCACAATGAGTCATGTTGAGAAAACATGGGGAGAGATCCCCATGTGCCATCCAACGAGTCGCAATCTGATTATCACCCGGCCGACACGGAGGTTGCCCTGTTTTCTTCCTCGAAGATAAATGATGCACATGTGGTACTGTTGCACAATCTCAAATGATCGAGTCATGCACAGTTTGATTTGCATGGTCAATGGCCAGTACTAGAGTGGCCTACTATACACTATCTAGTCCAATAATGCGCATGTATAGCATAGCATAGAGCGCATTGGTGCCTGTCCCCTCCTCGGATCTGATCTCATCTAGTAATCCTATGCACGCACCAAAACATCACGTGCCATTATTGCTGACACACGCACACACACTTGCTGATATTTAGCCCGCCCCCACACCCACCAAAATGTTGCAAGTTCGCAAATATTCAAAGTCACAATGACCTGCGGTGAGTTCCCTCGGCGTAGGCATAGTGTCAGTCATTATGACTTTGCTTTGTTGTCGATTTGTCAATTTTTTCTTCTTTTTTTCTTTTGTGAGACAATTCGTGTTTAGTGGTGTGCATTTGTTATTCATCATGATTGCATCTGCTTGATGCTACATTTTAAGTTAATAAATGCAACCTTCATAAATTTTTGTCTCACGGGCTATGATGAAACCACTCGATTAGTTATCTTTTATATCTTTTCACTCACTGAATCAGTCATTATTGGTGGCAGCAAGATGACAGCAGGTAAAACATAGGCCGGCGACGGGCAGGCCACGGTAAGTAAGACTGCAGTTTCCGGTAAGAAACCATGAATTAGCACGTGTCTCCCTGTTCTGTCGGCTCTGTTTATCCTCTTCTTATATTTCACTCAGGACATGGAAAAGATTTGGCCCCGTGGCAAACCGTACGTACCAATCAACATGACCGTCACTAGCTAGCTTATCTAGTTTTCTTCCTCCCTTGTCACATGTAGTAAAAAAAATGCAGAGGAAATTGACAGTCTGACAAGAGGGTGTAAATAAATTAATTAAACGATTATTCTACGGCGGTTTTGGTGACCCGGCGCCGCGGACCATGAGTTTTATTTTAGCAGATCGACGACGATGGATACGGGTGCACCAGCGTTGTCTATTGGCACAGGGCAGGTGCCCTGACCCGGCCATGAAGACCAGAATTGGATGGATATGTAGGCAACAAGTTTAACAACTCACACAGATTCGAGGCTTGCACGGCAGAGTTGACACCTAACATTCTCCAGCAACGAACATAGCAACCTTTACAAAAGCTCCCAACAAATTCCAGCTTCCACATGCATCTTGGTGCGTACTCAAGAGGGAAACAAAGTCCAATTATCTCCAAGCTACTAAAACTTGTTTCATCAACAGTCAAATTATTAGCTTTTTTCTATGCGTGTGGAAGTAACATAATGGGCTGTAACATAACTTGGACTTACCTTTGAATCTATGTTTCGGTTGTAGAGATAAGTAAGAAACATTTGCATTCTTGCCCTTAGTTGGTTCCTACCCGTGGGTTTTGCCTCTACTTTTCGACTCTACTCAGTTTTGGCCCTTAAAAAGAATTTTAGGTCGCCCGAATGACCTTCCGTCATCTGTCGTACGGTCAAAGGTGTTTGCCTTTATTTTGGACTAAAATGCCCCTGGTAGCTGGTAGAGGTGTTTTGTCCCGATGGTTGGCAAGTTGAGGTTCAGGCGGCGGTGATCCTGCCAACTGGTTTGAGAAGAGGACAATCTGACTACTCGGGTGAAAGCCTAGCTCTGACTCTTGCCAGATATGATGATGTGACACTTGAGGGAACCACACACCTTCTTCGAGGCATCGTCGCTCAAGGGCCTACGCCCTTCTTCACACTCCGGGGAAAAACCTAGTTTTAGGTTTCTAGAATGGACAATGGTGGCGCTCATGTGTCGCTGTCCTTCTCAGAGCATCGTTTTGGAGTGGATTTCATTTGCTGGTCTTGTCGTTGCTTGTTGCAGGGATGCTAGGGCGGTGTCCCTGGGTTGATGTGGTGCAGTCTCTTGCTTGGTGACGATGGTGGCTTTGAGCGTCTTTGGTAGTCAGCTTGATCTGGCGTGTTCGACGGCCGTTGTGCCTCACCATGTCTTTATGAAGTCTCAACTGCTGAGGAGGAGCCTCCGCGGCGACAATGACACATGATGCGTGGTTCATGTCAGTGCTTGCTCGGCACAGGCTCCGTGCTTTTCTCTTGCAATGTTCGTCGATAGAGTCAGAGCTGACTGGTTGCCCACTCATGTTCTTGACAGTTTCGCATAAGCCGAGATGAGTCTCATCATCTGTTTGCAGCGAGGGCTACATTGCTTGTCGTCGATGGTGGACTCGGAGTCACGGGCTTGTAGAGGAGTGATCGATGACACTGGTTGTCAACCTCGATGGGACTTTCTCCTCGACACTTTGAGTATTTGTGTGGGTAGTCATGTCAAAAAAACTGGGTGCTCTGTTGTTGTGGATTTATTGCGACGCCTTTGTCCGGTTTTCTGCTGATTAACTCTTTTATTTCCTTTTAGTGAAGAAAATCGAGATCTTCATGGCCGCTAAATTATCCACACGCCTAAATTCAACTCACGGGTGACGACCCTAAAAAAAAACTCACGGGTGACCGAATCATCGCCGGAATAGCCTGGTCATACAAGTTGACAAGAGCCAGGAGCTTTTTATCCGTTCAGTTTGGCTAATTCACATCTAGATGTTTTCTAAGGATGTCACATCTAAAATCCTACAAATAACGCAGAAACAAGGAACAAAAAAAAACTGAGACAAAAAAAAAAACCAGAAACATAGTGGACATGAGGTTAGATGTGACATAACTATGTCACATCTAAATGTGTGCTAGACAGACCCTTACCCGTTATACACCGATAGATGCAGGGCTCTGGTCATGGACCAATTAACACAGGTTCTGAAACAGAAGAAAATGACACTGATGCATTCGTTCCTGGACGGCATGGCGAGGATCATGGCAGTGTCTTTTCCCGGATAGATTACGATTAAGCCGCAGAGGTTGCAGATACATGTATGCATGCACGCACGCAGCTGGACAGCAAAAAAAAAAAAAAAAATGGATTCCCATAGCTAGTAGCTGGAACCTTTCTGCTCTGCTTCTAGCTTTGTCCTGTCCGTGTCCATACTCACGGCCGCCAGAGTGCCCGGAGACGAGCTTTCCAGCTACTGCGGTCTGCAAAGCGAGCGTCGATCAAGCCAAAAGAGCTCCAATGCTCCATGATACTTCTACTACACCACTTGCATGTACACACCAAAAAGGATTCCTCCTTAATTATGTGTGCTTTTTCTCCCGGTGTCATTTAACTAATAGTATTATTAATCACCAAAGCTTTGCTCTTTCGAGTGTAAAAAGCACCAAAGGTGCATGTAGAGGATGGACACAACTACATGCATGTAACATTTGAAACTTAAATACGGCTTTATGTGTCAGGTGTACAAATAAAAAAACTGACCAAGGTATAGGTAAGAGCATCTAGAGCCCGACTTGCAAATCCGGCCCCATTAACATCCGCAGACGCTCCCCGTCAGTGTTCTGACGTGATGTGTTCGTTGTGAGCCCTATTTGTCCATGCATGGAGCCATGCTCCTCATGTTCTCCTTTATATGCCCGACCACTTTCATGTGATTGGTGACATGAAAAGAGAGAAAGAAAAGAAAGAGTAAAGAAAGAGAAAATGTGGTTTGGGGTGGGTTATGTCCTACGTGGCGGACTGACCAGTCGCGTCCAGACGCCTCCACGAGCCCTCATACGATCCCCATATTTGATCACAATATGAGGGTGCGGACAACCCGAACGTATATGGATGACATGAGGGGTCCGATTGGGTCATATTTTTTCTTCTCTTTCCTGTCCGATCACTGACTGGACCCGTCCGCGATTGTTTGAGGAGTATTCGAGGAGACTGGTTGTGCTCGGTGGCCCATTCTGGCTGGCGACACCACACCACCTCCGATTTCTCTGCAGCAAGCTGGCGGGGACCATATGGGCAGGGGCTCAATGTCTTCTACCACGACCCCCACGTCCGTTGCCTCGTGGCCAGGAGATGCTTGCTGGTGAACTACAAGGTTGGGGGAAGGTGAGATGAGATGCAGCAGGGGACGGTACCACCTCAGACCGGCCGTCGGCGAGGTTGCCGGTCAAGGTGACGTCGAGGCGGTCAGGGCAGAGAGAGAGAGAAAGATGAGGCGAAGAGGAAGGCGTCGGTTTGACCATTGACCAAAGAACATCCTACGTGGGAAGTGAGTAGAGAGAAAAACGCCGCCATGTGGACAGTTTTGCACTCAAATCTGTTTTTTTTTCCGATAAAGACTCAAATCTGGTTTTGAAGAAAACTTACCCGTTTTTGAGACTCGAGGGACCAAGGGTCTGTTTGGATCATTTGCTAGCCTCACCTAGCCAGGCTAAGTTAAGCTAGCCCGCTTGTGGCATAGCCCACATGAGCTAAGCGATGTTGTTTGGTTGTATTGCCTCAGGTTACAGTTACATGCATGACTTGTCTCATGCACGATTCGCTAGTTTGCCGTCGCGAGAGAGCCGATTTGGCTCTCCCAGCCAGGCAAGGATTTAGATGCAGTTACGAGCAAACTTGCATTCAAAAGCAAACAAAATATGACTCTACCAAACTCATATCCTTGCTAGGCAAGGCTAAAACCGTCCTTGCCTTAGAACCAAACGCACCCCAAATGTCTCCTAAAACTTGTTGAGGGATCAAGTGTATACTTTTGGTGAACTTGATGGACGAAAAACATACTTTTCTCTATGTCAACATTCACAGTATCAAATCAATATCGTTAGATTCATTATAAAATGCAATTTCATATTATATATATATATATATATATATATATATATATATATATATATATATATATATATATATATATATATCACACACACACACTTGGTATTCGAGATGTTGATATTCTTCTATAAAAATTTGGTCAAACTTTACAAAGTTGACTTAATACAAATCCTATACGCGAAATATAAAGGAACGAAGGGAGTACAGTCACTTGAGGGATGAGGATCCCCTGACGTAGCCCATTCTTAGTTGAGTGTATCTCCTTGTCCTCTTGGCACAAGCAAACTCAAAGCAGGGCGAGCACGCCCCCATAAAGTTACAAACTTGAAGCTTTTCGAGATAGTTATGCTAATAATGGTACAAAGACAAAGGAAAGATGGACCAGCAGAGCCATGGGAGGCATTTCGCTAAGCAATCACGACAGTGGTACGACCGGAGCGCAGGGCGGCGAAGCAAGAGTTTAGCCGGTAACCATGAAGACAAAATACAATCATTAATGTTCAGTTAGTACTACTTTTGAAATGGATGTTCAGTAATCAGTATTAGTACTGACTAACAATTTTGTGCAGGCCTAGATTTGACCTGTAGCGCGAAGCCTTGCTTGCATGAGACGCCCCAGCAGATAACACTAATTGAGCCCATCATTGTCACTTGAAAGGAAGCCTCCAGGCTCTATTCCATTGCACTAGCAAACAGAAGCTAAGCTCCTCTCTTCTCCAGCACATTTCAACAACAAAATAACACAACTAGGGCCATAATGGAAGATGATTTGCCCGTTGCCACTGAAAAGGCCAACATGGATATAGCAAGACAGGGGCCCCGGGTTGCTGCCTCTTGTGGATTGGTCTAACCGAAAAGTTCAGAAGAATTGGTGGTGTTATACTTTTCAATTATATAATGCTTTTGGATGAGGGACTCGAGGTCAGGTGTAGCAGCTGCATGAGAGGCAGCACTAGTCAACTTCTCACCAACTAATTATTTAACATTTGTTCCATTCTTGTGTTCATCCTAAACAAGCAAGGTCAGGGTCAGGTGAGTGCTAGAAATTAATTAACCCTAGTCTTTGGCACAATTAGTTAGTTAGATTAGGGTAGTAGTCACACCAATTAGATTTGGTCTCAACTGTCATGATTGCACAATGTTTTCTTTGGACACAGGTGGGATGTCTTTCCATTCTCATAGTTCTAGTACATATGGCTATATGCTAGTACTACTTTTTGTATGTTTAGTTATAGTTTAGACTGAAATTCGTAGTACCGTTGTGATACTCCTTGACATGGTAAGTAACAGATCAGGGTCAGCAGCCATTACCAATTGGGTTTGATTTGGGTGGACAAGAATGTTTTTTCTTGGAGGTGAACAAGAATGTAGTGAGTGGACAAATATTATGAATTTACAAAATTAAACATAATGTGGTCTGACCGTGTGGTCACTTTTCACTTTATTAACGTGTCAAATAACCTTTTGATCCTGTGATGGACATCTCCACAATAATGTTACATCCCCATCTAAATGTTTGTTGAGATTGTCATTTTTGGCGGAAAAGTCTAAGGCCATATATTAAGTATCACAGGTCTTCACAAACACATCTTCACAGAAAAATAAAATTACATTTAATTCTTAGGAGTGTCAAAGTCTTCTTCCACCTGCATACATCGGCGGCGCGTCGTCAGCAAAGCTCGTTACCGCCTTCGGGCCTCCGACTTGGCGGGGCAAATTTTTTTAAGCAATGGTTGGGAAGTCGTCGATGTAAACCAGAAAACGCTGACAGTCACAGTCTATGTAGCAAACCGCCACCCCAAAGAAGGAAACGGCCAAAAAAGCCTGTAAAACCTCTGAAGACCATGAGTGTCGGTCTGATCTAGAAAAATCCACTGAAGACCAAAACTGACCACATATCCTAGAAGACCTGCCGAAGACACACCTCCATATGACTTCCGTCGGTGCTAAGCACACCAATGAAACGGAGTTAGGGCGGGGAGGACATTATTCCTCCACCGGGACAATGCCGCCGCCTAGCCGTCTCAAACAAGTCCATCGTTGTTGGATGCATGCATGGACTTGTGTCCCTCTTCTCGAAAAAGGAAATAAAAACATATGGACTTTTGTGGACAAAAACGTACAACCTATGTTCATTAATATAAGACATTTTAGGGGAGATCATTTGTGGCACGGAGGTGCGGGGGCACCGAGACCCTCACGCTCTTTTGGCTTTTAATTTTTAATCTTTCATATCTTTTGAATGAAATGTTCAAATTAGATTATGTGTTTTCCGTGACAAGGGTTCTCAAATAAAATCCATTTTGAATAGGTGTTGATATATTTTTAAAATTATGTTAAGTTTTAACTTTTGAATTTTAGTACGAGCGATCGACAAAATCACAACTTCAGTACCTACAACCGAAGAAAAAGTCGCATAAAGTTTCAACTCTAAAACTTGACGTGAGCGACCAAGAAAATTATAAGTTTCAAAGATTAAAACATAAAACTTGATGTGCCCTCGTGAGGAATCCTACTACTTTATAGACCGCGAGGCAATCGGGCGGCCAGGCACAGCTGAGCAGGTGCGCGCTCCCGCACCAACGTGCCCCTGCGAATTTTCAGACGTTTTGACAGTTCAAACTGCAAAACGTCTTATATTAAAGAACAAAGAGTGTAGTAAGTGATGCTTCATTAGTAAAAAAACAAGAAAATAATAAAGTAATGCTTTTCTGGAGTGGACAACAATGTATAGTCACTGGAGTAAGTAGAGTGCTCATGGACCAAAGATTGTACTCCCTTCGCCCGGAAATACTTGTCATTAAAATGGACAAAAGGAAGTGTATCTAGATGTATTTTAGTTCTAGATACATCTCCTTTTATCCATTTTGATGACAAGTATTTTCGGACGGAGGGAGTAGTACAACATCTCCAATTTTCAACGCATTTGTACGTGGTCCAACCGGAAGGTCAGTTTTCAGGTTAACACATTTCAAAACTTTTGATCCAATGCTGAACAAGACACAACAGTGCCACTTTCCCATCTTTAGTGTTGTTGAGATAGTTACTTACGCTTTGTGCGCCACACTTTGCTAATCATTCTTTGTTGTTGAGGCCGGGAGCACACTTTGCTAATCGTGGAGGCGATATTCCCACAAACTGAATTTCGCTTTCACCAACAGTGCGGCCTCGTGCTCTGCTGCTTTGGTCGACTGAGGAGAGAAACCCCCACAAATGACGTTACATCAACGCTAATTAACTACACCGTGTCTTGTATGCCTGGACAACATCCAACGTACGCGACTCTAAATGCTAAGAGACTCTCAATGCTAACCTAGCCGGTCGAACAACCCGCCGGCATATGCCGAGGCAAGCTACATGATTCTGACGCATCCGGCCGGTACGTGAACGTGCACCATACGTGAACAACATGAAAGATACGATCACCGCAGTCCGCAGGTATATACGTACGTACGTGTTGCTTCGGTGCTTCACCACACACAAGCCGGCTGTACGTACCCATCCATTCAAGGCTCCTCAATTTCCTCTTAATTTTTTGCCAGCGTTGCTTACTATGTCCGCTACGTACTCTTCCTGATTGATCTGTCGGTCGACAGGTACGTGCATTGCATACCGTACACGTAGCTAGCATAGCGCCAATTTTTCTGGGATGGAACATGGAAGTACAGCCCAAATCAATGGAAGGTATATAACATACTCCATTCGTGCCGGTTCGTGTGGGCTCACTAGTAGAAAAACCTCCATTCGTCCCGGTTCGTGAGGGCCATTTGTCCGGTTTCCGAACTGGGACTAAAGGGTCGTTACTAAAGCCTTGTCCCTTTAGTCCCGGTTCGCCCAGGAACCGGGACAGATGGAGCTTCACGTGGCCGCTGCCGCTTACCCAGGCAGGGGGGCCTTTTGTCCCGGTTGGTCCCACCAACCAGGACCAAAAGGCTTTCACGTGTCAGCATTTCAGGGGCTGAGTTTTTGTTTTTTTTCTGAAAGGGGGATTGGGTTGGGGGTTTTGTAAGATTAATTTAGGGGTTTCATATATTGTGTTAGCTAGCTAATAGAGAGAAGTGTTTTTTCGTATCTCCGTGTTTGGTCGACGCTACGTATAGAGAGGACTCGACTTGCTAGCTAGCTAGTAAGTAAATGAAGAAAACTATTAAGTACAGAAGATCGTCATGAACATATACAGAGAGAAGTGATTGACCTCTCCTTCTCTCCGAGAGATTGGTCGAACAACAAGTTTTTGTATATCTTACCGATGGTACTGGCTACATATATATATATATACAATGTGTAAGATCTCTTACAATACCCTAACATATGAACTCAACTTCCACATGCATGATGGTATTCTCCGGCTTTATTGATAACGTGGTCAAGAAAGAATCCAGTCAATTCCTCTTGAATTGCTCGCATGCGATCTTGTGGTAGGTGTTCATTCCGCATCTCCCACATCTAATTTGAATAAGAGGATCAATACATATATATGAATGAAACTCAACAGAAATGATGGTAATAAAATAAACTTGTGAATATTTTTGCTTACGCACTTCATATTGTCTTTTAGAGTAGCCCCGCTTATTCTTGGCCGTCGCGTTGTAGATGAAATCGCAGACGTAGTATCCACAGTAATTATTACCGGATTCCTGCCACAAGCACTTTACGAGAAATAGAGGTCAATCAAACTGATAATGAAGCATTATAAATGGCATTGATGAAAATAGCTAGAATCAACGGGATATGCGCGGAACTCGCTAGCTAGTAGTACTTACTTTCAAGAATTTCCATCGCAGATCCCGCGGCAGTTCCGAAACTTGTGCGATGAATACTTTCCAAACCATGCGAGACAAACAAAACAATTACTTGATATCATGAAATGAAAAAAGTTGCCGATATGGTGCGATAATGATCGATTCAACTTACTTCTCGAGCATTTTAGACATGTCCGCATATTCCTCGTGATCTTTTCGTCTTGAGTCTAAGACGCTTACTAGTCCCTGCTCAAGCTTAATCTCTAGGAGAATATAGTGGAAACTGCACACACATGCATATAACTCATCAATTACATTAATTACTATAACCTCGAGTAATAATTAAGGGAAACTGAATATGCACAAGACAGTAACACTCACTTGAATTTGTAAGGAAAGAGTATTGCATCTTTATTTTGATTTATTACCAACGATCGTAGCAAGTTCTCCTTAGTTTCTTCGGCGTGAAATTTAACCGTAAATTCATCTATGAGATTTGTGTTAATGAACCCAATATCATACATTTCAGCTTTTCTGCATTCGACGATCTTCAATCTGCATAATATAGTGAGGACAATTATATATACATGCAATGAAAGAGCTGAGCTATATAGAGAGACTTAATGACAGAAGTAGTACTTACAGACAGTAGCAAGTGACCGTTAATTTATCGAGGGCCTTTAGATTCAAAAACTGAAAGAACTCCTCAAATGGAACAGACAACTCAATTCCAACGAGGTCGTGTTGATCCTCTTTAACTTTCAGCGTCAAAGTTTCGATTTTCTTCCCAGCCGACTGCTTTCTGCAGGTTTCCATGTACCAATCATGGAATCTTCGCATCATAGTTGTTAGAGTAGTTTCATCTTTGACGAGAGGCTTCCCGTACTCGTATTTGAATTCGTCCACCTCCATTATATCAAAATGTGCATCGTCATAATCTCCAGGATTGGTACCAGGCAAGTGATACGTCTATTTTGCATCATGCTTTTATAACAATATTTATTGCATTATGGGCTGTTATTACACATTATATCTCAATACTTATGGCTATTCTCTCTTATTTTACAAGGTTTACCATGAAGAGGGGGAATGCCGGCAGTTGGAATTCTGGCTGGAAAAGGAGCAAACATTGGAAACCTATTCTGCATAGCTCCAAAAATCCTGAAACTCCACGAAACTTATTTTTGGAATTAATAAGAATTATTGAGTGGAAGAAACACCTCAGGGGGGCCCACACCCTGGCCAGGAGGGTGGGGGCGCGCCCCCTATCTCCTGGGCCCCCTGGTGGCCCTCCGGTGTCCATCTTCTGCTATATAAAGGCTTTTACCCTGGAAAAAATCGTGGGCAAGCTTACGGGACGAAACTCTGCCGCCACGAGGCGGAACCTTGGCGGAACCAATCTAGAGCTCCGGCAGAGCTGTTCTGCCGGGGAAACTTCCCTCAGGGAGGGGGAAATCATCACCATCGTCATCACCAACGATCCTCTCATCGGGAGGGGGTCAATCTCCATCAACATCTTCACCAGCACAATCTCCTCTCAAAACCCTAGTTCATCTTGTATCCAATCTTGTATCCAAACCACAAATTGGTACTTGTGGGTTGCTAGTAGTGTTGATTACTCCTTGTAGTTGATGCTATTTGGTTTACTTGGTGGAAGATCATATGTTCAGATCCTTAATGCATATTATTACTCCTCTGATTATGAACATGAATATGCTTTGTGAGTAGTTACGTTTGTTCCCGAGGATATGGGTGAAGTCTTGCTATTAGTAGTCATGTCAATTTGGTATTCGTTCGATATTTTGATGAGATGTATGTTGTCTTTCCTCTAGTGGTGTTATGTGAACGTCGATTACATGAAACTTCACCATTATTTGGGCCTAGAGGAAGGCATTGGGAAGTAATAAGTAGATGATGGGTTGCTAGAGTGACAGAAGCTTAAACCCTAGTTTATGCGTTGCTTCGTTAGGGGCTGATTTGGATCCATATGTTTAATGTTGTGGTTAGGTTTACCTTAATACTTCTTTTGTAGTTGCGGATGCTTGCAATAGGGGTTAATCATAAGTGAGATGCTTGTCCAAGTAAGGGCAGTACCCAAGCACCGGTCCACCCACATATCAAATTATCAAAGTACCGAACGCGAATCATATGAGCGTGATGAAAACTAGCTTGACGATAATTTCCATGTGTTCTCCGGAGCTCCTTTCTCATTATAAGAAATTGTCCAGACTTATCCTTTGCTACAAAAAGGATTGGGCCACCTTGCTGCACTTTATTTACTTTCATTGCTTGTTACTCGTTACAATGTATCTTATCACAAAACTATCTATTACCTACAATTTTAGTGCTTGCAGAGAAAACCTTACTGAAAACCGCTTATCATTTCCTTCTGCTCCTCGTTGGGTTTGACACTCTTACTTATCGAAAGGACTACGATAGATCCCCTACACTTGTGGGTCATCAAGACTCTTTTCTGGCGCCGTTGCCGGGGAGCGTAACGCTTTTGGTGAGTGGAACTTGGTAAGGAAACATTTATATAGTGTGCTGAAATTTTCTGTTACTTGTCACTATGGAAACTAATCCTTTGAGGGGCTTGTTCGGGGTATCTTCACCCCGACCAGAAGAGCAAAGAGTTGCTCCTCAACCTATTGAACTTTTTGAAAATATTTACTTTGAGATTCTTTCGGGTATGATAGAGAAACTGCTAGCTAATCCATTTGCAGGAGACGGAACATTGCATCCCGATTTACACCTTATCTTTGTGGATGAAGTTTGTGGATTATTTAAGCTTGCAGGTATTCCCGATGATGTTGTTAAAAGGAAGGTCTTTCCTTTATCTTTGAAGGGAGATGCATTGACATGGTATAGGCTATGTGATGAGACGAGATCTTGAAATTATAAACGATTGAAGTTTGAATTTCACCAGAATTTCTACCCTATGCATATAGTCCATCGTGATCGTAATTACATATATAATTTCTGGCCTCGTGAAGGAGAAAGCATCGATCAAGCTTTGGGGAGGCTTAAGTCAATGTTATATTCATGCATCAATCACGAGCTCTCCAGAGAAATGATTATCAAAAATTTTATGCTCGTCTTTCTCTCAATGATCGCAACATGCTCGATACTTCCTATGCTGGTTCTTATATGCTGAAGACTATTGAATTCAAATGGGACTTATTGGAAAGAATTAAACACAACTCTAAAGATTGGGGTTCCGACGATGGTAAGGAGTCAGGTACGACACCTAAGTTTGATTGTGTTAAATCTTTTATGGATACCGATGCTTTTCGTGGATTCAGCGCGAAATATGGACTTGACTCTGAGATAGTAGCTTCTTTCTGTGAATCTTTTGCTACTCACGTTGATCTCCCTGAGGAGAAGTGGTTTAAATATAATCCTCCCATTGAAGTAAAAGTAGTTGCACCTATTACTGTTGAAGAAAAGACTGTCACCTATAGTGATCCTATTGTTCCTACTACTTATGTTGAGAAACCTCCTTTTCCTGTTAGGATAAAGGATCATGCTAAAACTTTGGTTGTTGTTCGTAAGAGTAATACTAGGACTTATACACCTCCTGAGAAAATCAAAGTTGAACCTAGTATTGCTATGGTTAAAGATCTCTTGGATGATGATTTAGATGGGCATGTGATGTCTACTACACAACCTTCTTCTTGTAGACGTTGTTGGGCCTGCAAGTGCACAAGTTTGTAGGATAGTCGCAAATTTCCCTCAAGTGGATGACCTAAGGTTTATCAATCCGTGGGAGGCGTAGGATGAAGATGGTCTCTCTCAAACAACCCTGCAACCAAATAATAAAAAGTCTCTTGTGTCCCCAACACACCCAATACAATGGTAAATTGTATAGGTGCACTAGTTCGGCGAAGAGATGAAAATACAAGTGCAAAATAGATAGTAGATATAGGTTTTTGTAATCTGAAATAATAAAAACAGCAAGGTAACGAGCGGTAAAAGTGAGCGTAAACGGTATTGCAATGATACGAAACAAGGCCTAGGGTTCATACTTTCACTAATGTAAGTTCTCTCAACAACAATAACATAGATAGAACATATGACAAGCCCTCAACATGCAACAAAGAGTCACTCCAAAGACACTAATAGCGAAGAAGAAACGTAGAGATTATGGTCGGGTACGAAACCACCACAAAGCTATTCTTTCGGATCGATCTATAAAAGAGTTCGTACTAGAATAACACCTTAAGATACAAATCAACCAAAACCCTAATGTCACCTAGATACTCCATTGTCACCTCAAGTATCAGTGGGCATGATTATATGATATGCATCACACAATCTTAGATTCATCCAACCAACATAAAAGTACTTCAAAGAGTGCCCCAAAGCTACTACCGGAGAGTCAAGAACGTGTGCCAACCCCTATGCATAGGTTCCCAAGTGTCACGAAACCCGCAAGTTGATCACCAAAACATACATCAAGTGGCACATGATATCCCATTGTCACCACAGATAATCACGACAAGACATACATCAAGTGTTCATAAAAGACTCAATCCGATAAGATAACTTCAAAGGGGAAACTCAATTCATCACAAGAGAGTAGAGGGGAGAAACATCATAAGATCCAACTACAATAGCAAAGCTCGGGATACATCAAGATCATGCCATGGAGGGAACACGAGAGAGAACACGAGAGAGAGAGAGAGAGAGAGAGAGAGAGAGAGATCAAACACATAGCTACTGGTACATACCCTCAGCCCCGAGGGTGAACTACTCCCTCCTCGTCATGGATAGCGCCGGGATGATGAAGATGGCCTCCGGTGATGGGATCCCCCTCCGGCAGGGTGCCGGAACAGGGTCCCGATTGGTTTTTGGTGGCTACAGAGGCTTGCGACGGTGGAACTCCCGATCTATTTTCTGTTCTGGAAGTTTTAGGGTACGTAGGTATATATGGGTGCAGGGGGTACGTCGGTGGACCTACAGGCTGTTCACAAGGTAGAGGGGCGCGCCCAAGGGGGCGCTCTCCACCCTCGTGGGCAGCCCGGGACTCCCCTGGCGTGCACTCCAAGCCCATCAGGTTGGTTTCCTTCCAAAATTAACTTCTCCAGTTGATTTCGTTCCGTTTTGACTCCGTCTGATATTCCTTTTCCTCGAAACACTGAAATAGGCATAAAACAGCAAATTTGGGTTGGGCCTCCGGTTAATAGGTTACTCCCAAAAATAATATAAAAGTGGATAATAAAGCCGAATATTGCCTAAAACAGTAGATAAAGTAGCATGGAGCAATCAAAAATTATAGATACGTTGGAGACGTATCAAGCATCCCCAAGCTTAATTCCTGCTCGTCCTCGAGTAGGTAAATGATAAAAAAGAATTTTTGATGCGGAGTGATACTTTGGCATAATTTCAATGTAATTCTTCTTAATTGTGATATGAATATTCATATCCGAAAGATTCAAGACAAAAGTTCATATTGACATAAGAAATAATACTTCAAGCATACTAATCAAAGCAATCATGTCTTCTCAAAATAACATGGCAAAAGAAAGTTCATCCCTACAAAATCATATAGTTAGGCTATGCTTCATTTTCGTCACACAAAGATGTTCCCAACTTCTATACCCCCAATGACAAGCCAAGCAATTGTTTCATACTTAAATAATCTCAAACTTTTCAACCTTCACGCAATACATGAGCGTGAGCCATGGATATAGCACTATGGGTGGAATAGAATATGATGATGGGGATTGTGTGGAGAAGACAAAAAAGGAGAAAGTCTCACATTGACGAGGCTAATCAACGGGCTATGGAGATGCCCATCAATTGATGTCAACATGAGGAGTAGGGATTGCCATGCAACGGATGCACTAGAGCTATGAATGCTCAACAAAAGAAAACTAGTGGGTGTGCATCCAACTTGCTTGCTCACGAAGACCTAGGGCATTTGAGGAAGCCCATCGTAGGAATATACAAGCCAAGTTCTATAATGAAAAATTCCCACTAGTATAAAAAAGATAACTTATGAGACTCACTACATGAAGAACAAGGTGCTACTTTGAAGCACAATATATGAGACTCACTACATGAAGAACAAGGTGCTACTTTGAAGCACAATATATGAGACTCACTACATGAAGAACAAGGTGCTACTTTGAAGCACAAGTGTGGAAAAAGAGATAGTAGCATTGCCCTTTTTATTTTCTTTTTTTTGGCCTTCTTTTTTTCTTTTTGGCCTTTCTCTTTTTTTATTTGGGCAATGCCTCTAATAATGATGATCATCACACTTCTATTGATTACAACATAAGGATTACAACTCGAAACTTAGAACAAGATATGACTCTATATGAATGCCTCCGACGGTGTACCGGGATGGTGCAATGAATCAAGAGTGACATGTATGGAAAATAATGCATGGTGGCTTTGCCACAAATACGATGTCAACTACAAGATCATGCAATGGCAATATGACAAAAGTAATGTATGTCATGATGATGATGGTGGAAGTTGCATGGCAATATATCTCGGAATGGCTATGAAAATGCCATGATAGGTAGGTGTGGTGGCTGTTTTGAGGAAGATATAAGGAGGTTTATGTGTGATAGAGCGTATCGCATCACGGGGTTTGGATGCACCGGCGAAGTTTGCGCCAACTCTCAAGGTGAGAAAGGGCAATGCATGGTACCGAAGAGGCTAGCAAAGGTGGAAAGGTGAGAGTGTGTATAATCCATGGACTCAACATTAGTCAAAAGAACTCATATACTTATTGCAAAAATTTAGATGTCATCAAAAATCAAGTACTACGCGCATGCTCCTAGGGGGATAGATTGGTAGGAAAAGACCATCGCTCATCCCTGACCGCCACTCATAAGGATGCACAAGCCAGGTACACTTCATGTTTCAAATTTGTTACATAACTTTAACCATACATGCATGCTACGGGACTTGCAAACTTCAACACAAGTATTTCTCAAATTCATAATCACCCAACTAGCACGACTTTGATATTATCACCTCCATATCTCAAAACAATTATCAAGCATCAAACTTATCTTAGTATTCAATTCACTCAAAATAAAGTTTCACATATCTTGAATACCAAGTATATTAACATTAAGCAAACTACCATGCTATTAACGACTCTCAAAATAATCTAAGTGAAGCATGAGAGATCAATAGTTTCTTTAAAACAAATCCACCACCGTGCTCTAAAAGATATAACTGAAGCACTAGAGCAAAAATTATCACGCTCAAAAGATATAAGTGAAGCACAAAGAGTAAAACTATTAAGCTCAAAAGATATAAGTGAAGCACATAGAGTATTCTAACAAATTCCAAATCATGTATGGCTCTCTCTCATTAAAGAATTTCAGATCTTGATACTTTATTCAAACAGCAAGCAAAGCTACGATTAATTTCTATTTCTCGTTATCGTGGAATTCGTCATCAAGATGGATTGAAGAAGCAAAAACTTAGGCTCAACCGATACTAACCGATAGTTGTTGAAGAAGAAAGGTGGGATGCCTACCGAGGCATCCCCAAGCTTAGATGCTTGAGACTTCTTGAAATATTATCTTGGGGTGCCTTGGGCATCCCCAAGCTTGAGCTTTTGTGTCTCCTTAATTCCTCTCATATCATGGTTTCTCTTCTTTTATCAAAAGCTTCATTCACAACAAACTCAACAAGAACTCGTGAGATAGGTTAGTATAAACCAATGCAAAACCTTATCATATTCTACTGTAACAAATCACTAAAATTATTATTCAACATTTAATACTAAATGCCTCTATATATTTAATACTCCTATCATCAAATAGAATCATTAAACAAGCAAACATATGCAAACAATGCAACCATAACAGCAATCTGTCAAAACAGTACAGTCTGTAAAGAATGCAAGAGTATCAATACTTCCCTGACTCCAAAAATTATGAACTAAAATTCCCACTGTAATAAATTTATCAGATCTCAATATGCAAAAAGATTCAACGTTAGACCATGCTCTGACTTTTCTAGGGAATTTTTGCAACAGCGGTAAACTTTCTGTTTTCAAACAGCAACATGCAAACTAGCAAAATAAGCATGGCAAAGGCTATCCTTGACTTTTTTATTGAAAATAAAGATGCAAAACACTAATCTAACTAACAGCAAGCAAAAACTAACAAAAATAAATGACGCTCCAAGAAAAACACATATCATGTGGTGAATAAAAATATAGCTCCAAGTAAAGTTACCGATGAACGAAGACGAAAGAGGGGATGCCTTCCCGGGCATCCCCAAGCTTAGTTGCTTGGTTGTCCTTGAATATTATCTTGGGGTGCCTTGGGCATCCCCAAGATTAGGCTCTTTCCACTCCTTATTCCATAGTCCATCGAATCCTTACCCAAAACTTGAAAACTTCAACCACACAAAACTCAAAACAAAACTCGTAAGCTCCGTTAGTATAAGAAAATAAAACCACCACTTAGGTACTGTAATTAAATCATTCTAAATTCATATTGGTGTAATATCTACTGTACTCCAACTTATCTATGGTTCATACCACTTAATACTAGCCATAGATGCATCAAAATAAGCAAACAACACATAGAAAACAGAATCTGTCAAAAACAGAACAGTCTGTAGTAATATGTATCAAACATATACTTCTGAACCCCAAAAATTATGAAATAAATTTCTGGACCTGATAAATTTGTCTATTAATCATCTGCAAAAAGAATCAACCTAAAATCACTCTCCAGTAAAAAATGGCATCTAATCTCGTGAGCGCTAAAGTTTCTGTTTTTCACAGCAAGATCATATAAACTTCACCCAAGTCTTCCCAAAGGTTCTACTTGGCACTTTATTGAAACAAAAGCTATAAAACATGATTACTACAGTAGCATAATCATGTGTACACACAAAAACAGTAAGGATAAATATTGGGTTGTCTCCCAACAAGCGCTTTTCTTTAATGCCTTTTAGCTAGGCATGATGATGACAATGATGCTCACATAAAAGATAAGAATTGAAACATAACGGGAGCATCATGAAGCATATGACTAGCACATTTAAGCGTAACCCACTTCCTATGCATAAGGATTTTGTGAGCAAACAACTTATGGGAACAATAATCAACTAGCATAGGATGGCACAACAAGCATAGCTTCAAGAATTTAAGCACATAGAGAGGTAACTTGACATTATTGCAATTCCTACAAGTATATGTTCCTCCCTCATAATAATTTTTAGTAGCATCATGAATGAATTCAACAATATAACCAGCACCTAAAGCATTCTTTTCATGATCTACAGGCATAGAAAATTTTCTACTCTCCACATAAGCAAACTTCTTCTTTATAGCATACGTATCATCGCAACAATCATCATAAATAGGAGGCATGCTTTCATCATAGTAAATTTGCTCATCAAAGCTTGGGGGACAAAAAATATCATCTACATCAAACATAGCTTCCCCAAGCTTGTGGCTTTGCAAATCATTAGCATCATGGATATTCAAAGAATTCATACTAACAACATTGCAATCATGCTCATCATTCAAAGATTTAGTGCCAAACAATTTAGAGATTTCTTCTTCTAGCACTTGAGCACAATTATCCTTTCCATCATACTCACGAAAGATATTAAAAAGGTGAAGCGTATGAGACAAACTCAACTCCATTTTTTTGTAGTTTTCTTTTATAAACTAGACTAGTGATAAAACAAGAAACAAAAAGATTCGATTGCAAGATCTAAAGATATACCTTCAAGCACTCACCTCCCCGGCAACAGCGCCAGAAAAGAGCTTGATGTCTACTACACAACCTTCTTCTTGTAGACGTTGTTGGGCCTGCAAGTGCACAGGTTTGTAGGACAGTAGCAAATTTCCCTCAAGTGGATGACCTAAGGTTTATCAATCCGTGGGAGGCGTAGGATGAAGATGGTCTCTCTCAAACAACCCTGCAACCAAATAACAAAAAGTCTCTTGTGTCCCCAACACACCCAATACAATGGTAAATTGTATAGGTGCACTAGTTCGGCGAAGAGATGAAGATACAAGTGCAAAATAGATAGTAGATATAGGTTTTTGTAATCTGAAATAATAAAAACAGCAAGGTAACGAGCGGTAAAAGTGAGCGTAAACGGTATTGCAATGATAGGAAACAAGGCCTAGGGTTCATACTTTCACTAATGTAAGTTCTCTCAACAACAATAACATAGATAGAACATATGACAAGCCCTCAACATGCAACAAAGAGTCACTCCAAAGACACTAATAGCGGAGAACAAACGTAGAGATTATGGTCGGGTACGAAACCACCACAAAGCTATTCTTTCGGATCGATCTATAAAAGAGTCCGTACTAGAATAACACCTTAAGATACAAATCAACCAAAACCCTAATGTCACCTAGATACTCCATTGTCACCTCAAGTATCCGTGGGCATGATTATACGATATGCATCACACAATCTCAGATTCATCCAACCAACATAAAAGTACTTCAAAGAGTGCCCCAAAGCTACTAGCGGAGAGTCAAGAATGTGTGCCAACCCCTATGCATAGGTTCCCAAGTGTCACGAAACCCGCAAGTTGATCACCAAAACATACATCAAGTGGCACATGATATCCCATTGTCACCACAGATAATCACGGCAAGACATACATCAAGTGTTCATAAAAGACTCAATCCGATAAGATAACTTCAAAGGGGAAACTCAATTCATCACAAGAGAGTAGAGGGGGAGAAACATCATAAGATCCAACTACAATAGCAAAGCTCGGGATACATCAAGATCGTGCCATAGAGGGAACACGAGAGAGAACA